>NC_081421.1:74358028-74707000 GCF_949786415.1 Peromyscus eremicus
ACTGAGAAAGGCAGCTTGAGATCCGAGTAGTTGGCCCTCACGATGCAGGACAGGTCGAAGGTGTGGGTTAACGTCACTTGCGGCTGCCGGCTCATCAGATTTACTTGTAAACTTGATTCTGTGGAGGGTGAAAGTGAGACACGCTTCCTGTTTACCAAGTCCAAGCACAGGACTTCCAAGTTTTCTCAATGCCACCCTTCACACAGGGCCACACATTTGTGCTCCTGGAATATGGTGAATTTGGGGGTAGAGGTTGGTCCACAGTACAGTCTGTCCCGAATTCCAACCTCAGCCCTCCAAGTTTCCCCCATCGCCTGTGACTGTTCTCAGCAGCCACAACAAACAGGCAGTGTTTTCCACAGTGTGCCACTTAGACAGCTGCACTGAGCAAGGAGGACACTCACAGCCAGGGTCTGGCCTCCTTCCTCTCCCCACTCAGCAAGTAGAACACTCAGAGCCAGTGTTTGGCCTCCTCCCCACCCCCAGGGTTCAGCGTCACTCTCTTGCCCGTGCTAGAAAGGACTTCACGGCGGACGCCCAGGCGGCTGCTGGAATGGAACAGCCTTGCCTCCACTCATCTGTAAGTCAACTCCTACTCATCGGGGTTTGTTTTCAACTTGGAACAATTTACAAGTTGCACTCTAGAATGGTCTTTATAAAGATGAATAAACTCTGAGAGGTTAGTCGACAGGCCTGATAAGCAGATCCTGCTCTGTTCATCTCAGGTTGCGTATACCATAGGCAGGGTTTCCGGATGTTGCTACTCAAACTGCAGTATACAATGGAGTGACTGACACACACCCAGAAAAGGATTTCCCAGATACTCACTCAGAGATTTGACAGTGACTGAAATCCTCTGGGTCCACTGCAAACCTTTGGCCTGATTCTGGGGCCTCTCCGACACTCTGCATTCATAGGTACCACTGTCTGAGACCATGGCAGAGCCAGTCTCCAGCCGAAAGGTAGCCCAGTCCACTTTCTCCAATCTTCTGTTGCTACGGTCCCCAGGGCTCGGAGAAGAGACTCCCCACTGCACAGTACCATCTTGCCCCATGCCAGCCACAAACACGGCTGTGGTCTGGTCCTGTGGGATGAGCCACCAGCTCACAGACAGAGGACCTGCATCCCCACCTGCCTTACAGAGAAGGGTAAGCACCTCTCCTTCCCACAGGGCCCGCTTCTCGGCAGACACAGCCACATTTCTTGCTGCGGATTACAGATTATGGAAGAAAAGTGCATCAATTAAACAAAAACATTTCTAAAATACAGTGAAAGCAAATTATAAGGACTTGACTTATTTGTGACAAATCAGAGCTGGTTGATTCCTCCTGTACCACACCCAGAACAAAGATCTGCCAAACATTTACATTGTAAATAGATGGATGGATAGATAAATGCATGTGTATATGTATGCATGTATGGATGGATGGATGAATAGATAAATGTATACGTGTATGTATATATGTATGTGTGTGTATGTATGGATGGATGGATGAATTTGTATGTGAATGGATGGATGGATAGGTAATAAACAGAATGGGTGCATGTGTATATATATATATGTGTGTGTATGTATATGTATATATATATGTATATGTGTGTGTGTATAATAAAATTTCCCTAAGGTAATTATCATAAAGTGGAAACAAGACAGGTGACCAGAAGAGCCTATGGACACATACATGATTCATAATATATACTTATATTTCTTATCATTTTATTCAGTCAGCCCATACTGAAGAATATCCAATTGAGCAAATATCTGATAGTATTTTGTTTGATTCATTAAGGTGAGTAAATGAACCAGAAAGTAATGAAGCCCTGATGATTTAAATATTAGGGTGTTTGTATTGCTTTTTAGAATAAAGGCCACCAGTGTTTTCAATATGTTCTCCATCTTCCTACTTACCTTATCCTGGTCAGACTGAAACCGCTTAGTGTGTGTTTTGAACAGGGAAAGAAACTTATTAATTAGACCTCTGTTTGCAATTCTACCATAAAAGAACTACTAATTTGGGGAAATGTATATTTATATACACATACATCATATATATAGATGCATATCTATCTTTTATCATTGGTAAAGATAGTCTTCTTATGTTTAAATTACTGTGCCTGCTAACTATAAATGTAAGGCTGGCACACAGATGGGAAATTTAAGACGTGGAGAAATGCAAGCATTCACTCAACAAATGCTTATTGTACAAGGTCCTGTCCTGGCTGCTCTGTGGGCCATGCAGACACATCAGGAGCTCCCGGGTCTCAGGCAGCCCAGCACTAAAGGCCAACAACAACCATCACCACCCAGAGGCAGAATTACTCTGGGCAGCACACTTGACCTCTCTGAGCCTTTGTGTTTCTTTCCAGGAAAAATGAGGGTAATAATAGCAGCCACATTTTGCTTTGTTGAGAAGGCTGAACAAAGGCCACACAAAGGGCTTAGGCCTTGGGCTACAGAGAATACTGAAAAGGGGTTAGCTATTACCATTAGTGTTTAATAAGAGGCACTGGCAACAGAGGAGGTAGTTCAAAGCAAAAGAGAAAAATAAAACAGAACCAGCATTCGACATCTAACGGGGATCTAAATGAATCTGCAAATTGTTCTTCCCCACAGAGGAGAGCGATCCCTTCCACTGCTTCAGGCATGCACACACCAGCTACAAGGCAGGATAAAGACAAATCTTCATAAGCAGGTTGAGCAAATTATCAAATGTGCCTCTGCGTTTTGGGTGTCAGAGGCACGACCATGCTATCTGCCTTTTGTCTTTAATATAAAAATGACTCATAACTGAAGTTTGCAGATTAGAAGGGCAATGGCCAGTCATAATATCACTACTGTAACATAACCATCATGATTAGTTTCAACTAACATAACTTCAAAAATTCATCGTGGCCATTAGCCTCATAGTAAGTGGTAAGAAGCACAGCAGGGCACAGGGACGGTGGGTGTCCCCTTCTGCTTAAAATATTCATGGAACAATAAAAACTGCTCATATTTCAAATAGCAGTTTGACTTTCAAAACAGAGTGTTAGACAAGGTCCTCAATAAATATGCTAATAAGTTTTCCAATTGCTATATGTTAGGCCCAGTTAGGACTCCAGCTTGTGGGGAAAAAAAATTCTCTTTAGCATTGAAAGGTAACCCTCTCCCCTACGACCAGGAGCCGAATGCCATGAAGCACCCTTTCGAGCTCCAGGATTCAAATTCTCACACACCGAGTTGAAGGAAGCTTGTAGATATTTTCCCTGGGGAGTTGAGAGATTTAGTGAGTGAGCTCTGTGCAAATATGTAAACCACCCACATTGGTTTCCCTGAATCCTAGAAACTTAGACCAAATGTTTAGTGTGGAAACTAACACCAAGATGCTTCCGTCCAGAGCTCTGTTCTCTTCCTCCCTAGCCAATGGGGAGAAGGAAGCCGAATGCAGATGGGGCATTTAGCTATCTTTGGAGATACCCCTAATGAGCAAGTGCAGCAAGAACAGCGTTCATTTCAGCTCGGTTTATTTTTAATTAAGATTTCTTCCCCTACTTTTTGCTTTTGGGCAAATTTACTTCCTAGACTTCAACACTCAGCCCAGAGTGTTATTCTAATATTGGTTCTAGGTGCTATGTAAAGCCCGGATTATTGAAACACAGTTAAAGTCACTCCATCTTCACAAAGTAAGGATGAATGAACTCAGTGGCTGTCCCGAGTCTGTTTTGTGTTGCAGGACCAAAAATCTAAGGTCGGGTAATGTATTCTGACGGTTTTAAGAATCCAAATATTGTGGTACTGGCATGGTGGGGACCCTCTAGCTACGGCAGAACGTCATGGAGGAGAAAGGGAAGCAGGAGGGATAAGCGCCCAAAGTGGCCTCATTTACACAGTCCTGTCTCCCAAGGTGGCATTAATATATTCGTGAGGGTGGAGCTCCCATGATCTAATTTTGTCCACATCACCACACTGAGGACCAAACTTGGAGCCTTTGGAGGACAATTAGAAGCCATAGCAGTGGCTCTCGGTGTCCTGCTCAGAGGGATGCTCAGGACCAGTTGAGCAGACATCTCACCACATCCCAACAAGCACAGAGAATGGAGTCTGTCTGCTTTCATTTGTCTCCTCATTTCTCACTGTGAGTCAGAATTATGACCCACTGCAAGTTAACATAACCAGATTAGCAGAAAGCAATTGAAAAACGGCCGCCCAGCCTCAACTCAAGGTCAGCTTACTTGGCTGTGTGTTCCTCAGGAAAAGGGACTCTACTCCCCCACCCCCACCCCCACCCTGACACTCCCATATACACATGCATTCACACACACCGGCACACACATGTGCTGCATACTCATGCACTTATAAGCATATGCTCATGTACGTACATGTGTACATGTGTACGAACACATAAAGTCAGAGGACTTTATACAGAAAACCTAGCATACAAAAATTGTAACTAAAATAAACTCAAACAACGTAAGACAGCAAGAAGGGACTTAAGAGCCTTTTTATAGACAAGAGAACTGAAATTGAGTAATGAAGAGAGGTGCCCATGGCCCATGGCTCAGGAATTGGACTCCAAATGTCTTAGCTGGTCTTGATACTTTCTCCTCCTTTACTTCACCTCCAGTGGAGTCTGACGACTCCAGACTCTATAGGAAGACCCTCACTGTGTTCCTGTACTGCCCAGGGAGGGGGTGTCTGAAGAGAGCACCATCTGTGGTTGTCCCCATGTCACGTACCTGCTGGCTCCCTCAGCCGCACCCGGCTGACTGGCGACTGCTTTTTCCGAACTACCTGCCAGGAGTCGGTCTGCGTCCTCACCGTCTCTGCTACTTCACAGCTGTAGGTGCCTACGTCCTCCGGACTCACGGAGAAGATCTTGAGAGAGAAAGTCTGGGTGCTTAACTTTGAAACCTGCAGCTGCCCTTGGCTTGCTCTGTCTCTGTAGTCTGTCTTCAGGTCCAGGACCCCATCAGCATCGATCTGGGCGATTTCCTTCCCGTTGAGGAACCAAGTACCCTGAAACTTCTGGTTACCACCTCTACCCACAACCAGGCAAATCAGTTCCAAGGGGTTTCCTTCAGCAGGCAAGCTCCTGGCTGTGATGTCCACTTCAAAATCTTTTGCTGGGGAACAAAAGCAAGGCAGATGTTTAGAAAGCCCACTCTCCTTGCCCCTTTGGGCACAGGAGGGATGAAATCTGTGATAACGATACCATGGTTGCATTTTATGTAGCCTTTCAGTTCTGTGGTAGAGTGAGTTCCCTACTCAATATAGCCCCACAGTGAAAGAAAATTGCAAAGGCCCCCGACTATTCCAAATCACCCAGAAAGGACAGTATCCATGGTTTTCTTGAAGCAGTCAAGTAAAAAGTATGCACAGATGTGTCAAGTATCTACTTAGGCATGTCTCCTTAATTAAAAAGTGAAATATTTCATGCTGTGTTGAATTGCTGTAAATTATGACTTCTGGTTTTCTCTTTTATTATTGTGCTGGAGATTAAACCTGGGCATCACTGTGTGGGGGGCATCTACTGCTTGCTCTGAACCATAACCCCTGCCTTTATTTCTTACTTTGTTCATTTGTCTAAGAAAGAGCTAGTAGAATTTTTCTAACTTCTGAGCACATTTGATACAGCCTTGTAGGACCCAATGAGCGCATATCAGATACTTGAGGGCCACAGGATGATTTGTAGTGGAGCAGAGTAACATATAAAGTCAGTTATCCACCCCTGGAGTATTCCTTTCCACAGTGTGTTGTGGAATAGAATATTTGTTTAACTATGTAAAGATGCGTTGCATTTGTTTGTGTTGCAGGATAATTGTTTAACTATGTAAAGATGTGTTACATTTGTTTCATCTTGCCTGCCTAAAGCATCTGATTAGTCTAATAAAAAGATGAACAGCCAATAGCTAGGCAGTACAAGGATAGCTGGCAGAGAGAATAAGGAGAAGGAGGAGGAGGGATCTAGGCTAGAGAGAGAATGAGGAAGAAAAAGAGGGCGATGCTCAGGGCCAGCCAGTCAGACACAGAGGAAGCAGGAAAGTAGGACATACAGAATGAATAAAGGTAACAAGCCCTGAGGCAAAACATAGATGAAGAGAAATAGGTTAATATAAGTTATAAGAGCTGGTGGGGCAAGCCTAAACTAAGGCCGAGCAGTCATAACTAATAATAAGTCTCCATGTCATGATTTGGGGCCTGGCGGTCCAAGAAAGCCTGCTACATTTGGTACCCCATACTGGGCACCAAAAAGCTGTTTTACCTTCCTCACAGTGCCTGTCCTTTAAAATACTGGCCTCCAGGCTGCTCAGGCCATAGCTTGGGGGGAATTCTGCTCCTCCAGACAATGGCTCTGTTGCTGCCACTAAAGGTAGCTTTAACTAAACCCTATCATTCTAATAACACTCAAGATTCAAAGGCTAGGGTGAAAACCTGAGAACTCAGAGAGTTAGATAGCAACTTGCTAATGTTCTCTCTTTGCTGGTGTCCCCAGAAGCCCCTCTCCTTTCACCCCCCCCACTTGAACTGAAAGACCCACGATCTGCCCCCTCCTTGCTACTTCCTGTTAACCCCGCCTCTAGGAGCCCAGGTTAATTTTATGTAATTAATGCAAATGCAGCACAGCTTTACATAGTTAAACAAATGCAGCATAAACAAATGTAACACATCTTTGCCTAGTTAAACAAATATTCCACAACAACGGTGGATACTCCCAGTTTTAACTGGCCCTCCTATTGGACCAGTGCACCTAAGGAGACCAAAACTTACCAGGCCTATCTGTCTACTTTTGATGAAATGTCAATGGATCATGTAAGGTGACAATTTCAAGCCTGGTGGAAAAACATCCTATCACCAACAGGGACGAGGTTTCATGTTGGAAATTAGAGCAGCTTTTAGGCCCAGCTGCCTGTGGTAGGTAGGCTTCAGAGAGAGGCAGATTAGACTTTGGAAGTAGGTTTCTCCATTCCCCAGTAGGGGTTGGAATGTACTCAGTGTGTCTGTAACTGGGGTTCCTTGTTTGTTTTGGGTTTTTTTTGTTTTTTTTTTTTTTGGTTTTTCGAGACAGGGTTTCTCTGTGTAGCTTTGCGCCTTTTTTCCTGGAACTCACTTGGTAGCCCAGGCTGGCCTCGAACTCAGAGATCCGCCTGGCTCTGCCTCCCGAGTGCTGGTATTAAAGGCGTGCACCACCACCGCCCGGCTGGGGTTCCTTGTTTTTAAAATGGGGGGATGACTACCTTATGGGGTGACTGTTGGAACTACAATTAAAAAATATAAATAACATGCTTACAAAGTGCCTGATAAACATGGTTATAAAATCATTTCCATGGCTGGCTTATAGCATCAATCTAGCTCTTTCATATTTCTTGTCCCATATAAAATCTCCCACGAGCAGAGCTAAAATGGAACATTTTGGAGCATCTTTTCAGTTACGCTTCCCAAATGACAAAAACAAAATTAACTTTTTTTATCTACTTTTTAGGAAAAGTCAACAAAAGTTAAAAAAAAAAAGCTCTCCCTACTTACTTACTCACTGACAGCGAATTCACAGGTTTTCTGAGAAGATAATTACCTGCTGGCTGGATCCTCAGAGCTGTTTGATCTGTCTGCTTTCTTGTGATCAAAGTCCACGTTTCGTCTGGATCCTGAATCCATTCTGTGGCCTCGCAGAACAACTGGCCTTGATCTGAGGGCCGGAGCTTACCCAGGGACAGCTTGAAGGAGGTGGCTCCCAGCTTGTCCAGCCGCACGTCACCGGCCACGAACCTATCTGCATAGGAGGGCCCTGGGGCCAATAGAAAATCCCTAGAGAGAGAAATGATCTCAATGGCTTGGCTGCTTCCTCCATCCTGCACCAGGTACCAGGTGAGAGAGAGGTGGGTATGTTGAGCCGTTGCTCTGGTGGCCTCGCAGGTGAGTTCTAACGGCTCGCCTTCCTTCTTCCTGAGCGTCTGGGAGGGCATGGTGGCAGACAGGGTGTCGGGAATCACTGGAAACAAAGCGACAGTGATCATCTGACTGGTTCGTGTTTGTGTCCTTAGACCTTCTCAAGGGAAGATGGCGTCTAAACCTCATCCACAAAGCGCATCCTTTGAGCTTGCTTTCCCAGCCAGATGCCTTCCTAACATGGGCCTTCCCTATTGCCGAGGGAGCATGGGAACTTTGCAAAGCAAGTGGCTTAGTGATGTAGGACCCTGGCTTTGCTTCCTCAGCCTAGGCTGGAGCCAGGTTAGCTACTCAGCCGCCAGGGGGGGAGCACTGGTGCTTCAGACCTGGATTCTGGCCTTCAGCAACCCGTGGTGTCTCACTAGATGCGCATGAGCGGATCGCTTTGTTTCCCTCCCCAGACTCTAACCTGCTTTTTCTATTGCAGAGATCCGAAATCATGTGATTTGTTATTCAGACCCCAAATGCACTATTTCCCGAAGTTTTCACAGCGGTCTTAGGACCCTACCATTCTCTTCTTTCTCAAATGCAAGCCATACGGTCCAAGCTCATCCAGCCCTGAGGCTGAGTCACCAAATACTCTAGACACTGCTCTAAGAGCTGAGCGTTCCCAGGAGCTCAGAAGGTGGTGGGAGACGTGCATATAAATAGCCAGTTATGGCATAACTGGGTGAATGCTGGTAATCACAGTGTGAACAGGGCATTAAGAAGAACCAAGTTGGGGGATATGCCCTGAGGCACTCTAAAGGGTTTTGCAAAGGAGGTAATGTTGAATCTGCATCCTGAAGTTCGTGTGGGAGTCTGCTAAATTGCAAAAGAAAGCTAGATAGTCCAGGCATATGACAGTTGCAAGAATCTGAACTGTCCCTGTAGGGAAACGTGCTAGGAAATGGTGGTTGGAAAATCATCATTCTGCAGTGAATGACATCACCTATGATATTAGTGCCATCTCTCCCTTATCAAGTTGCAAGATAGTATGAGGTGCGGGGACATGCAAAGGTCCATCTAATGATTTGCCACCATCAATTTGTGAGTAGAGGTCTTGGGAAGACCCCCCACACTGGCTCAATCTGTGTGGGATAGGTCACTGGGAAAACACGAGACACCTACTTGTAACACATCTCCGAAATATTCGGAGTGGTTGGTAGGCTCTTCATCCAGAGCAAACAGACTAATGGAAAGCCTTTCCCTGGGCAGAGCATTGTGATGGCAGAGACAGGCTTGCCAGGGACCTGGCTAGCAAGAGCTCACCAGTTAGATTTGTCTTCGCACTGTAACTTCCAAAGTACTTCCCATCCGTGTTGGGTGTGAAGCACTCATATTCGCCAGCATCCCTCATCTGGAGCTTTGCGATGTGCAGCAGGACTGAGCTGCCCTGCAGCCTCTCCACATAGATCTCCTTGCTTTTCACCCTCTGGGCATACACTGCATAAGAGAAGCCGGCATCCTTGGTACTGATGATCTGAACTTCCCTGGTCGGGTCTGTTGGCAGGTAAACAGACCACTGGAAATCCTGCGTAGAAGGCCCCTGATGACCACTCACGTTGCAGCTGATGCTGACAGGGTAACCTTCAGCTCTGTACAGAGGTCCTTTTTGAATTGTTACTTCCCTCTGGCCGATGCTGAGCTTAGCTTGCAAGTAGGAGGAAGAAAGGGGAATAAAAATAGATGAGTGCTCTGATTCCCGGGGTACCACATCACATAGTCCTCTATATTACCATCCTGGTAAATGAGACTGTAGGTTATTAGCTACAATCACCTCCAATCTTCACTGCCTTCCTCAGGCTGGACGGCAGAGGAATAGCTCAGTGAGCTCAGCGTCCCTCTACTACTTAAGCTTGCATAGTTCTAGTCTCCTTTTGAAAATGTTTAGTTTCAACCACGAGTCAAGGCCACATCCACAAAGCAGCAGTTTGTCTAAATGGACTTACTTGAAAGGTAATGTAATATCTGATAATTTACCTTTTGCAGTATTTTATGGCAACACAGCATAAACTTCCTCAAACCTCAAATTCCAAGACACAGTCTCTCTCACGGAAGGGCTTTCAAGAGAGGCAAAGTCCTCAGCTCTGCTCTCAATGCCTTAGTCTTTCTTGCTGGTTGGCTGGAGATATCTGTAGCTCTCAGCCACGTCTGATGCAAGACTAGATAAAATGAGGACCGGAAGTGGTAGCAACACTTCCTGTCGTCTGCAAAGAGTTTTCTATTTGCTTTTGCTTTATTTTGCTTTCTGACGTCTTAGAAAGGCCCTTTCCCTTTTCTAGGAAACTCTGAAAGGGATGCTTTATAAAGCTCTGCAGGTTCTTTGCTCTGAGTTGAATTCTTTTCTTACTCATGGTTTTCAGCTAGGATGGTTTTTTAATTGAAACCTCAGACTATTAGTTCTAAAGGAGAAAACGTGACCAAAAGGTCATGTTTCTATAGAGAAATGTTTTTAATTCAGCATTTTTCCCCCCAGAAACTACTACGTGTTTATTTATTAATACTGAAAGGGATCTCGTTTTGTGTTTCTGAAAGAGCAGAGACCAGTGACAATGATTCCAAAGGGGTGGACAGGGTCTTCTACAAGGGTCCAGGAACCCTTGAAGGCAAGACAGGGTTGAATAACATCAAAGGGTCCATGGGGAGCTCTGGTCAGCACAGAGGCGTTGACAGAATAGAACCCTTCAGTGTAGGCTCCAGAGAAGCAGAGCAGGGACAAAGAGTTAAGGAGACTCCTGTGGGGAGAGAGAGAAGACAGTGCAGAGCTTGTGAGGAGAAGTGGAAACTATCTGAAGGCCCAGAAGGAGGCTTCCTCCCCCACATGGGGGTAAGTGATGACTTGATATAATCAACTGAAAACTTAAAAACTGCATCTGAATACACTCAACTAAAACTGGCCAAGAAACTAATCAATACCCAACCACACACATTTCCAGTAATAATTTAAAAATACATTCAAGTATTCATAAATCTCAATGCTATATATTTATATCACACTTTTTTGTGTGCTGAATATCTATAAATAGGAATCAGACCACATTAGAAAAAATATTATTACTTACCAGAAAAGGACTACACAGGAAGTTTCAAACATTTTCAGCTAGGCAGCCTTAGTGAAATGGGGGCACTGTGCACCAGGCTACATATGAAGGAATAGTTACGGCAGCACTATTCAATGTCACCCCAAACAAGGGGTAACCTACACGTCCATCATCAGTAGAACAGACACACTGTGGTGATGTACCATAAGATGGAATCATATAAAGAAATTTAAAATAAAAATTATAACTTTTTGCAATAACATGTAGAATTATATCTAATCAGACATAGACTACATTTGAATCTCTTTGACTATGTAGAGAAAGTCTATCCATTATAAAGTTAAAAATAGGGTCTGGAGAGATGGCTCAGCGGTTAACAGCACTGACTGCTCTTCCAGAGGACCTGGGTTCGATTCTCAGCAATCACATGGTGGCTCACTTCCATCTGTAACTCCAGTTCCAGGGGACCTGACACCTTCACACAGGTATACATGCAGGTAAAACACCAAAGCACATAAAATTAATTTTTTTTTAAAATAGGCAAAACCATATTGTATTGTTTAGTTGATGCATAAGGGTTAAAATCATAAGTCAGGAAGTGGTTATTCTGAGAGTCAGGAGTGAGTTGAGGGGAAGGATTATGTCCTGATGATGTACAGGCAGGATGGGTGGGCACTTCTAGGGACCTAATAATGTTTCTTGAACCTTGTAGTGATTACACGGGATTTATTTTCTGCTTGTTTGTCAAACTTCACATTTATGTTTTATTAACCTTTTCTAACATACTACATTTCACCATGAGAATATTTTTTTAGAACTGAGGAGATGCCTGTTGTGCATGCATAAGGACCTGCATTTGAACTCCAGTATCCAGGTAAAAGCTGGACACAGTGATGGTGTACCTATTACCCAAATGCTGGGGAGGCAGAGACAGGAGAATTCCAGGGACTTATAGGCAAGCTCATCTCTCTGAATCGTGAGTCCCAGGTAGAGTGACAGATCCTGTTTCTAAGCATAGGGCAGACAGCCAGCTGTGACCAATTTGGCAAGATATCCTAAGGATGCAATACTGGCCCTCATATCTTGGTAGCAACCAACAGCTCTCTAATCAGACCTAAGGCCCATTGAACAGGAGAGAAATCTTGCTAAGTATTGGCAACCCAGCCAACTGCCCAGGGCTAGTGAGATCATGGATCTTAGAGAAGAACCTACTACTGCCATTTTGCTAAGCCAGAATAATTCCCAATTACGTTCTAAATATTTATCTCTATACCCACAGATAAGTGTAACTCTCAGATACGTGTAACTCTCATTACTCATCAAATAAACTTTTCTTTGCAACCAAAGGAGAACATTACGGAAAACCATAACTAGTCAAAATGCAAAGAACAAGTGGTCATGAGGTGGCCATTTCCAACAACACAGCTAGCTCCTGTATCTAAGGCTCAGGTAACATCAATGAAGGGGGGCGGGGGGCAGAAGATTGTTAGTATACAAGGACCAGGAAATCTGCTGTGAGAACTTGTCTTCTGGAAATGACAGGGGAGCTCCACCCACACCTCAGCAATACAAGTGTCTAAACAAGACCTGACGAAGACAACACCAGTAGACGTGCTCACACGGAGGAAGAAATCTCACTGGGCCCCAGTCATAGACCAAGAGCTCCAGGCAACTAAGGACTGTTGAGAGCAGGAGAAATATTCATCCCCGGGGATGAGCCCCCTAAGTGTTTCTCCAACACCAAGTGGTCAGCCACGAAATCATACACATATAAGTAATATGAAATGAACTGAGCAGGTTGTATTTATATATTTATGCATATATATGTATTACAAACACATGTATACATACCTGTAACAATGACAAAGAAAAAGATTCCATGAGCTTGAGAAGAGGTAGGGGGATATAGGAGAGGTTGGAAGGAGGAAAGAAAGAGGGGAAATGATATAATTATATTTTAATTTCCAAAAATATTGAAAAAAAGAAAAGGTAGAAGGAGGTTGAGAATGGCACCTGACATTAGCTTCCACATGCACACATACATACACATATACATACATATGGACACATATACACATACACTTGCACATATACACACATACATACATGTACACACATGGTCATAGACATACATATGTACAAATGAACATTTTGTTTTGTTTTTCAAGACAGGGTTGCTCTGTGTTGCCCTGGCTGTCCTGGAACTCACTCTGTAGACCAGGCTGGCCTTGAACTCACAGAGATCCGCCTGCCTCTACCTCCCTAGTGCTGGGATTAAAGGTGTGCACCACTACCACCTGGCTAAATAAACATTTTTTAAGTATAGTTTTGAAGGCACCATTAATCTTTTTCTGTCAGGACATGTTATATTATTATTTTTATTTTGGGCAGCTGGGCAATGCTTCTTCAAAGTTTCCCATCACTTCTTGGTGAAATAAGCGCACATTAGAAAGTTTCTGTTGTGGAAACCAGCACTTCATTTCCCCTGCTTTCTTTGCCAATTCAATAAATATTTATTTGGCCACTTAGAGTCTTTCTGATCCTTGAGAGACTGACATAAAAAGATGAGTTTGGAGTCATCTCCGATCTTGAGCCTCAATGAGCTAGCCAGTTAGAACGGCAATCACTTCTACGGCAAAGATACAAGTGGACCCAGGAGAAATTTAAAGATAGCAGATAGGTCGTGACTCGGGGGTGGAGGAGGACACAAGTGAGGCTTGTGGAAGGGATGCTACTCTATTTTCCTTCTGTTTCTGTGACAAACACCCTAACCAAAGCCAACTTGGGAAGGAGAGGACGCAATTCAACTTACAACCCGCAGTCCATCATTGAGGGAAGCCAGTGTGGGAGCTCCAGGTAGGAACTGAAACAGAGGCTGGAGAAATTCAGCTATCTGGCCTTGTTCCAGGCTGGTGTTCAGAGCCCAGGCCTGCCTGCCTAGGGATGGGATTGCCTACAGCGGGCTGGGCCTTTTACAGCAATTAGCAACCAAGAAAATGTCTCCATGGGGATGCCTACAGGGCAGTCTGATGGAGGCATCTTCCCAGTTGTGATTCTCTCCTCCCAGGTATGTCCAGGTTGGTGTCAAGGTGACACAAAGTAGCTAGCACAAATGTCATCGGGAGTGGACTCTGGAGGACGGGGAGGATTGCATGCCAAGGGGAGGCAGAGCCTTTGAGGTGAATAAGACTTTATGACACAATGGTGTGGGTAGAACTGAAAAGATCTGCTCAGAAATAGGAAGTGGTCAGCTTTGGGGGAAAGACATGTGAGAAGACTGATGGGTGGGTGTGAGCCTGGCTGGCAGCAGGAAGAGCTTGACTACCATGGTTAACAGTTTGTAGTTGCCTAGGCCATAGGGAATCCACCGAGAGTGTCAGAGGATCTTAGTGAAGGCAATCTGATGGTTGTGTGGAGAATGGTGGAAGTTGGAAATTGACATCAGGTAACTTCTAGCTCAGGACAGGGGGGATGAACTGCAGGGGTGGAAAGAAAGGGGCCGTACCTTAAGAGCTATTGTGGAGATGACATCTGTAGAGGTTAGGGCTCTGGAGGCTTCAGTGTAGAGGGATGAACATAGGGACAGGAGGTTGGAGGAAATCAGATACCCATGTTTGATAAAATTGCCTGGGAGAATAATGGCACTCAGCAGGAAAAAAAAAAGTATCAGTGAGAATTACTACTGTGTATTCAAGGGTGGGCGAGAAGATAATGCATTTAATTTTGGAGGCAGGGAGTTGAATGCTCTGGGATAAACAGGAAAGGTATCAAAAGACATTTGGGAAAATATTTAAATACGTGCATTTTACTTTAAAGACTCTTGTAGACTTTGGAAACTTTTGTAATTCAACCCTTTCAAAATTCTGTTATTCCTGTGTTTAGTAATGTCAGAATTCACAGTGATTTGGCCAGACTTGAACCTGCTAGTGCCCAACTGATCTACGGCTATGGCCACTGTTTCTCACTGCCCTGGCAAGTCCTTGAACCTGAGCTGTAGATGCAGACTAGGTCCACTACATGTAATATTCAGAAGTTTTAGGGACTCTGAAGAAGATGGCCAAGGAGAATCTCTGTTTAGAAAATGGGTGGAGACATACAGAAGCAGAGTGGGAAGTCAGGAAGGTGGGAAGGCAGCCATCAAACAGGGCTTGGAAACCAACGTAGAAGGTGCCAAGAGAAAAGGGCTTGGTCAGCACTGCTCAGGGCTGCTGGCGGGCAGGAACTAGGAGAGTCCTTTGAGTCAGATGACTAGATTGCTGTGCAGAGCTTTGTAAGACATTCCAGGAAAGCAGAAGCAGCGGTGGTTTTGAGGCTAAGAAGTGACTGCGGGACATATGAACCACTTCATGACATCGTTAGGGGACAGACCAGGACGGCAGCTAGAAAGGTTGACTGGGGGACCAATCGTGAGCGGTAGGGTGGATAAGGGCACCTTTGCAGAGGCATCGGTGAAGCGGACGAGACAGATGGAGCCAGAGAGAGCAAGAGGAAGAAGAGGCTGGACCACAAGAACAAAAGTCACTGTGCAAAAAGCTTAATCATCCGTCTACTAAAAGAGAAAGCAACAGCCAGTCCCTTGCAGTACCATCCTCTCTAGGAGGAAGAGAGAGGCCCTGACATAGCACTTAGAGACACGACAGCTAGGCACTTCAGTGTGCGATCCCTGTGAACTGGCCTCTGGAAATCATTTATTTCCATCTCAAATATACTGGCTAGGGATATGGCTCAACGGTAGAGTGCTTGCTTAGTATGCACTAGGCCCTGAATTTAACCCCAGAACTGCAAAATTAAATGGGTAAATAATCTGGGAAACTTCAACACTTTTTCTTCCACTTCTGAAAAGGTCTATGTCTTTGTTCATAGCAATAACAAAAACCTAAATGGTGAAGAGCCTTAGGAACAGCCGCAAAGAGTAGGCATTCTAATATTACTGATGGCACTAGTAGATTGGATATCAGTGGGAGCCTGATTCTCGTGGATGTCCCTTCTAGCTGTGTCCTCACACATGGAAGGGACTAGCTGGGTCTTGCCAATCTCTTGTAAGGCCACTAACCCATTGGGCCAACCCCCTTTCAAAGGCCCTATCTCCCAATACCACCACGCTGGGGTTAAAGTTCCAACAGGAGAATACCAAGAGGACCCAAACATTCAGGCCACAAAGCAGCCCTGTCAGGGTCTCAGAGTGAGACCCTCTCTCAAAAACAAACAAAAGGATTTGAAGTAGTTCCACCTCATACAAAACCGACCTAGGGACCAGCCAACATACCAAACAACTGCTCTTTCCTTACACACTGAATGCTCTGTGGTGTGTGGGGAGGGCTGGGACATCATCCACCCAGAAAAAGCGTGCTAAGTTTTTCTGTTCTTCCATGAACACAGTCTCAGCAACACAAAGGCAGGCCCTCTCCATAGGCCTCTTGGGTTAATGGCCCGCTTAATTGTCGGGCAGCTGGTCAGGGTCGGAGGTGATAGATGGAGCAGGCAAGTCCAACTGCTAAGACCACGGGAGCAGTTGCCCACTGCTTTAGCGTCCAAGAGTCATACTCTAATTCATGACTTAGTCTTTCGGTTTCATAGAAAATAAATAAATAAAAAGAGTCTGGCAAGATGGCTCCTCAGGTAAAGGTACTTATGAGGTAAACCTGACAACCTGTGTTCAATCGCCAGAACCCATGCAAAGCTAGATGAGAACTGAGGCCACAGAGCTGTCCCCTGACTCCACATGTGTCCACATACAACACACAAGTAATAATTAATTTTTTAAAATAATAAATTGAGGCTTGAGTGTGGCTCAGTGGTAGAGGACATGGCGACCAGGTGCTGGGTCCTGGAGACTTAGTCCCCACACTATAAAACAACACAACAAAGTTAGGACAAAGACTAGATTTGCCAAACAACGTGATTGATGACTTTATCGTCATTAATTTCCTTCATTTCCTCTCTATAATTATAATGAGGCATAGGCTTTCAAGTTACTTCCCGACTTACGCATGTCTCCTGTAAAAACTGATTCCGTGCAAAATGAGAACTTAATAGGAGTCGAAGTCTAGAAGGAACAAATGCAGAACCTGGGTCAGGCAACCGTGGCAGTGGTTAGGGGAAAGAGCCTAGCTTCTCCTTTCTTAAATTTGTGTGGTTAATAATGGTCCTTCCTCCAGACCTCTCAGCATGCTTATCAAAAACAGACAACTAAAAACAAATCCTAGAAACTGGAACGAGGATGTGCAACTTTCTGCCTCGCTGTCCAGTGCAAACCCATTGCACCCCCACACAAGGCAAATGCACAGTCACCAAACACAAAGAATGCAGACTCGTTAGATGACAGAACAGGGTCATAGATGCAGCAGTTCATGTGGGACCCCACCAAGGCACCTGTCCGTCAATGCCTGCCCTGCCAGGGTGCTAGCAGGTGCCAGTCACCTGGCAAATGGTCCAGAAACATCCATCCCTCTGCAGGCTTCCTGTCTCCTCATCGGGCCGCTGGTCTGATCTTCACCCATATGCTCTTTGAGCTGAGCCTGGTTCAACTTCACCAGTGCTTGCTGGTCAACCGGTCATGCTCAACGCTGGGCTCCTCCCTCCCTCCCTCCCTCCCTCCCTCCCTCCCTCCCTCCCTCCCTCCCTTCTTTCTTTCTTTCTTTCTTTCTTTCTTTCTTTCTTTCTTTCTTTCTTTCTTTCTTTCTCTCTCTCTCCCTCTCTCTCTCTCTCTCTCTCTCTCTCTCTCTCTCTCTCTCTCTCTCTCTTTCTTTCTTTCTTCCTTCCTTTCCTTGGCCACACTGACTACAGTCTGGCCCAGTTCCTCCCTCATCCCAGCTGTCCAGGTCTCTGCACAAACTCCACTCCATCTCTGGGAAACAAAAAGTTCTAAACTTGAACCCACAGATAGGATTAAAGAGATCGTCAACCAGGGTGAGAAAAAGACCTGACATTTTTTATTTTCATTAATCTCCAATGAAAATGTCCTATGGCCTTCAGTGATTGTAGACACGAAATCACAGATATCTGCATATTATATGACAATTTTTGTGGTCATATTAAAATATTCTCTTCATACCCACCACTTCTCTGAAGTTGGTGGTTAATAGATATCCTCCAGATCTTGTATAGCACATTAATAATAAAGGAAATAAATACGTTATAATTTTTTTTTTAATGTTGTTTAGATAGGGCTCACTATGTAACTCAGGCTGGCCTCCTGGGCTCCCAAGTGCTGTTATTACAGATGCCCCCACACTGGCTATTGAAAATATTTTGATAGCTCTATTTCAATATGGTCAGTTAATTCTCTAGTCGCATGCATTTTATAATCTGCATTTATAGGTTATTCTGGGATGGTCTTTGTATATGGCACACAGTATCCGGGGTATGTGCTCTACCTAGTAAGGGAATGTTTTATTCCCTGCTCAGTTCATCTGCTTCTTCCCTTTACCTCCAA
This sequence comes from Peromyscus eremicus, assembly GCF_949786415.1. Lineage (NCBI taxonomy): Eukaryota > Metazoa > Chordata > Mammalia > Rodentia > Cricetidae > Peromyscus > Peromyscus eremicus. Next base: position 74,376,411 of record NC_081421.1, read on the forward strand.
ATTTTTCCTTCCTATATCCTTTCAAACATGTATAAAGGCCTCACAGGGCCTTTAGCAGAGCCAATTAATCTTCTTAGTCCTTCTCTGTCCCTCCCTTTAGCTCTCAGTGAAGCCCAGAACCTTCTCTTAGCTTGGCCTAAACTTCAGAGTGCTCTCATCACCTTCTCTTCTACCCAACCACCCCCACAAGGCACACTCTTCTAGTTACACCCCAACATCAGGCAAACCTCGAGCCCTCTTCGTGTGGCAGCAAAACCTCTTCCTCTCCCATAGGAAGGTGACGTAAAGTCAGGGACATGCGAAGCTCAAAGACAGATAAACTTAAAAAAAAGATATTAGGTACCCAGGATACAACAAAGTGTTCCACTGCCCCAGATCACAAGGCCATCTAGGGAAGCCTAAAACTGTCCCCAATAAGTAAACGCTGATCACAAAGTGAGAAGTCTGTAACTCAGTTGTTCCTGTGAAGACCAAATTGTCCTGCTTCCTCACCCAGCAGCCTCTGGCTGACAAGCTCCTGTGATGGTAGAAACATCCAAGTTATTAAGACTTACCCAGAGAGAGAAAGAGAGATGCCACACACAGGACGCCTGCCATCTGGACCAGCACAGCCTTTCGGGGCGGCGTCGCTGAAGTCGCTCAGAAGCCGAGTGACAAAATTCTGTGCTGTCACGGCAAAGGTAAAGAGGAAGCTATGGTGTGGTTTTGAGCCCACTGAGGGACGGAGATGGCTTGCAGAAAGCAAAGGTGGTTACACTCATCGTCACTCAGATTTGGGTGTGAAATGACTAGTTAGCTTCGTGGTAAAGTAAACACACACAGACAGAGAGAAGCCGGGGCTCTTCCTGGCTAAATAGGAAGGAATTCCAGAAAACTGAATGAATAAAGAGCACCGAGAAATGATCTGCTCCCCTCTTGAGGAAGTATGAGAGGGCCCCCCTGGAAAACATGAACTCAGGGTCACAAGAGGTGTGGAGATGGACACTCCAGAGTTAGGCTGCCTGGGGTTTGGGGCGGATTCCACCGTTAGCAGCTGTGCAATCTTCTAAAAGCTAACCTCTTCTAACTCTCATCTCTAAAACGGGGCTGCTCATAACACACACCCCACAAGAGAGACAGAAAGCTCATTGGTTTAAAGCACTCAGAACAGTATTCGGTCCACAGTAAGTATTGAATGACTATTAGCTCCCATCATCACCATCAGAAGACCTCTAAGTGAATTTTTATCTTCCCAGAGTGGGTCTAGAGACCAAGGATAGCAGAAGTTATTAGTCTTGTTCTCTAGGACCTGCTAAAACACATACTTAGGTAGATTAGTAGCAAATTAGTCTGTTTCAGGGCACAGTATCAGGTAGATTCTTCACTGTTCTATCCATCCACCATCTATCCACCTATCCAGATCTCCACCACCCACCTATCCATCCATCCATTCATCCACCTACCCATCCATCTGCCAATCATCCATCCATCTACCATTCACCCACCATCTGCTCACTCATCATACATTCATCTATCTACCATCCACCCACTGTTCATCTATCATCCATTCATCCATCCACAGGTCCATCCATCCATCCAGTTTTTTTGTTCGTTTGTTTTGTTTTTTGTCGTCCCATGTTCTGGTATTGTGGTAGAACTTGCACATACAAAGATATCCACAACCTTCCCTTTATTCTCAGGAAATGCCCTTTTTAAAATAGTGGTGTGTGCGTGTGTGTGTGTGTGTATGTGTGTGTGTGTGTGTGTGTGTGTGTGTGTGTGTGTGTGTATGTGACTGGTTTCTCTGTGTAACAAGTCCTGACTGTCCTGGAACTCCTCACTCTGTAGACCAGGCTGGCCTCTAACTCATAGAGATTCACCTGCCTCCACCTCCTAAGTGCTAGGATTAAAGGCGTGCGCCATCATGCCCAGCCGGAAAATACGTAATCAGATGACCACCAATGCCATGTGACACATAAATGCAGAGAAGGAGGTTGGTGGGCAGGAGGGGAGGTCAGGGTAGACGGGACTGGGCTAAAGAGACAACTAGAGTTAAAACAGCTGGAGCATAGTTGGGAAACACTCCAGCCTATCAGGGAGGTGTTGACTGTCCCTGTTGATGATGATGCTTGGAGCTGGTATGGAGAGAGAGAGTCTATAGATTGGCTGGGACAGATCTTAGTGGGTTGTGAAAGCCAGCCAGACTCTAATCTTGAAGAGCAGAGGAACTCTCAGGAGGGTTTTTAGCGTGAATACAGCACGGTTTTTCTTCAAAAACAAAATTTTGTATTATTGTTAACTGATTGGAAGGTGAGGGAGGTAGAGAGGCCTATAGACAAGATGTCAGTCATAGATTTTTGTAATTGTTTGTTTCACCAATGGTGAGTTCATGAATTGGGGCATTTAAAATAAAGGCAGGATGGAGAGATGAAAAATCAGATACTTACTGGGTCCCGCTACACGACAAGGTACCAAATGCTGGAGATCCTCATGTTAAAGTACAGCCTCTCTTCACTGGAGACAGTGAGGTTGACGGAGATGAGCAGGAGAGAACATGACAGAGTGTCACACCGAGGAAAGCAGAGGAGGTCCCTTAGGAGATGGCTACAGTTGTAGGAGGCAGGGCATGTCCAGTTCAGAAGAGTGGGTGCTTAAAGGAGCCTTCAGGACAAAGGCATTTTAAGGTAAAGTTTATTTTCTCAGTGGAATGATCACAGATCAGGGGAACATCTACAAACGTGGGAATGGAGATACTTAATCCATCCATCCACTCTTTATTTATTCACTGAATATCATTCTGAATCATCCTGCCCTCTGGTTAAATCCACAAGCTGTGGACTCTGAAGTCAGTTAACCTGCAAGGGCTTTTGTGAAAGATTCTGGACTTCCCTCTTCAAAGTTCTGCATAAGACCTGGAGGGTAAAGGAAGGGCAAGGAAGCTCCGCCCCTCAGGAACCTAGAATGCAGTTCAGTAAACATCTGCAGATGAACAACAGAAGCTGCAGGCGGAAGCAGGTTCACGGTGTCCGGTGCATGGCCAGGCAAGAAAAACACTAGGAGTGAATGGGCAGGGATGGCCACCAGGATTATCTAGGAAACACATGCTTCGAAGTAGGTCCTTGCAGGTCAAGAAGGATTCTAGTAGGTAAGAGGGGATAGGATGGGAGATCCCAGTAAGAAGTAAAATCCCAAAGATAGAGGCAGGGGCATGCTGGTTGTCTGTAGGAGAGCACTAGCTGGCAGGCTGCCTAGGGCTGAGATTTCAAACTCACCCTCCAAGCCAGTAATTACAGTATCAGCACAACTTGAAATGCAGAAACCTGTTCACCATTTTAGCTAGAGATGTCATAGGCCACCTTCTGATGTCAATATTTTAGGCAAATATACTGGATCCACAGTTACTACTGTGTAACAAACAGCTACAAGACTTGGTGGCTCCAGTGATAAATATTTATTTTTACTGATGAGTCTGTGGATTAGCTGAGTGGGCTTTCACTAGTGTGTCAGGTGATGGGATCAATAATGGCCTAAGATGGCCTTGGGTTGGACAACTCAGTGCTTCGCCATACGTCTTACATATTTTCACATAAAGGGTCCCATAGACCTAGTAGAAACATTCCATCCTAGAGGAGGGCTCCCCAAGACTCAGGAAGTAAACAACTCACAAGTCTCAGGAAGTCCCTAAAACTTACCACACTCACAAGCCCCTTCCCATGCCCAGTATAAGCAGCAAGGATACTAAGGACAGGAGACTCTCCAATTGTTTGAGATTCCTGTTAAGTGGTGCAGAGATCTCCAGAATTCTAGCTTTCATGAGCTGCCACCCATGTTGGGATGGGTTTTCCATACTCAGCTGCTTTCTCTCTGTACCTATGAGTAACCCCTTACCTATGAAGTAACCTCAGTAAACTCGCTGGTCACCAGTTGGACTTTGGTGGTATTACTTTGGTCTGTCATTGGTTCCCCATCTTCAATGAGTGGATCATTGCTACAAGAATGGTGCCACAGAACATAAGACCAAATTCAAATGCAAGTGATAGATTTGTTGAAGGAAGCAGCAAAATGACCCAGCAAAGGGGTGGAGTGAAAAACTCGAGCATCAGCGCATCTGTCGTGTGCGGTGAAGAGAGAATTATCTGGGAAATAAGCACGGACCACGCTGCCAATAACACGGAGTTTCTGCAGCCCTGAAATGTATCTGACCCAGTAAATGCGCTGCAACTTCAGATTCCCGGCTCTTGCCAAAATATTTTTTCTCTTTCTATTTTAGTTCCCTCCATTTCTGCCAGAATTGAGCATTGACAGGGTGATGTTGCTTCTTTTCTTGAGGAAGGAGGGAGGGAGGGAGGGAGGGAGGGAGGGAGGGAGACAGAGAGCATGCTTGTGTTGTCAAGGAAAAGAAAAGAGAGAGAGACAGCTACTCTGCTGCCTTGGGAATCACTGCATGGTAGCTGTTGAAAAGGTATAAGATGTAGTTTCTCCCAGAGCAAAGGAGGGAGAGAACAGTCAGGACAGGGCGCTTAGAATGCACTGGAAGAACAGCTGGCCCTCTTCCTGCAAGGTAGATAAAAAAGTTCTATTTTCCCCTCAGGCTGGCACACCTCCAGATTAGTTCCACAGAATCACCGAAACCGTGAGCATTATGACCTTGTATCATACGCATCGAGGGCCGCCAAACAAACAGGGACTTTTCCTCACCGGGTGCAAGGCAGCTTCACAGACTGATGTGGCAGGGGGGCGGGCATTGCTGGGTGGCGGGCATTGCTGGTCCCACTTTACAGCCGAGTGGAGTGAACGGAGGCTCCAAGTCCTGGGCTCGTCTATGGAAACCCACAAGGTTAGAACGTGGCTGGATTCCAAGGCTGCTGTGCTGGCTAGGTTTGGGTCAACTTGACACAGCTAGAATCATTTTGGAAGAGGGAGCCTTGATGGGGAAAATGTCCCTCTAGCTAGGCCTGTGGTACATTTTCCTAATTGGTGACTGATGTGGGAGGGCCCAGCCCTTTGTGGGTGGGGGCCACCCCTGGACTGGTGGTCCTGAGGTAGAAGAGCAGTCTGAACAAGCTACAAGGAAGGAACAAGCCAGTAAGCAGCACTCCTTCAGGGCACCTGCATCAGTCCCTGCCTCCAAGTTCCTGCCCTGACTTCTCTGAGCATTGGAGTGTCATCTGAGAGTTGATATAAGCTCTTTCCTCCCCAAATTGTTTCTAGTCATGATGGGGTTTTTGTTGTTGTTGTTGTTACGGTTTTTTTTTTTTTGGGAGGGGATGAGGGTTGGTTTTTTTTTGTTGTTGTTTTGTTTTTTTGTTTCTTTCAAGACAGAGTTTGTGTAGCCCTGGCTGTCCTGGAATTCACGCCTTAGACCAGGCTGGCCTTGAACTTAGAGATCCACCTGCCTCTGCCTCCCAAGTGCTGGAATTAAGGTCGTGTGTTGCTAACTGAAGGCAAGTGTAGGATAGTGTGTGGCTTGAAGAGGAATTTAAGAAAAACAGTCAGCAGTAAACTGACTGCCATTGTGTTCCCCTAAACTCAGACTTGCTAATGTCAGGCAGCCTGGGTCTAAGCCTCATGGCTACCTGTTCAGTGTTGTAGAATATTATTTCAAGGTGTGTTACTTTTGTTTATGCTCTGGAACATTTGTTTAATGATGCAAAGATGTGTTTGATAAAATATAATTCACCTGCAGTCAGGATGCTGAGTCAGCAGCTAGCTGACAGGAAGTGGTGGGGAGGAGCCAGGTGAGAAAGGGTTTATAAGGAGGGGCCAGGAGAAGCAGGAGGGCATTTTGGGACTTGAGCAAGGAGAGGAGGTGAGCTATTTGCTATTCAGCCTCTGAAGAGCAGAATTCCACCTTAACCTTTGAATCTTGAGTTCTTTAGAGGGACAGGGATTTAGTTTAGTTCCCTTCGGAGCTTTGTGAGAGTCGGAGCCTGAGGGAACAGATTTCCCTCTGGCTATGGCCCTTGCGGCCTGACCGCAGTGGAGTTGCATTTGCTGATTCGGACAGCTGTGGCTTAAAAGGCAGCAACCATTTAAAAAAAAAAAAAAAACAACAGTTCAGAATACCAGCCACTCCACAAGGAGAGACCACTGTGACCTCAGTCAACCCTCCCCTGACCCGGAAGAAGAAACCAAGGCGCCCCTTTGTTCCGACTCCTTGCTACCCTGGCTCCGGAAGAAGAAACCAAGGCGCCCCTTTGTTCCGACTCCTTGCTACCCTGGCTCCATTAATACATTTACTATAAGGTTGAAGAAGTGTTCCAAGTGTGGACTGAATTCCTGTGGGCAAAGGCAAAGGCCAGGGCTTGGCACAGAAGCAGGGTGGGAACAGTGGGTGGAAGGCTGGAGATAGAATTAGCTTCCTGAAAAAGACAGGAAGAAGCCATAGTGGGATTCCTAGGTCATTTCTTGTTAAGTGAACATTCCCCAGGGAAGGGCGACTCCATAAACTTCCTGATTGACAAGCAACTTTGATGTACAGTTAAGAGAAGACGGCTCAGAATAGGCCTAAGTAGGAGGGAAGGAGTGGGGACAGGAAGATCCCGTACCCACCCTTAGGGACCAACACCCATCTGTTGTGGCTTTCTCAGTCTGCAAAGTTCAAGTGTCCATTGTAGTTCACAGCCAGCTTTAAAATGTTTTTTAAATGTATTTGTGTGTATGTCGGTGGGGTGCACATGTGTCGGAGCACCCACAGGGAGGTTCGCTGCTTACACTGTGGGCTCTGTGGACTGAGTTCAGGGAGTTAGCATTGGCAGCAAGTGCTTTGAACCTGCTCAGCCACTTTGCCAACCCTAGCCACCCACCTTTTTGCCCTAGTTCCAAGCCACTCTAGGGATACATAGCCCAGGCCAGCCTCAAACTCACTATGCAGAGCAGGCTGACCTTGAACTAACTCTTGGCAATGCTTCTGCCTCAGCCTCCCAAGTTCCAAGATGACAAGGGTATGCCACCACGTCCAACTTGTCCAGAATCTACTGTCTTGCAGTATGCACAACCACTAACACCTTCTCCTTAATGTGGAAGAAGTTAATAAATATTTGTGGTGTCATGGGAGCACTGAGCCCTTCCATGTTCTTACAGCACCCCCTGCCATTCTTCTGTAGTCATTAGATGCTCTGTCTGAGGAATCCAACACAACAGTTCTTGTATCTGGTGTATTTCGTGTGGTGTAGTAGTATTAAGGTTCAATCATGTTGCAGCATGCTCAAGGATTATCTGTCTATCTATCAATCATCTATCCACCCATCCATCCGTCCATCCATCCACCTACCTACCTACCTTTGTATTTTGGTGTGTGTGTGTGTGTGTGTGTGTGTGTGTGTGTGTGTGTGTGTGTGTGTGTTGGGGGACGGGGGTCTCATGCACCTGTGCGAGAATAAACATGCACATGGAAGCAATCGGGGTCTTCCTTGATCACTCTCTGACTTATTTTTTGAGGCAAGGCCTCTCACTTACAGTGGAGCTGGTGGATTCAGCTGGGCTGGCTGGACAGAAAGTCCCAGGGAGCCTCTTGTCACTTCCTTCCCAGTGCTGGGATTACAGGCATGTGCTGCCATGCCCAGTGTCTGCATGGTGTCCAGGATCAGAACCTCATGCTTGCATGCTACTTTACCAACTAAGCCATATACCCAGCCCCAGGATTTTCTTTTTAAAGGCTAAACAATATTCCATTTTGTTTCCTCATTCATCTTCTGATGGAAACTAAAGCTGCTTCTACCTCTTGGCTATTGTGAATATAATGAACATATGTGTCTCTTGGAGACATTGCTTTAAGAACATATTTTCTTTAGGACATATTCCCAGAAGTGGGATTGCTAAATCATCTGGCAGGTCTATTTTTAATCTCTTGAAGAACCTCCATACTATTTTGCATAATGGCTGTACTTTACATCTACACCAACACAGCTTATTCCAACTTTTTTGCATCTTTTAAAGATTTTTCACTTACATGGTGTGTGTGTGTGCGTGTGTGTGCGTGTGTGTGCGTGTGTGTGTGTGTGTGTGTGTGTGTGTGTGTGTGTGTATGCGCTCATGCTCACATGAGTGCTCTTGGAGGTCAGAAGAGGGCATTGGATCCTCTGGAGCTGGAGTTACAGGCAGTTGTGAGCCACCCAGTGTGGGTTAGAAACTGTGGGTCCTCTGCAAGAACATCAAGTGCCTTTAACCACTGAACCATCTCTTCAGCCCCTTCCCTGCATTCTTGCACAAGAACAACACCAGGCACTTTCTTTTTGAGAGTGGCTATCCTAACACATGTCAGGTGACATCTCCTGGTGTCTTATGGGCAGTGACGATGGGCATCTTCTTATTATATGTATTCTTTACAGTTTTCTATCCAAGTCCTTTCCCAATTTTTAATTTTAATGATCAAATTTCTTTTTTCTTTTTCTTTTGTGGTTTTTTAAGACAAAGTTTCTCTGTATAACAGTCCTGGCTGTCACGGCATCTGCTTTGTAGACCAGGCTGGCCTCAAACTCATAGAGATCCTCCGGCCTCTGCCTCCTGACTGCTGGGATTAAAGGCATGTGCTGCCACTGTCCAGCCAATAATCAAATATCTTACACAGTCTAAATATTAACCCTGTATCACATATATGATATGTAAATATTTTCTTTCACACAAGAACATTTTAAAATTTGATATGGTCCCATTTGTCCATTTTTTTTAATTTTGCTACTTATGTTTTTGGTGTCATACCCAAGAAATAATTATCAAATCCCAAGTTCTGAACATTTCCCCCACATTTTCTCCTGGGGATTTTTTTTTATATAGCTTTCATCTTACATTTGGGGCTTTTACCCATTTGGGACCATGTTTGTATATGATGTGAGGTCCAACTTCATTCTCTTGCATATGGACATCCAGTCTTATCAACATGCTTTGATAACACTCTGACCTCATCATTCCATTGCTTCCCCAACCATCAAAGAACTCTAGACATCCATACTAACCAGTGCTGCTTTTGAGAATGCACAGAATAGGGAGGACTCAGGTGAGCAGGTGGAGCAGGGCCTCAGCTGTTCTCAATATAGGGTGTGGGTGTTCATCATGCTGTTTTCCTTACAGACTTTAGATGTTTTTGTTTGTTTTTTTTCCTAGACAAGGTTTCACTGTGTAGCCCTGGCTTCATGGATCTAGCTTTGTAGACCAGGCTGGCCTTGAACTCAGAGATCCACCTGCCTCTGCCTCCTGAGTGCTGGGATTAAAGGCATGTGCCACCATCACCTGACAACTTTCCATGTTTTAACATTTGAAGTTTTGCTAATTTCTCTGGGTTGACCAGAGACAGAGAAGAATACAGTTGCTGAAAGCATGCCACCCAGTTCAAGGCAACCCATTCCCTGCTATTGTGCACTCAGAGGCACCCTCCTCCTGCCCTATACCAAGGTTAGGTCTAGACAGGTAGGGATGGTCTCTGTGCCCCCAACAGGTTGAAATGATTGTGCCTAACCACTCTGAAGCCTGCCCCTTCTGTGTACTGACACATGATAGAATCTTGCCCATTTTACATACTTTCTCCTCACTGACGTCGGTGTCATCCCACATGGCCTCCAAGTGTGATGCAAGTATGTATCCTCCAATGCCATCTGTGAATACAACCATGTTCTCAGTGGCAGCCACTGCTGGTGTGGTGGTCCTGCCATACCCAAGTCATTACACAGCTATTACTCCAGCATCCCATGAACACTGGCCTGTCGTTACAGGAAGCAGAGTGACTGCCACTCAAGAACCTGTGCTAAAGCTCCTCAGGGTGACCTGAAGATGAGATCAATCGATGTGGTGGCTGTTCCAATGCAGGTCACATCCTAAGAATCCCTGAGCACTGGCCACAGCAGCTAGTGCTCCGATCCTCATGGTTCTATCAGACTATCAGGACATCTGTCAGGCAGCCTCTTAGACCCAATGGGTAGAGCTACGTCCCTGGAGAAGTACAGGTTAGATTTCTGCAGCAACCAGTGTGAGGAAAGGCCCAGGAGCAGGTGGTCAGCTTCAGCAGTGACACACTTCCTCCAACAAGACCACACCTACTCCAACTCAAGCCACATCTCCTAATAGTGCCACTTCCATTGGGGGCCATTTTCTTCCAAACCACCCCAGCTCAGGAGCAGGCCTGTGGCAGGCGACCAGCTTCAGCAGAGCTTGAGCACATGGCAGGTGTGTGAGAAAGTTTGTTTTGCTTTTGACATTTGAGAAAGGAACTGTTTCAGTAACAGTAAAGGGTTGCCCAAGCCAGGCTCCGCTTGCATCAGCGTTAGGACTGAAGGGAATGTAATGACAGGTCACTTTGACAGCAGATCATTTAACTGCAGAATGTGAGTGACTGGGACATACACACCATCTGGGTAACTCACATGAGGTGGTTACTAAACGGGACATAGAAATACAGGGTACAAAGCAAGGCCAAGGGGAGTGTCAGTCCGGGAGGTGGGCTGCCCAGATCTGCTGGGGTACAGTGTGGCTTTTATGTTGTAGAGGCTGGTACCTTCCAGAGCTGGGACTGCAGAGTGAGTCAGAAAAACCACCTGTTCCAGTCTCAATCTGGTCACAGAACGTGAGTGTGTGTTTCCTCATCTGCACAGGGGGATGGTTTCTAACTTCTCTTTCCTGAAAAAGAGACCTCTAAAGGTCATGGGAATTCAGCAGGGGACAAAGAGGGCCCCGAGCAACAAGATCCCAGCCTCTACACCTTTCTGCTTGCTGGGAACCTTATCATGGATGTGATGGCTATTCTTGGTTGTCAATGTAACTACATCTGGAACTAAAACTCGCCAAGCTGCTGGGCACACCTGTGAGGGATTGTTTTCATTATAAATTTCAAATTTCACTTCTAATCCTGATCTTTTCAGGTGGGATGATCCACCTTTAATCTGGGCCACACATTCTGGTGGCTGCCTGTATAAAAAAGGACATGAAAGAAGCTGGGTGGTGGTGGTGCACGCCTTTAATCTCAGTACTCGGGAGGCAGAGGCAGGTGGATCTCTGTGAGTTCGAAGCCAGCCTGGTCTACAGCGAGATCCAGGAAAGGCGCCAAAGCTACACAGAGAAACCCTGTCTCGAAAAACCAAAAAATAAAAAAATAAAAAAGGATATGAAAGAAGGAAGCTTGCTCTCACTAGCAAGTCCATTCCCTCGCTGGCATTAGAGCCTACTTCTTTGAGATTCCATCATATACTGATGACCAGCTGAGACATCCAACTTTAAGATGGGATTCCTGGACCTTCTATTTGTAGACAGCCATTGTTGGACTAGCTGGACCGCAGCCTATAAGCCATTCTAATAAATCCCCTTTATATGTGTGTGTGTATCCATTTTATATGTTAGGTTCCTACAGAGAACCCCAGTAGACTCTAGGAAATGCACTTGTTTCATTGTAGGTCAAAATCTACAATGCTGTGTGTGTGTGTGGCTTGTATGTACATGTGGAGGCCAGAAGAACCTCTACTGTTGCCCACCTTTTTTTTTTTTTTGAGGCAGGGTCTCTTATTGGATAGGGAACCACCTGTCCCTGCTACTTCCTTAGTGCTAGAAGTGTGTGCTACCATGCCCAGCTTTATACATATACATACATACATTTTATATATATATATATATATATATATATATATATATATATATATATACACACACACACACACACACACACACACATTATATAATTTATTTTGTTTGTGAGTGTTTTGCCTACATGTATGTATATGTGTACCACATGCATTTGTAGTGCCCACAGAAGTCCAAAGAGGGCATCAGATTTCCTAGAACTAGAGTTACAGATGGTTATAAACCACCATGCAGGTACTAGGAATTGAACTGGGATCCTCTGCAAGAGCAACTTAGCCATTTCTCCAGCCACCCCTTCCCCAGGGGTTCAGAGGATGGTGTTCAGGTCCCCATGCTTGCAAGGCAAGGACTTTTACTGACTGAACCTCCTCCCTCGCCTGACAATGCTTTCACAGGGCTTGCAGAGGTCAGAAGGTTCTGACGTCGCACCTGGAATTAGCCACGATTCCTCCTGCTGGTGAGAGGAAGGCCCGCGGAAGCGAACACCAACTTCCTCACACAACTTCAATTTAAATTAAACTTCCTTTAATGAAATAAAAAAAAAAAACCAAATGGTGCATTGCATAATATTTGTGGCCACAGTATAAAACAACACAATTAGTTTGTATAACACTGGATATGGACAAAAATACACAAGACCTCTTTGTCTACGGAAAAGTCTGCAGACTCTCGTGTTATACGCTAGAAAAGAAACCCAACCTTGTTCTCCTGGTGATCTGCACACGTGTGTGTCACACAGTGGAGAACTTACCTAAACCTAATTCCCTTCTTCCTCTGTTGTCATCGGTGAAGCTAAAAAAGGAAAAAAAAAAATTCCCCCCGAAAGTAGCGAGTCGTGTAGTATTGCTTATGGTTCCTGCTCCAAAGGCGCAGTCTTTGGCTCACAGATGCCGTCACAAAATCATGGCTGCAGGCGGTCTGCAAAGCAGGAGGCAAAAGCCGCCAGAGAGACAGACAGAGGTCTGGGCAGGAGGAAGCCCTGCGGCTGGGAGGGGGAAGACACACACATCGGGACATTTCTAAATGAGAATTTAATCCAGCTGGTGAGTCAGGGTGCCAGCATATCCCATGCATGAAAAATCTGAAAAGTTGTTAAAAAGCCAGAGTTAGCATTTTTCTTATTTTTTAAAAAAGTGAATCGTGTGTGTAAACATCATAAAGTAAACAATTTAAAGTAATTTCTAGGCTTCAATCTGAATGTAGCTTAGGCTCTTTCGGGGGGAGGGGAGGATCTTTGCAATTAGGGGAAAAAACCCAACCTTCTATAAAGTTCCTATTTAAGAAGTGCAATTTCATCTGCCAAGGCGTGGCTTAGCCTTCCCTCATACCAGTACTTCCGGGGAATGGGGAGGTGGGGTGGCGGAGTGTGGCTCAGGAAGAGCACTTCATGGGGGAACCCTATTTGGTACATCAAGAGTGTTTGACCACACTTAAAAAGACTTGCATCCCAGAATGTTAATAGTCCCAAAAGGAACTAGGTCCTGGGGTTTCTGGCCCATCTCCCAGACCTAAGCAACTTGGGGCTTTGGGCATGGCCAGAAGATAAAGGCCAGCGACTCAGCAACTCAGGCTCAAATCTCAACACCAGTTGAGAAAGGGAAAAGTAGGCCCGAACACTCATCTGTCTTACCATCCAGGGCCTGCTAGGACCCATCAGTGGCTTTATGTACACCCAGGGCCCATCTCACCCAAGGCTAAGTCTCTCTCTCCTCCTAAGGAGGGCTGTGCTACAATGACTCTGAATCTTCTTCAGTAACTGCAGGGCTCAAAGGCTGTCACTAACACAGTACCTGGTTCTACTCCCCTAATTCCTGCTTGTACAGTCACCTGTACCCCACCTCTGAACCAGCAGTAAGGAAGTAACATATAGAAACACCCTTATCTGCCAAGGCCTCCCCTCTTCCGCTGGCCTCTCTTGCTTGTGTGGGGTGCAATGGCTGTCTCCCTTCTGGCGGGGCTGGACCCACCTGGGTTGGACCCTCTGGCTCAGAAACTCAGCACAGGAGCAGAACAGTCCCCAGGTGGGCAAAACCAGCAGAGGAAACTGGGTGGTGAACACAGAGGCCACTGTGGGCCACATGAGAGGAGGGGTGGGGAGGGAACTCAGCTCATCCCGGCCCAGAGTGACAAAGAGCTGCCCTGAATGGCCATCTATTTGTATTACTTTATTGCTCAAAACAAAGGAGTCTTCCCCCCTTAGGAAGACAACAGTGTTAAATCCTTCGGAGCCAGAGGGAAGCCTTGGCACCCAGGGGAGGCTTGTGGAAGGCCAGTGCTGTGTTGGGGCAAGAGACTTGGAGTGGCCGAGGCTCTGATAGAGCAGGCACTGGGGACCTGAAAGGTGTGTCTGTCTGATGTCCTAATTCCTGCTGGGCCCAGTCAGGCAGCGCCAGCTGCTCTCAACCCTATTTTACAGGCCATTCACATGACAGTAAATTGCTGGGTTCCCTTCATATTCCTAATGGGAAGGCAAACGTCCACAAAGTATACCCCTCTTCACTACCCCCTGCAGGGATCTTGAAGACTTCAAGGACTGAAAAGGTCACCGAAAACATACATTTGCTCTAGGCAATTTCTGATTCCTTGAAGTCAGTCAGTATTGCAGGCAGCAATCTGCTTTTGTGTGAAGGAGCCCAAGAGGCAAGGGAAGGGTGTGGCGCACTGTGTGCAGCTCCAGTGGCAACCCGCAACAGCGCCTCTCAGGAAGCCACAGGGCACCTGGCTCAGCTGCCCTCTGCTCCTACCCTCCCGGGGTCCCTGGGGGCACAGTGGCCTCGAACTATCAGGGAGAGAGAGCATCTATTCCTTTCCTCGTCCCCTGTGTCCTCTTGTTCACAGACCTTCTGCCCTGGACAGAGGTGGCAGTGGATTTTTCTTCATACTCATTCTTAAGGCTAAGGTGGCAAGATAAGGTGCTTGGTGGAAAGCCAAATTCTAGACTCCAGGGCTGCCATTTCCTCATTCTCACAGAAACAAACCCGAAAACGGAAGATGCTAGAGAAGAAGGGAAAACACAAAAGGCATGTGGATCAAGAAGTCATAGACGCTTGAGTTTAGGTTCTAATACAGTTTCAACTCCTGAAAATGGGGGATGGGCAGGGTAGTCAAAGCCACAGCTTGCCTTGTAGCAGGTCTTTATCAGCTCCGGGCCAGCGTGTAGCAACTCTACAGATGCCAGTCCCTCGTGGACGCTGGCTCTCAGGTGGGCAGGTACCCTCTCACCCATGATGACCAACTCTGAACGCCTTCACCCTTCCTCACCGCAATCCCTCAAATCAAAAGTGATCAACACACACAAATCAGAGGGTCAATAAGCCGCTAGGAGAAAACTAATTAGACCAGGGTTAACCATTAAAAAGCTGCAGCTGGGGAAACACACACTCGATTGTTACATGTCAGAAAGTGCCGTGGGAAGAAGAGCCGTGTGCTGGTAAACATGTCCGCGCTCAGAACTTGACATGCAGAAAAGAGAGAGCGCCAAGTCCCACCTGAGATTAGAGAGGACTGGTTTTAGTGTAACACACTTTGTCTGAAAATATCACTGGTCCTCTTCTCACCCCCCCACCATTCCTACAATGTTCCTCTGTCCCTGTCTTCGCTGCCGCTTAGTCCATCTCCATGGACATGAGCCTGCGGCGTTCCCGACGCGTCTCCCGCACCTCCTTCTTACAGCACCAATGGGAACTGCAGTACCCGATGAGGCAGGACAGGAGCCCGATGACTGTAGACAGGCCCACGCCGATCAGCAGCGGGTACTTGAAGGCATTCAGCACTGGGCAGGACAGAGAAAGAGGAAGGGTTAATGCTGAGAGGGAGGGTGGTAGGGAGCACTGGATCCCTCCCTCCATCCCTCCCCTGTCTGTGTCCCCCACCCTCCATCTCCCAGTCGGGTCTCTGCAGAGATCAGAGCTCGTAAATCCCATATCCTGCACCTGGCATATGATTCAGAAAGGAGTAGCCCAGCTCCATTGAAGAAACGAGCAAACGTCCCCCACTCAGTTCTTTGGAGCTGGGCACACCGCAAAGAGATTTTACGTGATGCCTTTGAATGTCAACTTCTTTTTAGGGTTTTGGCAGGAGATTGATTTTTAAAAGTCAGTATAAGGGCACCGCACATTGAGCAGCAGATGCATCCTTAAAAAAAAAAAAACCAATTCTATGCATCAAATAACTGAAGTGTACTAAAGATGCTATTTTAAGTAACACTATAGTAAATTATCGAGCAAAGTGAATAATCGCTCCCCTCCTTGTTTGGTAAATCTGGGTTTTCATATGGAGTTACTTCAAGCAGAATTGAAGATGCAAATGAGGCAGAGATGACAGAAGTTGAGATCCCACCCCAGGAACATCCCCTCCCACCCCATCTTCCCTCCCACAAAGTCCCACTAAGCACCAGCATTCGGTGTAGATGCTGCCTCTGGCCAGGTCCCTACTGTTTAGAATGGTCTAATTTTCCTAACAGCCCCATACGAGACTACTGTCACAATTTTCAGGAAGTATTGTGGAGCTCTGTCCTCCAAGCTGGGCATGGTTGTTGCCATCTTCAAGTCAGACTGGCTGTGCTCACCTGCATGAGGCCCTCTGAAGAACAGGCTTACTAACAGTCCCTTTTGGAGAGGGTGGAGGAGTGCCTCATGAGGCCCTCTATTCCAATATGTAAGTGGGTGGTAGTTATTGGTGTGTGGGGGTGTGGGGTATGTGGGTGTGTGTGGAGTGTGGGGAGTGTGGGGTGTGTGGGGGTGTGTGGGGTGTGTGGGGTGTGTGGGTGTGTGGGTGTGTGGGAGGTGTGGGTGTGTGGGGTGTGTGGGGTGTGTGGGGGTGTGGGGTGTGTGTGAGGGGGAGAACAATTCTTCTTCAGTGGTCCAGCTGCCTGTAGGCTGCCCATACTCCTGGAGTACTAATGAACTCACTGGATCACCAAGCTGAACTTAGGTGAAATCGTTTCTCTGGTTAGTCATTGTTTTCATTGGCGGTGACTAGAAGGTAGACTCCCCAGGAAAGGTCACACAGCAGAAAGACTGAGGGCCCTGAGGAGGAGCTGGAGTTGGAAGGCCCCGCTCCTCAAACTGATTTGCTACTAGGGAAACACACTCTTGGTCCAAGCTTCTCCTAACCCTTGGAGCATCTGGAATCAATTCTCTCTACGGAGTTGTTCCAGGAGTAGCTTTCTGCAGCTTTCACAGGGCAGACACGTTTCTTGAGAATAAAGGGACAAGTGCCCAGTTCTGAGATGCTCAAGGGGCAGAGATCTGATTGGTTAGGTTGGTCGGGATGGGGTGGAGTTGGTATGGGTCAGTAAAGCTAAGAGACACTCTCCCATCTCGGGGTTCCAAGAGGTCCCCACTCTGTGCTAGTGGCTCTGGGGGAACCTTTCTTTTCCCAGGAAGTAAAACATTATGTGATGGGAGATAGACATGAGAAGATCAGGAGTTCGAGGCCATCCTTAGGCTAGACAGTGACTATGAAGCAAGCCTGGGCCACATGAGAGCACAAAAAGGCAGCAGGTGGACAAGAGCAGTCAGTCTTTACTCTACAGCCTTGCCTGAAGACCTCTCTGCCCCCACATGGCAGAAGCCATGCCAACCTTAGGATACAGTGAAGTGGGTCTCCACAGAACCACAGAAGAGCCAAGGCTCCTAAAAATCTTCTCCCAGTGCGGTCACCAGGCCAGAACTGCAAAGCTAGCAACTTGCAAAACTGCTTTGGCCCAAGCCAGGCCCTAGATCAAAAAAATAAGCTGGACCAAACTCTGGAAACCTGGATTCTATGTGCTGCAGCAAAACACAAGAAGAAGATACTCCAGAAACTCAGCGAGGGAGCTCACCATCCATCTTCACAGTTATAAAGATGGGCCTGGAGTGGATCTCGGCCTCCCTCTGCCAGGAACCTGTCGGTGACCTCACCCACGGAGTCACAGAACAGTAGTAGTTGCCAAAGTCCTGGTCCTCAGAGCCGTGCACTTGCAGCAGGAATTCCAGCACGCTCACTCGCTCCAGGCTGAGAGTACTCTTCCAGTCCCTCTGGCCTGTAGTCACGACTCCCTTCCGGTCCAGGGAGGATAGGAGGACGGGATCCTTGTCCAAGCCAAAGGAGTGTACTGCAAACCAGGATACATCGAAGGCCATGTCATCTGTGGATTACCAAGCCAAAACGCTGAGGTCAGTGTGTGAGCAGAAGTGATTTACATAGTCCCATGTCTGGAACCCTTATCCCAGGCCGGGTCTGTTCTAGATGAGGCCTCAGGCAGCCTGTGATGATGAACTGTCACATTCACCCCTGTGGCAATGCCACACAGCCACAGTGTGTGAGCTTAGGACAAAGTGTCCAACCTAACCACCGCCCTAAGGAACCACAAGAGGAAGACATGGGGTCACTGGCTCCCTCCCACAGACAGCCCTGTGTGTGAAGGGTATGGTGTGCAGGGTCTCAGGGCACTTCAAGCAGAAGAACAGGAGACTGGGAAGGATGGAAGGTTGAAAGAACAAAATGTACACAAAATGAACAGTACCAAATTAAAAGCTGTAGACAGTTTGGATTTTATTGTTCACTGTAGTTTTTTTTTTTTTCTTCTTCCCCCTTGCAGAAGTGTTTTAGGTTCAAAACAAGAGGGGAAAAAAAAAATCAAGCTGAGAAAATTGAACATAGTTAATAGTCCCAGAGAGTAAAGCTGTTGGATCATGAAGTACGCTGTGAAACTGAGATTCCAACAGCCTCAAATGAATTAAGATGGGCAAAAGAGAAAGGGCGTGGTTACAGAGAATGTGGAAACTGAGGCCACATGCTAAGCTCAGACCCCCCTTGACCGTACCAACCAATACCAGCTGTTGAGCTGAGAAATTCATCCAGAAGGCATGTGAAAACTGTGGATCAGAAACACAATTACGTCTTAAATCTGCTTGACAAAATTCCTTAAAAAAAAAAAAAAAACCAAAAAAACAAACAAACAAAAAAACACTACGAGTATTGAACCCAGGGCCGTGCTGGGCAAGCACGCTGCTGGTAAGCTACACCCCTGGCATGGGACTTTTTAATATGTCAGTTTTTGTTGAACAACAAAAAATAACACATTCATTCAGTGGAAATACACCAATAACTTTGGAAAACACACTACAAGGCAAACAAACGCTATCCAGACCCATGTAAGACAGAATGAGCGGAACTCAAAGTAGGCATTTCCTAACGTGTCCAAATGGTAATTCCTTCTCGGCTCATACGAAGGCAGATCATCTCTCTTCCCCACCCTACACACATCGGCAGTTCCCAGTATGTAAGTCTCTGAGACCAGCTAGGCAGGAAATGGAGTGAACCCTGCGAACTGCCTCATCCTTCCCCCGCCTCCCCCCCCCCCCCCCCCCCGCCCTGTGCCAGGGCACAGTGGGCTCTTCTACCCATGGAAACTCTGCTGTCATGTGCAAGTCTAGAGTGGTTACTAGAGACAAGGCATAGGGGTGTTCCCATTACTTCATTCCCCACTGTGCATTATAGGATGGTAGGGTGAGCTAGCCTGGGCTAGAACCCCAGAGCCTATATTGGCCACATGACCTGAACAAGCCATGTTAGTTTACTGCAACTTAGTTTCCTCATCTGTAAAGTGCAATTGATAGGGGTCTGGAGAGACAGTTCAGCAGTTAAGAGCACTTTCTGCTCTTGCAGAGGACCCGGGTTCAGTTCCCAGCACCCATGTCAAGTGGCTACAACTGCTTGTAACTCCCAACTCCAGGGGATCTGACACTCTCCTCTGGCCTCCAAGGACAGACAGACAGACAGGCAGGAAGTCAGTCAGTCAAGCAGGCAGACAGACAGACAGACACACACACACACTCACTCACTTGTTTACAGACACACATAGATAGACATACATACATACACGCACACACACACATTAAAAAAATAAATCTAAGAGCATGGGCAAATATTGCAAGAATCCCCCCTGGACCACAGTGAGTGCTTAATAATTAAGTGACTGGCCTCATACCTGGCCAGACAAGCAGCTGCTGCTGGGAGGAAGGACGTGACTCTGTGCTGTCCAAGGCTGTGGGTCCCTCATGCAGACAGCTGCTGTGCTGAGCCACCTCATCTGTGGGTACTAGATGCTGACACTCTCTAACTGTACCTCTCCAGAGCCACCTTACTTGCTAGAAATGCCTCATGGAGGCTACAAGACACCATTAACTTCCGCCACTCAGCCTCTGGACGGTGACTGAGCACCAAGGACATGAAAGCCCAGCTCCTTAGTGGCCCTCAGCTCCAAGTCCCATTAGCATGGCTGCTGGGGCTCCATTCCTTCGCGCCCTCACAGCACACTCTGGAGAAAGCCCTCCATGACTCATACTTGCTCTGCTTTGCTGCGTAGCCAGACCATGGCGCCACCCACGCTTGGCTGCTCCCCTCCTGCCCTGGTACAGGAGTGCCTTGGCTCTCGGCCCACTTATGCAACTTTCCCACAGAGAATTCCCTCTCAGAGCCCATAGGATGAATGAAAAAAAGGAAAAAAAGAAAGAAATTACAATTTGTGTTTAATTATTCAGACTCTTCCACCCACACAGACCAAGAGAGCAAAGTTCTGGAAAATTGTGATTTGTAAGATACCGGCTACCTATAGCTTTTGCAATTACACTTGGAGAGAAGAGTTTTACATGAAAGGCACAACCGGCGACCTATTAATTTGCTGAGAAAGAGCATTCGGAGCGTTTATTTCTGAACACATCATAAATGAGCTTTAGAACAGCAATGCCCGAGGCAGACTTTTAAAGGGGTTTCGCGTGCCTTTCCCTGGCAATCTTTTCTACTTTTACCTTCATTCCCACGTGCCAAGGTACCTTAGTGTCTCTATGCTTTCCAGCTTCAGGACGGCAGTGGCCACTCCCTTGCTTCAGAGCCGGTCTCTTCACACCTTACCCCGGTGAAAAACCTAAGCAGCCCCTGGGTGTGCAAGTGTGTGTGCTGGGGGTGGGGGAGGGTTCTTCCTCTGCCTTTCCTTCTACAAATGCCTTTCTCCCACCTCTAAAGCACATGGACGTTCGAGAGCAAATGCTGGTATCAGCAGGAAACCATGCCCGAAGGTCAAATGCAGCCTACCTTGTTCTGGAGATCAGTTTTCCTGCTCCTCAGCCATGCTCGTTTGTTTATATTGTCACCCACTGGTACTTCCCTGTGTCTGAGGCAGAGCTGAGCGGCTGAGACCGACCATATGACCCACAGAGCCCAAACTATTTCCTACTGGGTCCTTCATAGGAAGCATGCGCAGATCCTGAGCTGGAAGCCACCTGAACCTCTGAACAGTAGTCCTGAAGGAGCCAGGCATCCACCCTGACAGTGGGGGCTACTCAGGAGATTACTTCCAGATACTGGTGAGGCCTGCATGGGCCACCATCCCTATGTATCAACACTTCACAGAGAACAAATCCTGCCTGCCTGCCCTCAGGGCCATACTTCCAGGAGTCTACACACACAACCACACAAGAACTCACACGATTTGGCTGCTCTAAAGTGTATGACTTTGTTAGGAATGGGGTGGGGCGAGACAGTGTCAGGGTCACAACGGGTGTAAGGGAGAAGGGCAGGCCTCAGCAAGCTAGGCTCTTCACAGAACCTTTGAGAAAAGGCAAAGGTGGGTACAGTCCTTCTCAGCAACAGGGACAACACCCTAATGCCTTGAATGCTCCTTCAAGACCAGAGCAACCAATGAAAGAGATGTCACCTGGCTGCTGAATGCACCAAGCAGAGAATGTAGGAGGGATGGGCCCACAATCCTGAGGCATTTGTTGGCAAGGCTAATCTTTTCTATAGAGATTCATAGAGCTGGGGACACAGCTTGGGACAGGCTTAGCATGGGCAAGGTTTCATCTCCAGGACAAAGGGAGAAAGGGCTTTACAGAGCTATCCTAAAAGTTCTAATGGTGTCATTCTTCCTCTGGTCTGTCTGTCTTCATGGGTGTCTCTAGGCTGCAAGCTCTCTGGGGCAGACCTTGAACATGTTCACTGCTCTACAGCTGCTCTTGTGTACTGAAGGAACTCAGAAATAATGAATGAATGACAGAGAAGGAGAACCCTGTGAGTGGGTCTCTAGCCAGGCCACAATAAACCACGAAGAGATCTACTGATTGCCCTGAAAAGTGTTTTCAAATCTCACAGCAGATATACGGCCTCACAGACCCAAGCTGGCACCAAGTCAGGAAAAGTGGTGCCCTGGCTAGTCTTTTGTCAACTTGACACAAACTGGAGTCATCTGAGAGAAGGGAGCCTCAATTGAGAAAATGCCTTCATAAGATCCAGCTGTAGGGCATTTTCTAATTAGTGATTGATGGAGGAAGGCCAGGTCCATTGTGGGTGGTGTCACCCCTGGGTTCTATAAGAAGGCAGGCTCAGCAAGCCATAGAGAGCAAGCCAGTGAGCAGCACCCCTCTATCTATGGTTTCTGCCCTGTTTGAGTTCCTATCCTGACTTCCTTCAATGATGGACTATGATGTGGAAGTGTAAGCCAAATAAACCCTTTCCTCCCCAACTTGCTTTTGGGTCATGGTGTTTCATCACAGCAACAGAAACCCTACTTACCTAAGACACGTGGATGCCAACAGACAACCCAAACCCTAGTCCCTACACCGGAGTGACACACTCAGAATGACAAGGGAAACATTTACAGGACGCAACTGGAGGAGGGGACAGAGAGGAGGGAGGTACCTGGATCCAGCACTGCTCCTTCCAGAGTGACAATACAGAACAATTTGATGAGATCTCCCCGGGTGACTGACGGCGTGTCTGAGTGCACAGAGGCATTAAATATGGGACCTGGAAGAGAGTGACATTCAAGCTGCATTATTCTTTCACACACATTCAAATTCCATTCCTGAAGCTCCAATAGCATCTCAAATGTGGTTCTCTTTCCTGGGAACTGGTCTAGAGAGCTCATAAAACAGGTATTCTAAGATCTCTTTTCTCTACTCAGAGACACTGGCATGGGGCACACCTACCCAAATTCAGTCCTGACTAAATCTGAACTGAACTGTCTCTGCCTGACGACCACAGCTCCTTTGGTAGGATATGCTCACCTCCCCGCTGGTAAGCTTAGGCTGGTTCCTGGTTCCATGCAGTTCAAACTAGCTGGGGTGGGCTAGAGCCAGAGGGTCAGGAACTGAACCACACATGCTTTTGGTCCCAGTTGGGTGACTGCTCACCAACAGGGACAACACTTTAATGCCTTGAATGCTCCTTCAAGACCAGAGCAACCAATGAGAGGGATGTCACCTGGCTGCTGAATGCACCAAGCAGAGAATGTAAGAGGGATGGGCCCACAATCCTGAGGCATCTGTTGGCAAGGCTAACCTTTTCTATAGAGATTCATAGAGCTAGGGACACAGCTTGGGACAGGCTTAGCATGGGCAAGGTTTCATCTCTAGGACAATGGGAGAAAGGGCTTTACAGAGCCATCCTGAAAGTTCTAATGATGTCATTCTTCCTCTGGTCTGTCTGTGTCATGGGTGTCTCTAGGCTGCAAGCTCTCTGGGGCAGACCTTGAACATGTTCACTGACTCAGTATGTTCTACAGTACTGTTGGGGACAGAGACCCCCGAGTTAAAGGGCTGAAACCCAGTTAGGAGACAGACCACACACCACCCCAACAATGACAATGTTTAGATAAAGTATAGTAGGGGGCACTGAGAGAATACTAGAATTTCAGGGAACAGAGACAGCCTGGAGAGTCATTTAAAAGACCAACCAATTTGGGGGAGGCAGGGTGCATATAGGAGCGCGCTATAATTTGGGGTCAATTCTGCTGTGGAACTATAACTGAGATACACACATACACACACACACACACACACACACACACACACTCTCTCTCTCTCTCTCTCTCTCTCTCTCTCTCTCAACCTCCACTGAGATAGGCTTTGTCTCCCCACAAGAATACAGTGGCCTAATGATCATTATGAACCTATCTCTGATTCCCTTCTAGGTTAAGGGCATTACATAGCTCAAGCCAAATTGATCCCAACAGTTTAATGCTTTTTAAAAATGGTTTATTTATTTTTATTTTATATGCATTGGTGTTTTGCCTGCCTGCATGTCTGTAGGAGGGTGTCAGAGCTCCTGGAACTGGAGTTACAGTTGTGAGCTGCCATGTGGGTGCTGGGAATTGAACCTGAGTCCCCTGGAAGAGCAGCTGAGCCATCTCTACAGCCCCACAGCTTAATATTTAACCTTATCATCCCAACTTCTAAAATCTAGGAATAGGAGAAACTGAAAGAATGTTCTAGAACATCAGTGCTATGGGATTCTACTTGGATTTTCAGTAGAGCACAGATAGATGGCCTGGGAAGCTGAGGTAAAGCTTACTTGAGGAATAGGGACATTACTGTTTTCTTGTTCAGATTACTGGAAAGGAAAATGTACCCCAAAGTGTGTTTTTTTTTTTTTTTTTTGTTTTTTTGTTTTTTTTTGTTTTTTTTTGGTTTTTTCGAGACAGGGTTTCTCTGTGTAGCTTTGCGCCTTTCCTGGAACTCACTTGGTAGCCCAGGCTGGCCTCGAACTCACAGAGATCCGCCTGGCTCTGCCTCCCGAGTGCTGGGATTAAAGGCGTGCGCCACCACCGCCCGGCCAAAGTGTGTTTTTAAGCATCCATAAAAAGGTACTCGCTCAGGAGAGTGTGTGAAAGGTTACACCATCATGAGTCAATGAGCTGAAATGACTCTGGCTCTCTTTTCCCTTCAATTTGATGACTAATAAGAAGTCATTAAATTGCTTTCCTAGCACTAAGGATATGAATAATTTGTGTAGTTCAGAGAGAAAGGTAAAGAAAAGGTGGTTATGGAGACCTTTTCTTTAAAAAAAAGTGTGTTAGGGAGACCTGGGGACTTCACTCCAGAGGGGCTGAGAACATGGCAGGATGGCAGTCCCAGGGGACATCATCTCCTACAGATGCCTCAGCTCTGGCCCCAGCTCCCTTAGGTTCTCATGCTCTGGCCCCGCTCTGCCCACAGCTGTGTGGAGGACAGGGCTAGCCTTACTGCTCTGAACCTGTTCTGTGGAAATGACTGGGAATGTTGTTCTGTTGGTTCAGGATGTCAGTGGCCATGGTGAACAAGAGGATTATAATTTTCCCATAGATTAGACACTTCATTGTAATAACTCTGCTAAGGGCTTTCTTTGAAAGTATTCAGGCCCCTTCTAAGAGGACCCCAAGTGACCAAACACTGAAATGCTCAACTGATATATGTATTTTTCTTATCTGAAACAATGAAGAAAAACTTACCTAATTTGAACAAATGTCACTTTTCTTTATATTTCCAAAGAGAACCCCAAATGCCTTCTGGGGCACAAGTCATAACTCCCATTTCCCTACTGGCGGCTGCCGTGGGAACCAAGGGAGGGTCTGTGCTCTGTCTCACACTGCAGACAGAGCTGGGAAAGAAGGCCTCCATTGTGGTGAACAGCTCACAGTAGTGGATTTCCTTCTAATGAAATCAATAGCTCGATGTTAATATGGCCATTATCCCAGAATAATGGGGTATTTGGAAATATTTTCATTATGGTCAATTTTTGTGGCAATGCTGTTTTGTGAGGGAATTTGTCTGGTTAACTTTGCAGACCACAGACTACGTCTTGAGAATTCAGTGAACAGCCAGAGTCACTAGGGGTCCCTGAATTCCTAGTCAGCTGAGAGTATAGGGACCACTTACCTTTTAAATACAAACATGGACACGACCATGTTCCATCCCCACCCTAGAAAAAGGCTGGAAGGGCAGCATTTTTGTGTAAGCAAACAGTGCAACCCATCTGGTCCCCCAGCCATGGGGTCTCGGCTAAGTGATGCTACTCTCTGCCGTCACTGCGCAAGCGTCTACCTGGCATTTATTGTAACAGGAAAAACGAGTAAAGGGGGAGGAAGTGGGTCATAGAATTCTACGTACAGCCAAGATTTCCAAGTCATGAAGAGAACACCAGAGGAAAAGCTCTAGAAAGATGGACAATCTAAATTAGCGTTTCATAGGGCAGGGTGAGGGTGGGGTGTGACTGCTCTACTTTCTACGGCATGGCTCTATTTTAATTTTTTAAGTATCATTTTTATCTTAAGTGTATGCCCGTTTCACCTGTGTGTATGTCTGAGCACCACATGTGTTGTTCCCATGGAGGCCAGAAAAGGGCGTCGGATCCCCTGGGACTGGAGTTATGAACAGTTGTGAACTGCAATGTGGGTACTAGGAACTGACCTCAGGAAGAGTGCCCAGTGCTTTTAACTTCTGAGCAGTTTCACTCTATTTACAAATTCCTGTATTAAAAAGAAAAAATTTGCTACTCTTTTAAAAGGATGATGCCTACCTCATCATGCTTAAATCTCATTTTAACCCTGATACTTAGGTCAGCAAAAGCCATGATCTAGTAGATTTCTCCTGGAAAACTCAGACCCCCACTAACAAGAGACCAAGGCTGGAGATTGAGTGACAGGAGGGTGGAGCCAGGGTGGACTTCGTCATGGATCTTAAGGAGAGTGCTGATGTGTAGGAAGTAAAGGCTCTTTTGGACCAAATCAGTTGTTTACTGGAGGGGTGATCTGGGTTTCTAGCATTGGGCTGGTCAATCATCAGGTGGCAGCTTCTGATTCAGATGGGGACAGACCGACAATTCTACAGACAGAATACAGTTTTTAGGCACTCTATTCAACCTGGCAGTAAAGAGATGACTAGCTGCTACACTGAGATTTAAAGAATTAAGAAATAGACCCAGCCGGGCGGTGGTGGTGCACGCCTTTAATCCCAGCACTCGGGAGGCAGAGCCAGGCGGATCTCTGTGAGTTCGAGGCCAGCCTGGACTACCAAGTGAGTTCCAGGAAAGGCGCAAAGCTACGCAGAGAAACCCTGTCTCGAAAAACCAAAAAAAAAAAAAAAAAAAAAAAAAAAAAAAAAAAAAGAAATGGACCCAATATCCATCCCTAACCCAGAAAACATACAAAGGATTTTATATCTCCCCTTTTCCACATAATTGAAATAACTAATGTAAAAATAAGTATGTAATCATCTCAACAAACACAAGTACAGGGGATGGGAGGGGATATTATTTGATAAGTCTTTTCCATGAAGAAAATGCCCAACAAGGGCCAAGTATGGTGGCACAGGCCTTTAATCCCAGCATCCCTAAGGCCAAGGCAGGCAGATCCTGACTTACCTATAAACATGTGAATGGTTTAACAATTTCTTTTTTAAAAAAGATTGAAGTTACTGGTGGGTGTGATATGCTCAACACTTGGGTCCTCTGCAAAAGCAGTTATGTGCTTTTAACCACTGAGCCATCTCTCCACCCTCCAAATGTGAATAATTTAATTAAAGCATCTTGCGTGTGTTATACTGATTCAGTTAATGACAGATTTTTTTGTAGATGAGTATAAATGTATGCATTCAAAAATCTCAAACTATAAAACAACAAAACAAAAACCTAAAACTCCCTAACTAGCATGCAGGGCGCACTAGTGAGCACTGTCAGTCTGTCACAGATGGTAATTCTCACCAGGGATCATCTAAATGAGATTGGGGGTTTGAAGCTTTAAAAGCCATCTTCCCACTGAAAGACACACACACAGAAGGTGTGTCAGAGCCTAGTGAGTCACATGTAAGTGTGAAATATTTCCACTTGAGAACATACACCTTGTAGCTATGCAGTCCAGAAATGTAGGCTTTTCTGCCTTACAACACGGTAATATTCTAGTTGCTGAGGATAAATTCCTTTCTGAGTAAACACAATAAGCACCAAAGAGAAACATCATCAATAACCATTCTTAACAAATCAAGCTGACAGTCACCGATGCACAGCGCCACAGCAACTCTGGTAACACCTAACTTCAGGAAGTTTATCCAATCCAAACTGAGGGAAGGAGTAAGGCTGAGGGCCATCTCTGGGTGGAGACACTCCTAGAGGTACAGAGCTGCAATCACCACCTCCAGTCCTGGAATTGGAAGCCATGGAACGAGACCAGATTCAGGCTCCCACTCTGAACCATCCGCTCTGACAGGCCACTATGTTCTCCACTTCTCTCCACTATGTTCTCCAAAGACTGAAGTCTGAGTTCCAGTCTTTTTTTTTTTTTTTAAATAAAAACATATATTTCCGAAACAGAAACAATAACTTGCACATGAGTGAATTAAAACAGTGGAGACCTGGACACACTCAAATTGTCCATCAGCTGACGAAAAAGTGTGGCCTCACCATGTAGTGGGACAGTACTCAGTCATAAAGATGAAGCGGAAGGGAAACATGCTGCCACACAGGTGACATGTGAAAACACTATGCCCAGTCAAGTCAGCCAGACTCAAAGGTGACCTTTGTGTCAAGTATACAGTGCAGGAAAACCCATACACAAAGGAAGCAGAGTGGTTACTGGAGGTGGGAGGCTGGACTCTGTTGGGTAATGGGTCCGAGTTTCATTTGGGTACCACAGAAATATTCTGTAATTGACTATGGTGACTGATGGCCACACAATCCTGTGGATATATGAAAAGCCACAGAACTATGGACCTTATATGGATAAACGAAATGGCATACGAATTCTACTTCACAAGCTATTTGAAAAAGCAAGGATGGGGCTTGGGAGGCGGCACAATATATAAGAGTGATGGCCGCCTAATAATGAGTACCTGAGTTCAAATCCCCAGCACCCATTTAAAAAGCAGGCTGAGGTCACATCTGCCTGTAACCCCAGCACTGTGTGCGTACATGTTGTTAGTGGTGGAGAAACGGAATGATCCCTGGCTTTCTAGCCATCAGCCTAGCTCCAGACTCAGTGGGAAACTGTTTCAAGGGAAGAAGGCGGAGTGACTGAGCAAGACACCCGACATCCTCCTCTGCCTTCCAAGCACACATGTGCACATAAACCACACACATATACTCCCCACACACACCACACTCACACATACACAAAAATAAACTAATAATAAGGACTCTGGATTAAAATATCAGGCTGGTCTTCAAGCTCCATCCATGACTTCACAGAGTTCTCCGCTCACCTGAGGTTTGGAAGTCAATCTCAATTGGATTGGAGAGACTAGTCGCTGCTTCTCGCCACAAGCTACCCCCAATCGGAGACCAGGCTGTCACCACGCAGCGGTATAGGCCTGCATCAGAGACCTGAGTCTGGTACATTCGGTATCGAAACTCATCCTCTTGGACCTTCTCTAGCACGACGCCATCCACCCTCGAGGCGTCGGTCCAGTTCTCCAGCTTCACCACGGAATCCTGGTCCAGGGAGATGATGTACTTGGTTTCATTGGGACTGGAGAGGTCCCCAACAGGCTTCTCGGCCGTGATGAGAACAGAGTAGCGTGGTGACTTAATATTCTTGGAAGACACTTTGCAAGTCATCTCAAATGTATTCCCTGCAGCAAAGAAGGGCTTTGGCTGTCGTGCCTTTACCACGAGCACAGAATCTAGGGTGAAGAATGAAAGGGAGGTCATTTCCAACAGATTTGGTTAAAACAGATATGCATCTAAAAAAAAAAAAAAAATCAAAGCATCCAGGAAATAGGGATTTATTTGCAATTTGCCACATGATAACACTAAGGAAAACGCAGAAACTCCAAAAGAAAATAACGTGTCTGTGAAAAGGCTGAAAATGGCCACAGAGGAAGCAGCAGTCAGGAGTGATCTGAGGTGCAATGGACAGGGAAAGTGTAGACTGGAGGAATTTCAAATCCTTGAGATGTTTCATGGAGAGAACTCAGAGAGTTAATCTCTCAAGACTCAGCGAGCCAGGGAAGATGGGCTGAGCTAGGCACACCACACCAGCTTTCTCTGCTGAGTGTCGTCAGCCTGTGTGCCAGCATGGCTCTTCTCTGCCTGACCCTCTACCACTAAATGCATCTGCAGATACGAACACTCCTACCTGGTTTCCACCTTCAACTTCAGAGACGTGGTTTTAAGGTTTTGAGCCCATGTCTATGGCCACACTACCAGTGGATCTGCCTGTCCTTTTGGCTTCTCCGTCAAACACTAATCCCTCAGCATGTACACATGAGGTCTCATCAGTCACACTGGGACAAAGTCAGGCATGTGGAAGGTACTCAAATAGCCACTAAAAGATGAAATCAATCATGCCCATTCCTTTAAAAGACTTTCGGTCTTGGTTTTATTTTGGGTTTTTTTTTGTGTGTGTGTGTTTTTATTTTTTCAAGACAAGGTTTCTCTGTGTAGCCTTGGCTGTCCTTGAATTCACTCTGTAGACTGACCATAAACTCAGGTCAGATTTACCTGCCTCTGCCTCCTGAGTACTGAGATCAAAGGTGTATGCCACCACAGCCCAGCTCTAAAAAAAAATCTTTTAATATAAAAATTAATCTAAAAATCTATCCAGTTAAGAATTTTATGCTGGGACTTGGGGAACAATTCATCCCATCAAGCCTATCAGCACCACGTATGTGCTATACTGTCTTGGGAGAGATGATTTCAGAGGGGCCACTGACCCAGCCGTACTCATCCCTGTGAGTTTGGTCTTCCATTCATGAATCAGACATAATTACTGACAGCCTTCCTATCACAGGCTCTGGTGATGGAACAGTAAGCCAAAGGTGCAGCAACCCTTCACTTCATGGACCAGTAGAGGAAGACGAGCAGATGAAACACACAGCGTGCTTAGGTGGTAAGAACGTAAGAACCACCACAGAAGAAAAACAGACAAGAAAGAGAAAGTGTAGGACTGGATATGAGGAAAGGGAGCAGAGTTACGGACAGAGTTACGGACAGAGTGGCCCAGGAAGGTCCCATTAAGGAGGCGACATTTTTCTGCCCCCTGAGGGAGGTGGGAAAGCTTTCTAGGCAGAGGAGACAGCAATGGTGAGCTACAGAGCTTGTCAGGTGGCAAGGGGAACCATGGGAAGGTCAGAGGAATGGGAAGAGCTGTGGCAGAAGCTGGACAGTCACTCAAGGCCACTGAGGGGACTCTGAGACAGGGAACCTGTGAAGGTTCAGGGTGGAAGACTTTCACGATCTGATTGGATGCTAAGGGTGTGATTTTTTTTTTTTTTTTCTTTTGAGACAGAGTTTCTCTGTGTAGGCCTGGCTGTTCTGGAACTCTCCCTGTAGACCAGGCTGGCCTTGAACTCAGAGATTCACCTGCTTCTGCCTCCCAAGCACTGGGATTAAGGGCGTGCGCCACCACTGTCCAGCTGCTGAGGGTGTGGTTAAGGGTGGCTGCAAGGAGCCCAGAGAAGAGGCAGCTGATGTAAATACAAGTGAGAGCTAGCAGTGCTCATTAAGAGTGAAGCATGAGAAGCCGTTAGACTCCAAACCAGTCCCAAGAATGAGGAGTTAGAACTGGGCATGGTGGTGTCTGTCATCCCAGCACTTAGGAGGTAGTCACAGGAGAGTCAGGAGATCAAAGCCACCTTTCACTACATGGTGAGTTTGAGGATGACTAGATACATGAGACCTTACCTCTAACAACAAAAAGGCCACAAATTATCAAACAACAACCCCAAAGGGGAAGTAAGGGGTCAGGGTATGGCCGGCTTGCACAACACCTATAAGGTCCTACCTAGCTTCAATCCCCAGCACATTAAACAAAACAAAGCAAAACAAAATAAAGAGAATGAGGAATCAGAGGCGAAGGTTTAGGTCGGCAACTAAAGATGGAAGAAGGTAGGTTACAGAGGCCAGGGGTTCCACTTCGGACACAAGTCTGAGAGGCGCCTGCCAGGCAAGCAGGCAGCATATCACAGAGTCTAGAGTTCTAGAGCATGCTGGGATAAACATGCAGAACTGGGCGTCAGGCACTGCTCCGTGGAGTGTGAGGACACTTCGAAGGGAGGTGAGCAGGAACTCAGGGACCACGTCTTGACACTGTGTCCTGAATGGGAACTGGGAGAACGGACAGGAAGTGGCAAAGAAGGCTGAGATGCAGCAGCCAGTGAGGATGGAAGCAAGTCTGGGGAAGGCAGCCCGCCAGCCATGGGGAAAAGCCAAAGCATTTCCGGACGGAAGAAACAGTCCCGGTCCAGGAAGGACACTGACAACAGGTGTCTGCAGTGCGTTGATGTCTGGTGATCTTAATATGTGCCGTGAAGGGGAAAGTTGGTACCAAAGAGAAATGGAGGAGAAACTAGAGATATTAAATATAGCTCAATCAAATCCGCTGCCACACGAGGACAGAGTGGTGGGCAAGGGTTGTATGAAACAGAAAGATGGAGGAAGAAGATAGATCAAAATTAGTTTCCCTAACAGCACTGTTAACAGGCTGGTGGGAAAGGACCAGAGGAGAGAGAATATGGAAGACATGAGAGAGAGGTTCATGGGCCTGAGCTGTGAGAGGGGGCTGACCTTTGCTAAGACATAAGGGTGAGAAACAGGTTCAACGCTGGACATGGCAGATGTAAGTTCTCCTTTGACTGTCTTTTTATAGGGGGTGGAGAGGCAAGTCCAGAAGCTGATGGAGGCTGGGGGAGGATGTTTGCAGAGAGAGCAGGTGGCATGCAATTAGCACTTAGGAGAGTGGGGAAGTAAACACATGAAGGGAACCAGAATGGCTCTCCATGTTGAGAGCCCATGTGACAGAAGGGATTGGAGATTTCAAGAGAGACCAGACCACTGTTGGAATTTTTTTCCTTCGACTGCATCTAGCTCTGCACACGCAGCCAAGGAGACAGCCAAGCTGGCTTTGAATCGGGCTGTGCTGTAAGCAGAATATAGGGTAGACCAAGCCAGTGGCGCGAGAGTTAAGGATGCAAAGGAGGGGCATGACTGACTGGGAACTGAGGCTAGATATCAGTCGGAGATCATCTAATTCTCCTTACCCCTTGGCCCTGGACACACATCAGGGAGCGCTACAGGTACATGCTGGACTTCCTGGTGAGAGAGAAGTGAAGCCCCAGTGAGAGGAAAGACCATGGCAGACGGCAGGATCACCAGGACAGAAGCACTACAGGGAATAATCCAGAAAGACTGTGTGCAGAGAGAACCAGGCACGAGAAGCTTCAGCTATGGAGGGGCTGGGTTTTAGCTAACAGAAGTGAGCAGGTCTGATGTCCAGAATCAGGAGTGAAGGACCGGAAAGGACAGAGGAAGTGACACTTAGAGAGACGGAGACAGGGGACCGAGAACGAAAGCCTTGTCTCTGCCAGGTTCTCCACAGTGGCTACTCTAGACGATTCAATACCAGTGTCCAGACCACACACACCTTGGACCAATTCAAACAATTTCTACCGGGATCTTTTCTTTTTGGAAGCTCCCAGGATGACTTCAACAAAGCCAGCCAGCCAGGAGTAGTAACAGAGTGGCCGTGAAAGCCAGGCTGGCATCTCCAGCAAATGAGCAGAAGACCCAGGAGTCAATGCAGCTCTTGACAGGAGTGGAGATGAGGAAGAGGGAGGAGGAAGAGGTCTGGCCCTGGGCAAAGAGATGCAGGGGGGACTTCTGGGGCTTAAGGGAAATGGTAGAAACTGCCCTGAGGAACAAGGAGGGTACCTGACTCCTCTTGAAGGAATGTGGGAAGAAAACACTACCACTTAGGAGGGTTCCTGGGACAACTGTTTTCAGAGGGGAGGCTGGTGACTGAAAAGAAAAAGAAACAATGGAGTTCAGGAGATGCAAGGCTTTGCTACTGACAGGGTCTTAGCTTGGGGACACAGGAGAAGTGGCAGTGAGTCTAAAGAGGGTCGTGGGGTGACTACAGCTCCCTAGAGCATCACATGGGTTTCAAGAGTGAGTGGGGGGGTGGTGGCGGTGGTAACTGAAACAGACCCAGACAGATGACGTAAGAAACTCAACAAAACTGAACAATGACCAGCATGAAGTTCCTACCTTCTGAGGCCCAGAATATGTTGACAGGCTTGGAGAAGACGTCCTTACTTTTTACCCAGGTGTTGTTTCTCTGCCTGGTCCAGGCAGACACAACACAGTAATAATTGCCCCTGTCTTCCTCTGTAGTCCTTTGGATCCGGAAACTGAATGTGTCTGTGTGCTCCTTAGAAAAAATAAACTCTCCACCCTGGGCCCGCTGCTTGCTCCTCTCTCCGTATCTCAGAGTCCAGTCCCCGTCCATGACTGCAAGAAGCTCACTGGCCACCACATCGTCACTGCGACGGTTCATTCGGTAGTACCAAGACACGGTAAGTCGGACGCCAGCCTCCACGCGCTTCATGTCCACCACCCGGCATTGCAGTTCTGTGGGGTCGTCCGAAAATCCAGGGACCTTAGATGCATTCAAGTAGACCTGGTATTCTGGCTCTGAAGGAGAGAGAGAGAAAAAACACAGCAATGTAAGAAGTGGCCAAAGGAACGAGCTAGGACCGCTCATATTCTGACAAACTGTCCATCCTGCCAGCTTCTGGGAGAGAAATCACGTCTTTGTATTGGGCAGCATAGACCCTTTAAGAGTGTTTCTCAATGCTTGTAAATCGCTTCTTTCTAGATCTGCCTTAAGGAAACTGCCAAGGTGGCTGGAGAGATGATTTGGAGGTTAAGAACACTTGCTGCTCTTGCAGAGGACCTGGGGTCAATTCCCAAAACCCATACTGCAATTACAACCATCTGTAACTCCAGTTCCGGGGGACCCAATCCCCTCTTATAGCCTCTGAGGACATGGTACACATGTGGTGCACAGACATACATCCAGGCAAAGTACCCATAACCCATACACATTAAAAAAAAAAGACTAAAAATAGAAAGAAAATGCCCACGGCCAGAGAAGCCCGATGTCTTGGGTCAGAACCCCCACTTTTGCACAGAATGAGGGAAACTGACAGGTGCTCCGGGCAGTTGGAGTCTTTGGGAAGGATCTCAGAAACTTAGTGTCCACATTCTATCAAGACTGTCTCTGGGATGCCATGCAAGCCCACAGACCTCCGACGCTCCCACTGGAAGAGTAATGCCAAGTTCTAACCTAGAGAACAACCCACGAGGACTCAGGTTCTGACCACTCCTGGCTGTGCCCCAAATGCAAGGCCCCCAGGTCCCTATCCTCATACATATTCTTATCCTCATTTGCTATTTTCCACTGAATCTGTATTCAGTCAGCCAACACCCCCTAGCTTAGACTCCCCAAAAGGACATTCTTTTCCCTGCCACAAATAACTCACCCTGTAACTCTGCCAACCGTGAAACCACCTCACGGTGAACCCGGCCCTGGTAAGTCTGCCCGATATCACCACCCACTTCCCTACCGTGTTACCGTGTTTGTACCGTCACCGGCTGCGGGCCTCCTCCACACTTGCCTCCTTAAGGGACCTGTATTAGAACCCTGGTAACCTGCCTTTCTTCCCACTCCCCCTCCACAGGCTTTTCAACCACCACACAGGCGGAAGCCCTTGGGGTACAACAGTGTTTGGGATGTTCTGCAAGCCTCAGTGTCCCTGGGGATGGCGCTCTTTCTCTGAACTCCCATATGCTTCCCTACACCAGTTAGCCACTCTGCAACTGCTCTTTGCTTGGAAGTCTCATCCCTGGAACACAGTAAGAACTCAAGATATATCCCCTGGATTGATGGTAAGGTGATTAGAATGTCTACATTTTTTTCCCCTCCAAGCGCTTTGCCTTCGATGAGGAAAAAAAAAAAATCATTCAACTTAAACGGAGCCTTCCACTTTCCAGTGCTCTCTTTATCTCCATCACCTTTAGCAATTTTGTTTTATTTCTTGCTGCTTTTATTTATGACTCACATGGATTATAAACTGCTGAGGTCAAGGAACTGTTCTTTTGTGATTTACACTTCTAATGAAATTTATAACATCATGACTTCTCCGAGAATGATTAACAGGGCTAGGAAATGGAAAGAACTCAAAATCTTAATTCTCTCAAATGTCATCTTCACAAGCATTTAATTGTGTGTTAGACTAGGCTCCACCATTGAAGTAAACCCACAGGGCCCCTGAGGGGCTGTGTGAGCAGTCCTGCTGTGGTGTGGATGCTGTGTAAGCAGGTACCGTAGGTTGCTGGGACATCAGTGGTAGAGAGGACCAGGCTGCCTCACTTCACTGTGTGTGGGGGCAGCAGTGCAGGGGGTGGGTGGGCTCTGAGATTGTCTTCCCACCTCCCCGAAGGGGGCTAACACGTCATGAGCTTTCCCAGTAGCAAGTGATTGCGGGGTAAACCTCCCAGGAACTTGTGAAAGCTGTCATATGCAGAGGACATGCAAGACCCTCAGCTCCCCACATTCAAGGCTTTAGAACCTTCTGTTATGCCCAAACGTGGTTCAGACTGAAAAGCAGAACAGAACAAGTTCATCCCACGTGGAAATGACAGAGTTGAACTGGCTGTGCACACAGCAAGGTGGCACACCGTTTTCTAGAAACCTTAGCGTGAAACTAGCAAATCCGCTGGGTGCCTGCGGTGCACAAGGCAATATATTTGAAGCTTGAGGATGAGACACTCGAACAGTGGAGTCGCTGTGTAGTGGGCAACTGCCATACAAGAGAGAGCACAAGGGAGCTTAGAGGAAAAGTGTCACCACTGGTGACATTGAAGCTTCAGAGCATCCCCCACACTGGGGCACCACAGTGGCAGGAGTGTGGGGCGGCTGGGGAAGCTCGGGTGATGTGGAGGGGACAGGAGGAAGAAGGAAAGCTAGCAAGGAGCACGAGATTCTTGGCAAGTGTGGAGGAAGCTGGGAGCCAGCTGCCCTAGACACGGCTCTCAACTTTGTGTGGCAGCAGCCACTCTGGCTGCCCTTTACAGAACTCTGTCTCCTTGGAGTACGGTCTGGGTAACACTTTCTGATGCAATAGCATCAACCTGGACACTACTTCCTGAGGCCATGGAGAGCAACGAAGATGGTCTGCAGTCGTGAAGCACCAGGGGTCAGCAGGCGGACCGGGCGCTGACCCTGCTTCAGCCACTGACCTGCAATCTTGAACACATTTCTTAAGCTCTCTGATGCCTCATCTGTAGTGATGCAGACAATGACTATAACTACACCGCCTAGCATCACCACAAGGATAAGGATTAGAAATATCCCTAAGAGGGGCGGAGAGATGGCTTGGCAAGTAAAAACACTAGTTGTGCAAGACTGAATGACCTGAGTTCAATCTCTAGAAGCAACGTAAAGAGCCTGGTGGTACTCATTTGAAATCCCAGCACTTACATGGCAAGATGGAAGGCACAGACAGGAGAATTACCTGGAGGCTCACAGGCCTGCTAGTCTGGAGCACACATCATGGCAGAAACAGCAAGAGAGCCTCCTCAACAAGGTGGAAAGGACGGTTGTTCTCTGACCTCCACACATCCGCTGTGGCATGATTGTGCCTGTACCCTCCCCCCAACACAAATAATAAAATAACAAAAAGGTGCTTAGCCTGGTTCGTGGAGTACACACCAACATACACGAGCACACACATACACTCTTTACTACTCACGGTTCCCAGTTCATACCCTGAAGGAACACCTTTCAAAGTCCAGTGACTTCCTCACATGGCTCACGGGTGGGAGCTCTAGTCCCAGGGCTGTATCCTTCCTGCCTTTCAAGACCAGCATCTCTCTGGGGCCCAAGCTGCTCTCTCCCAAACTTTACAGTTTCTAAGCTCTACCGCTCAACAGGACAATTTTCAGGACACCGAAGGCTGTGCTGGCCATGGCATTGCCAATTACTGCCACAGGGAATGTGACCAGAGGACAGCTTCCCACGGGCCTGAACCCTGGCCCGGCTGACCGGAGGAAGTGCGCTGTCCTGCCGCTCCCCTCAGGTCTTCTGTTCTCAGATCATGTACTTTTTAATAATAAACTTTCCTGTCTTTCATGGTTTACTTCCACCCACAGGCGCTTTCTTCCCAAGTGACCCCTTTCTAAAGGCTGTTAAAATGATGAGGAATGACAGGGGATGCTCATCACAGCACCCTCCACAGTAGCCAGGAGAGGGAGTCCACCTGAGTGTCAACAGAGGAACAGAGAAAGGCAGTGTAGGAGACACGCACACACGACAGTACTTTGCGGCTTTTAAAACAGAGGGAATCCTGTCATCAGCAATGACATGGATGAACCCAATAGAGATTGTGTTAATCGAAATAAGAAAGACACAGAAAGACAAATGCCTCATAGAAATGTCCAACTCATAGCATCAAAGAATAAAATGGTAGTTCTCAGAGGCTGGGGTAGGGAAGGGGCAGGGGTTTGTCAAAGGCTGTCAAACTTCTGTTGGACAGAAGGTAATCCAGAAAGCTCATTTACAACATGGTGACTCTTCTTAGGTGACTGTCTATAGGTACTTGAGAACTGCTAAGAGAATGGATTTTAAATGTTCTTACCACACAAAGAGTCAGCGTAATCATTGGTAACAGATACATTAACTAGCTTAATTCAGCCATTCCACCCTGCAAACACATATCAAGTATCATGGTGTACACCATAAATATATAAAATGCTAAGCCAGATGTGGTAGTGCAGATCTTTAATCCCAGCACTCCCGAAGCAAAGGAGAATCACTGTGAGTTCCAGGCCAGCCAGAGTTCAATGGTGAGACCCTGCTTCAAAAGTAAAGACAAAACCAAAGTACCAAAAACAAAACCACCTACGCACAGAGACACAGACATAACACATATGTATAATATATGTATATAACTTTAGTTGGTCAGTCAGTTAAATTAAAAAGAAGATTAAGAAGTGGAAACATGACTAACTGACCTTTTAGTGGTCAGCAGGAAAGCGCTCCACCGGGTACCTCTCCCCTACCCTCTTCTCCTTCCCTCCCTGGCTCTCCCCCAAACTCACTCAGTGTTGTATAGACGTCACAACCCAGCACAGGTGCGGAGCTGTGTCAGGCACACTGACTGGGGCTCCGCAGCATCGCAAGTGCAGCCAGGCCACATGTAGCCCACCTCAGCCCTCATCTTCCCTCACCAGTGTGCACACAGGGGAGAACACAGCTGGAACCCACTCCAAAGCAGCACAGCCAGCTCCCCCTCCCCAGCTCTCACTGCCCTTTCTCCTGGCCTCCCCGGGGTGGGTGCAGTGTTCCACCTCCCACTTTCCCTCTTCCTCCTGCCTCCACACCCCAAGAGAGTCAGCCTCCTCAGTGTCCCTTCTGCTCTTCCCACTCCAAGCCTGACGTGGCAGTTAAGAGTGAAATCACGGGGACCACCGCCCTCACTGTGGCCCTCTACACTGACAGACTTGCCAAGTCACAGTCAGACCTCCCAGGCTTCCTCACACCTGCTTGGTTCAGAGCATGTGCCCTAGCCTGCATTCAAGACCTTCACCATTTGAACCCAACCTAACGCCAACACTGCCTCCCTCCAGTCTCTCAGCACTCCGCTGCTCCTCATTTCTGCTGTCCTCCCTGTCACACCCTCTACCTCATCACCTGGGGCATCTGCTCCGCGTGCTGTTGAGGAAACGGCTGAACAGATTCTCCTGCTCTACTCCACTCTCCACCCTGAAAGGGATCTGTCTCCCTCCTGTGATTCCCAGAGATGGGGAGGGGCACAAGACAGTAAGGCTGTAGAGCACTCACATCCGGTTATAAGAATCTCATTGGCAGGACAGGAAAATGTCTCCATGGGCGTGGGTGGCTGCTCTCCTACTCCTGTTGAAGCTAGCCTGAGCCCCACCTCCGCCACAAACAGCCTCAGATTGAATGCACAGACTCGTGGGTTCTTGGCTTGTGACATGACAAAGTGCAGGTTAGTTTGAGCCGTCTACCAGCTTTGTGAGTCAACTTCAGATGAACACTCTCAGAGAAGACAGGATGCTGCCTATGACATCAGGAGTCAAGAGTGACAGGAGTCAGGGCGTGGGTTCCTGTTTTGTTCTGTTTTGTGCATGTGCAGAAGGTGTCCTTTTATGCTGTTTCACAATTTTAAAGACCGTTTGTGGAGGTTGTGTCTTTCTGTAGGCCTCTGGTACATCACCCCTTCTTTGTGGTCTCACCTTGGCAACACAGAATGCCTCCTCTGATCTCGCTTGGCACATCATCCATATCCCCACTTCTCATTCAGAAAGTGTTCAGCAGAGATCCTCCCACCTGCCAGGCTCCTCACTCTCTGGAGATTTTGCTAGAAGACTGCCTTGAACTTCGGTTATTTGTATGTATATCTCATGGAACCTTACAGGACTCCTTCCAAGGCTATGGACTACCCAGAGCATCCATCTGCACATGCTATGCATAAAGCGCCTTCTACATCAAAGATATTAGCATACTGGCTGAATTGGACTAAATTCAATATTTTGCATAAAAATGCTCATTTTTGGCATGGTATTTCGCCACTGATTACTGCTACATTCTGCCTGATCTCATCAAGAAATCAGCTAAAGAATGCAAGGAGAATTATGTTTGAAGAATGCTCATCAGATAAGATGCATCCTGAAGTATTTAGTAGTAAAGTGGTATCTGGAGGCTGTGTGTGGTAGTACACGCCTGTACTTCCAGCACGTGAGAGGCAGAGGCAGGAGGGTGCTGAGTTCAAGGCCAGTGTGGGCTATAGAAGGAAAGAGATCCTGTCCAAAAAAGAAAAGATATGGCATCTCAGGTATGGTTTATGCTCCTGCAGATAAAAAAGAAAGTGTAAGAGTGAGAGAAAATGTGTGTGTGTGTGTGTGTGTGTGTGTGTGTGTGTATGAGTATGTGTATGAGTGGGTGTGTCTCCAAGGGAGGAAAGAGAGCTGAAATCAGATGAGCAAGATACTTATAGTTAAAGCTGGTGATTATTTCTTCTACTGTGAATGTTTGTAAATTTGTTTTGAAAAGCTGAAAACAAACAACAACCCACGCTATCAGCTCTTTTACAGAACACTCCAAGCCGAATGCCAGCAGCATGTGAAAACAGGGACCCGCTTTCTAATCTGGGTACCAGGTCCACACCTGCTCACACACAAACACTGTCTCCAAAGCTGTAGACTCCCAGGTGACCCTCCTCAGAAGAAAGATTCTACTGGAAACAAGGATCGTTACATTTCTTTGTCCCAACTTTCAAAACAATGAAACACCTTGAGAATCACAGGCTAAGTTACAGACTCAAGTATTTTGTGTCTATTGTTTTCAGGAGCCGCCCACTTTCCTTACAATGTGTCAGCAAGGTATACAGATGTCTTTCATTTACTCTAACAATTCTATAGAGAAGGAATATAACCTCATCCTCATTCTACAGTAATAATAATGGTGACAACTAGCATTTATTGAAGGCCTTCTAGATAGATCCCAGGCAGCAGATCACAATACTTTCCTTGTTATTTTGGTTAATCTTTACAACAACGTTATGGGATTAGTATTATTTCTCTATACATTTTAAACAACAAACAAGACTGAAAACCAGGCGAGCTAAGTTGGAGAATGTTTGCATAGAGTTTGAGCAGAACTACAGGGGAGACTTTATCTCTACATGGCCTGGCTCCCAAGCCAACCTACCTGGACAAGTTCATTCCACCCCTGGGATACATACCAAGGCTTTCTCACAGCCTGCTCCCTCCCAGGAGCCCAGAGCGATAGCTGAGAAGCTCTGATCCCCCCAATGTGTTCCACAGGGGCATGTTCTAGCACCCCTTTTCGAACTGTACTCTTGGTATGGCTCATGAGAGGAAAGGATGGAAGGCACCAGTTAGAGAAACATTCTCCGTCTGTGGACCTTGCAGCGGACAGGTACTTCAGAGGAGTCAAACGCACAGCCGACTGTCAAAAAGTTAGCACGGTCATTTGTCTAATAAAGATTCTCTAATATTTAAACAGAGGTGGCTACAAATGCAGTCCTGCGGTGGGGGAATTGCTCTGCAGAGCCTACGCAGAATTATTATCACGACAGAAGTTAGCATTAGCCATTTCAGAGCAATACGATGGTTCAAATGGAACACCTATGCCTTCGACTCTCTTCATCCTCATCTACTCCTCTCAGAGAGGGAAATAAAACTCCAGATCTGTGAGCACAGTAGGAAGGGCTGGGTGTGCTTAGTTCAACCCCTGTGCCCCAGCACCTCCTGGGAACGCTACTTCCAGGATACACACTCCCGGTTCCTCCATGCTGGAATCCCTGGTGCCCAAACACATACACCTACATCCAACTGGCTAACGACTTGGTGGAGAAGACCCTCAAGGACTACTAAATCATCACCACTACCACCAAAGAACGTACCAAGCATATAACCACCAGCTACTATGCTAAGCACTTGATGCATTTTCCTATTAAACCAAGAAAACCACACACGTCTCCCTGACACCAATGCTCCACCACTTACACTTCTGGAATAATCCTGGACAGACATGGGCAATAGCCATGCTATAAATTCCATAGATCTAAACAGGATGTCCTAGAGACAGCACAGAATTCGAATTTCTTCTAAGTACTTAGCAGATTAACAGTCCTTTTAAAGAAAAAATAATTACCCTCCTTGCTGGCACACTGCTGAAGAGGGGATGGTTCTCCAGTGAGGGAGAATGCAAATCAGGTTCTTAAGACTGAACAGTGGAGCTCAGCTCTGGCCCCCTCCCGCCCCATCCCAAGCCTTTGGAACCATCTCTAATTAACACCGCAGAAGTCTGGTACTTTGGGCAGAGAGCTCAACCATAAACTGATTAGTATCCAACTCTTGCCAAAGGCTCGTTTAAGATATCTGATAGCAGAGAGAGACGGCTTAATGTGCAGATTAACTGGCCTTTCTGCTCGGCTCTCTACATTTTAGCCATACACTAAATTGGATCAACACAAAGCAACATTTGTTTCCTGAAGCCATTCAAGTTCTTTGCGAGAAAAACTCCTTTCCACACTTAGAACTCATACCCTCAGCTCTGAGAAAGTGTGGGTATAAGAAACATCCATTTGAACAATCACCGAAGGCCTTTGGGAAAAGAACAGTCGCAAGCACTGTCTATTAAATTATTATCCACTGCCCCCGAAATCAAAGAGCATGGGACAAATTCAGTGCCAAGAAAAAGTTTGCCTCTCTGAAAGAGTTTATGTTTTCTTTCCTCAGAGAACTGGATAATCACGTCTCTTTTTTGTCTCGATTTCCAAACTCACAAATTCAGCACCCAAATGCAGCAACTAATTCCTCCCGACCACCTCGCAATATCTATTCTTAGATTCTCTTCGCCCCCTTTGATCTTGATTATATTTTTATGTCGGCTGCTTTGTTCTTCATTTTGCAAACCAACTTGTATCTTTTCCTCCTTCAAAGGTGGACACAAATCGTAGCAAAAGATCTTTTTTAAACCCTCTTAAAAAAAAAAAAATTCCCTGCCCTGCTACGAAGGATCTTTCACTTTTCAGACCATCACTATCAGGCCCATGTAACACTACCGACCTGAGACGACCATCCCACCCCCTCATCAATCGGCACAGCTCTGAAGACGAAACAGGAACAGCTCATCTTGAAGACTTGATGCTGGCCATCTCAGGTGGTGAAGCTGATTTCCAAAGCCAGAGATGTGCCCCACATACGACAACAATGCTTAGGACAGACTCAACCCAGGCCATAATTGTAAGCCATTCCCAAACAAAAATTAGCCTCATGTTTAGCTCCCACTGGGGGAGAGTACATTTTCCAAAGATGGTCAATAGCACTTCCCGCCTGACCATTTAGTGCATGGGAAGTTCTCCATCACCGCCTGAAAAAGTAAGTGTCCAATAAACGGTAATTACAATTCTTAACATGTCCAGTGCGAAACTGAGTGCTGTGTCAGATCTGCATAGGGGTCCAACTTTCTTAACAATGCCCCTGTGAGCTGGGCGGTGGTAACACGTGCCTTTAATCCCAGCACTCAGGGGGCAGAGGCGGGTGGATCTCTGTGAGTTCAAGGCCAGCCTGGTCTACGGAATGAGTAAGTTCTAGGACAGCCAGGGGAGTCACACAGAGAAGCCCTGTCTCATCCCCCTCCCGCAAAAAAAAAAAAAAAAAAAAAATGCCTCTGTGACAACAGTCCATGTCACACAACACTAAGCAGGTCATCTATCTTCCTGGCTTTTTTTTTTGGTCACATCTTCATTATCCTACACAGGCTCAATTGTATTTGATGGAATGCACAAACTACATTTCTAGAGACAACATTTAAAGTCAGCTGGTTGCCTCAGTTTCTGGGCAGAGAATGCAGTCTGCAGACTGTGACTAAAGGCCTGTGGCTGTAGTTGGGCCTGAGTCGTCTCCAGACGAGTGTCCAAGCAGCTGCAAAGCATGAGTCATAGACAGGGGAGAGGAGGAAGACTTAAGAGGCAGAAAGAGAAGAGCACAGTTGTTTTCCATGGTATTTACACTCCTGGTGAGTTCCCGTGTACACAATATTCTAAGCCGTGGCTCTGCCCGCATACATTTCTGGTTTTTATCTGCATAGGTTTCATGTGATCTGTAGGTTGGGGCTGACATTTTCTCCCCCACTCAGCCAATGCTGATGGAGCACCTATTCGGTGTAAGCACGGGAAGGGATGGGTTCTACTGGATTTCTATCGCATTGGAGATGCGCACAGCTGACTTTCACAATGGCGCCGGCACTCTGCAGGAAAACAAGTGACAGGATCCTTGGGATAATAAAGGAGTCTTTCCCACAGTTTAGCCTCTTTATTGCTCTCAATCTCTGGAGAACACGTCACCGACAAATCCCTTCCAGTTACAAAGCCCGTTCCCTCCCAGAGCTTGCCCCTGATGTCTGACAGTGCCTATACTTCCCCCAGGGTATGTGGGATCAATACACCAGGACTTCAAAGAAGCCCTCGAATTGAAGTGCAGGCAGAATTAAAAAAAAAAAAAATCCTGGAGCTAGGATTCAGAAGTTGGAGGGGAGAGGAGGGGAGAGAGCCAGAGTGGGAATCTGACAGAGCCACACAATGCACCAGGATCAGAGCCGGGAGACAGA
The DNA here is from genome assembly GCF_949786415.1 of Peromyscus eremicus. Lineage (NCBI taxonomy): Eukaryota > Metazoa > Chordata > Mammalia > Rodentia > Cricetidae > Peromyscus > Peromyscus eremicus. The sequence goes on from NC_081421.1 coordinate 74,420,683, forward strand.
TTCAACTCCAGAGATGAAAACTCTGCTCTTGGTGCTGACAACATCTGTTTTATTTTGAAGGTTGCTAAGGAGAGTCCTAGCTGGGCCAGCATTGTTCCAGCTCAGGACTTCACAGTGCGCCTCGCTCGCTCGCGCAGGCTTCTGACTGTGGGAATGAAAGCTCTCCAGATAAGCCTGCTCCTTTCGCCCTCCAGATATCAAAGCTCCATTTTGCTCGTGGGGCTGGCTAGCACCCCCACACCCCGCTCACCCCGTCTCAGCCCTGACTTTTCCTACTGCTTACTCTCTAAGGACTCTTCCCCCTGCAACCCCCTGTTACCACTTGCCAAGTTCCCATCTGTGCCAAAGAGAGGCTTGTTAGGACAGCCAGACAGGGAGCTCACCCTTGAGCTAGTAGAGGACCTCTCTGGAAGGTAGAGAACAACTATATGGGAGCTGAAGACGTGCACATGCAGGAGGAGGTGTAGCATCAGGCAGAGGGGGAAGTCATTTCCTGGCCTTTAAGATCTGTGCTGCCTCCTTAAAGAAAACTCAAATGCCTTTGTCAGGCCCACAGCACTGAAAACAGAAGAGCTGACCACAGGCCTGGCCGCTGGGAAATGATGCCGTGGCGAGCGAGCGAGCGAGCGAGCGAGCGAGCCGCACCCCACAGGCCCATCGCTCCTAAGCCGGACTGCAATTACAGGCCTTGATGAACAACAGGAAGGGCTAGGACACACTCCTCCCTGTGAGCAGACACAGGAAAAAAGAGATGAGGAAGAGGGCACGCAGGAAGTCGAGTCAAATCATTCCTAGGGCGAGCACATAGCGGGAATCGGAAGACAGCAATCACATGGAAGACAAGGTGAAGACACCTTGCGTGGTAAAGTGAGGACAGCAGGGAGCACATGCATGGTAAAGTGAGGACAGCAGGGAGCACATGCATGGTAAAGTGAGGACAGCAGGGAGCACATGCATGGTAAAGTGAGGACAGCAGGGAGCACACGCATGGTAAAGTGAGGACAGCAGGGAGCACACACATGGTAAAGTGAGGACAGCAGGGAGCACACACATGGTAAAGTGAGGACAGCAGGGAGCACACGCATGGTATAGTGAGGACAGCAGGGAGCACACACATGGTAAAGTGAGGACAACAGGGAGCACACGTGGTAAAGTGAGGACAGCAGGGAGCACACATGTGGTAAAGTGAGGACAGCAGGGAGCACATGCATGGTAAAGTGAGGACAGCAGGGAGCACACATGGTAAAGTGAGGAGTCCCAAGGGAGCACACACATGATAAAGTGAGCACTCTTCAGGGAGCACACACAATGGCAAGATGAGGATCTATCAGTTGACATTTGACAATGCAGAACATGACCACAATCACATATGTGATAAGGGATCACATGCATGACAATGGGGTGACATTATGAAGACACATCAGTCATCTTTCCATGTTACAAACTGCTATAAAACATGGGGTGAGATGACATTTCTGCCCCTCCACCAAGGGAGCAGCACCTGGGCTGAGAGCCTGAGGAGAGACAGGGAGGTGGATGGTCACTACTCTAAACTGTATCTGCACAGAAAACCACTGTGGGCTTCCAGGGCAGAAGGAGGAGAGAACATTCTCAGTAGCTGGAGGAGGTGACTGCTCTTTCTTGTTGCGCTTCAGGACGCACTAGCCCAGGGCACAAAGGCCTAAGTAAGGAGAAGAAGATGGCTGTCTCTCCCCTCAACAAAGAGCCACTGCCAAGAGTCATTCAGCTCAGCTCTCACAGGCAGGTGGCTCTTAACAACAAAGGAACCCACATTCTCCATCAAAGGTACTGGAACAAACATCACCACACTTTCCCTTGCTGGCCAGGCTGTTTCATCCCATCATGCTTCCCTCCAGCCTGGAAGACAGGGAGCTCAAGGACACTTGTCTGATCCAAACATCTAAATGAGGCAGAATGCCCAGCATACCACGGGCTTCCCGAGTGCACAGGAAGGATTAGGCAGACAGCTTAAAAGGCGCTCTTCAAGCTACTCACCTAGCCAGGTCACGCTTACACCAGACGGGGCAGACATGGCCTCTGCCACCTTGTGCCAGCTCCTGTTGTGTCCAGGAGCCCAGAGGGCCACAAGGCAAAGGTAGTACCCAGAGTTTTCTTTGCTAGCATCTCGCACCAGTAGATGGTAGGAGCGGGTATCCACATGGCTGAGAGCAACGTGTGGTGAACTGTGTACCAGGGAGTCACGGTCCAGCCGAGCCAGCATGTGGGAGGCAAGCAAGGAGGCATCGGGTGTCTTTTTGAAGTACCATGTCACCTCGGGTCGGACATCATCCACGCGGTCTGTTGTGATGTTGCAAGAAAGGTCCAGGTCCTTTCCTTCAGTCACAGACACTGTCCTGGGCACAACCAACTGCAGAGCTAAAAGAGGAAAAACAAGTCCGTCAAGTGATCAAGCGGTTTGCCCTTTCCAGACCCTCCCTTCCCCTTACCACCCTCTAGATCACCTCCTTTTAAGCTGATTTATTGTGTTAAAATTAGAAGGCTTTGTGCAGTCGAAAGCACTTGAGGAATAGTTAATGAATAAATTCATGACACACACTAAATTGGTTTTGGAAAAGAGAAGCAATGAACACCAGCAAACACTTACATTGCTTTCATGTACTTACTGGACATTAATTCTGAAATTAACAATGTGAGGTGGGTACTGTTATGGTCATCTTACTGATACGGAGGCTGAAGCCCAGCAGTTCCATGGTAGAGCCCTCCTCTACCATCACTGGCTCCAGCACCCTGGGGGTGGGGGTGGAAAACCCTGTACAGATGAGCCAGGAAAGTGAAACCAGACAACTCTCCTTGTGAGTCAGTCCTTCACAATGTCATGCATGTAGACTGTCATTTCATTAGACATGCCCAGCTGAAAGTCAAGCATAAGACATACTCTAAACCCCAAACCCAATGAGTTTTGCATTCTCCATGCTACTGTCCTCTCATGACTGTGGACAATTAAAAGTAACCTATATTTAAGGGAAGCCTTAAAGTATTGGGTGTCACAGATTCAAGGAAGGTCTCGTTTAGTATTCCACTGTCAAAGCTTTTAAATGGAAATATTTTATTCTATTCAGGGAGTTTTTAAAATGTCGAACATCTGTAATCAGAGAGGAAAAATTCACACTACAATGATGTTCTGGGAACTGTCGCTCAATGACAGCCAACTTCTCCCAGTGGAGTCAACTGAGACACAGTCCCCACCTTCCAGCAGAACCCATTCAGCATCCACTGCCATTCCCAGGAAGCTCAGGGGCAAAGGCTAGTGTCCAGAAAACACCAAGCCCATGCCCTCCAACAGATACTGCTTCCACAGGAATACTTCCAAATCTTGACGCTACTTCAAATAACTGTTCCAAGCCAAGTTCAACATCCATCCCAACACATGACAGAGAATGGGGTAGACACAGTATGAGGAAAAAGAGTTTAAAAGTCTGGTTCGCCCTTCGCTCTCTCCTCTGTATAGATCAAGAAATGCATTCCTAGGGTCCAGGAATATGGGCAGCAATGACTTTTCAGCTGTGCAGTCCACTATCTCAGTGAAAGCGGTTAAATACCTGTCCGATCAGTAACCATGGGTCCTGGTATTCCAGACTGAAGGGTTTGGCAATGGGAGACGAACTAGAGTGGGGGAGGGGGAGGGGGTGGACAGTTCCAAGGATTCAGAATGCAAGAGGAGACCTGGGCAAAGCCTGTGGCAATCCAGATTTTCTCTTGTAGACTACTGCTAAATCTTCAAGTTACATACTAAGATTTGTATCACCAGCCACTCCCACCATAGGGAGGACCTACCACATGGGTGACACAGCTTTGCTATCTAAGCGGCTCTGTGCCATTTACAACGCCACTGTGGTCAGAGGATGTGAGCAAGCACCTGTGACCCATGCACAGGTTGATAATAAACAAAAGACCATCCCTCATCTGGGGATGGTGAGACGTGTCTGCACTCCCAGCACTTGGGAGGCAGAGGCAGGCAGATCTTTGTGAGTTCAAGATAAGCCTGTGAGTTTGAGGCCAGTAACACCCTGTCTAAACACATAAATAAGTAGAGGATGGAGGGAGAGAGGAAGGAGGAGAGGGAAGGGGGTGGGCACGCGCAAGCGAGCTCACAGCCCTCGCGCACAGGGATTCTTAACCTGCAGTGCACAGAGAATTTACACATTATTACCAAGTGGACTACACATGGAGTCTGGGCATGTGGATGGGAAGATCCATTCCTATTTTCATTTTCATGAACCTTTGCTGATACATTACAAATCTTCCCTTTATAAAAGCAACAAGGCAGGACAGGATGGCTTAGGGGCTTGGTCCTCAACAGAAATAACAGATCGTCATACACCACTTGACAGGAGCTGTAGACATATGAAACAACATTTGCATTCACTGCTCCCTAGAAATTAAGAGGGCTGTTAGGCCTGCCAATATGGCTTATTATTCATGTGTTAATAATGAAGTATAATTTAGTATAAAACAAATTTGTCTTAAAGATATTTTGATAACCACTCCAGTATAATTCTTTCCCGTCACCTTATGTATTACATTTCATGAATTAAGAGAGTTAAGGGCTACACAAGGCTGTCAAAGAGCCCATCAGACAGGAAAAGATCACAAGGCCAAGTATGCTGGTGCAAGCTTGCCATCCTCACTATTCTGGAAGCTGAGGCTGGAAGAGCACAAGTTCAAGGCCTGCTGGAGTAACTTAGCAAGGTCCTACCCCAAAATAAAAAGGGCAATCAATACAGCTAAGCCATAGGTGCTTGCCTAGCAAGTGGGAGGCTCTGAGTTCAAAACTAGAAAAGAGGTGCCTTAGCCTCAGCCTCAGCCTCAGGATGGAGCTGCATGACGCAGCCTTGAGTCCCAGTCATGTAACTAGAAGCTATGGGTTTGTGGTATGTTTGAAAACAAGCACCACCTTTCCGACTGAAATCCCTCCATTAAATGGTGAATCTGGGCCAAGTTAAGTTCTCAGCCCTCCTGCCTCAGTAAAGTAGTTGCTTGGTAAACATTGAATAGCTAGAGGTTTCCTATGGCAGACTCCAGACAGTCACTTTGGCTAAAGAAGGTGACCTTAGTCCATCTGGAAAGTCATTTTTCCAGCCAAGGGAGCCAAGGCCCACAGTAATGGCCACACCTCGGCTGCCGCAAGTCACTCATGAAGATAGTCACACTCATTTTCAGATGTGGGGAATGCTGCCCAGGATCATGCAAGTTACAAAAACAATCACTGGTTACAGCTTCCCACTTTCCTTCCCAGTGAACAGAGCAGGCCACACACTCACATTCTTGCGCAGGGAGTGAGTCCAGCCAAGGTCTCCCAGGAGGCGGGGGAGACTGCGATCTGAAGATGTTAGACTCCTAGACAACCAAGCATGCCCAGATATCCCCAGCAGTGACATTAACTCTGTCCTCACTGAAGCTTCAGGCTCCAGTGACCTGGGATTGAGCCTGCAGTAGCTCTGAGCCCAGGGCCAAGCAGAGTATGGAAATCAGTAGGCTCCCTCCTAATGCTTGTTGAAGGGTAAGTCAATAATTGTTTTCTCTCATTTTTCTTCTGTTTTTGTGTACTCCGTAATACGTCTCTTCTGTCTTGTTTCTGTAGTCGGAGATTTTAAAAGGGGGTATATTTGCAAATTACAGGACAAAGATTAATTTATATGGACCATGGCTGGACTTTCTGGAGTATACATGGCACAGGAAGCAAGAAGAGACCTCATCCACGGGGAGTGTGTCACTCGGTCGGGGATGGTGCACCCGATGGGGGTGGAAAGGCACGTCCAGGAGGGCCACACTGGCAAGAGGTTTGGAGTCAGCCATCCACACACAACACCACAGCCACCAGGCAAGGCACACCCAAGGACTCAAGGAAATAGTGAACAAGCAAAAGCCAAAGTAGCAGGTGTGAACGAATCCACCCACAGCTCCAGGGAACATCGGGTGGGCCCCGACAGGACGTCGTTCTTCGCCTCTGAGTCAGACAGCAACCTTCCTATACAAAGTGAGCAACAGCCCAGGTTCCCAGGTCTGCGGGAAGGCAAAACTGTACCAGCACACAGCTCAAAGCAGTTACTCTTCCCCAGGCTACCAACACCACTCTGTTCCCCTTACCCAACGAGGGGAAGCGGGGTTAGCCCTTTTCTGGTCTAGTCCTGTACCCGGTCGCTGGTCCCAATCATTGAGTGACCCGTTTTCAAAACCTCACCTGTCGGCTGGATCACCACGGTAACCACTTCCACAGCTTTTTCCTGGATTTCCTGCCAGCTGCCTCGCTCTGTGATCCACTCGCTGACCACACACCGGTAGGAACCCTGGTCTGCAGAGAGCGCCCGGGCCACAGAGAGGCGGTAGGCGTCGCTGCCCACGGTGTCCAGGCGTACATCGCCACTGTGGTAGCGCTGCTCATAGCCAGGGCCTGGGTGAAACCTGCCCTCGTGGCTTAGGGCTATGATGCTGCGGTGCACTGGGCCGCGGTGTAGCTCCCACCGAAGGGCCAGGTGAGTGTGCAACGGTGACGTGGTAGACGCGATACATCGAAGCTCAAAAGGCTCCCCCTCACGCAGGCTCAGGCCTGGAGGAGGCCGGGAGCTGGGGCCCACCACCAGGGCATCTGCCAGCACTGTGAAGGACAGAGGGAAGGTGTCAGTCAGTGGTCACCATTGGTCCTATCCCATAAGGAAGGAATAGGCTACCTATTCCATGACTCTGGCCTTGAGCCACGGCAGCTACCTAAGAAAGATTCCTCCACTCCATTTCTGGTTCTAAGGCCTAGAGAGGCAAGTCATCTACTCTGATCTACCCACAATCTCAACTGACTTTCCGACTTGGAAAAGCAGAAAAGAAAAAAGAGACAATAATGAAACTCCAGCTAAAATGGGTTTGTGAGTGTTTTCGGTCACCATGATGCAGGTTTACCTTGAGCTCTGTGCCTCAGTTTCCCAGAAAGGAGGATGATGACTGTACCTGCTTCACGGAGCCAACAGGAGTCCAGTGAATGCCAGGACAGCGCCTAGAGTGGCAGGACAGGACAGTGCCCGGCACCAGGATGAAACAGACTGGCACAATGCCCAAACAATACTTTGGTTAGGGCACGGGACTGGAGGAGGGAGCCTGCACTCTAGAGACAAGTGAGCTGCCAAGACTCAAGATCTCCAGGGAGAGATGATGGCAGGAGCTGCCTGTGGCTCGTGTCCTGAGTAGGATACATCCACAGGACACAAAGGGGCCAAGAAATGCTGACCGTTCTGCTGCTAATTCTTAGCACCAACGGGGGAGAAGCCACCACTGCTACAGTCTAGAAAAGAGGGCGGGTTCAGGAGAAGTGACGGCGGCCGATGCAGGTGATCTGGTAAGAGTCAGGTGGGGGCTGTCTACCAAGGGCTGGGAAAACCTTCCAAGCTCACCAGGAGCTAATGTGTGGCTCTTCGAGCATCACAATTCATCACCTCTCTGGCTTTCCCCTTGATTACACACTCAGACAACAGGAACGTTGCCCCTTCAGAAGAACACTTCCCACAGGCCCACCTCTTCTACAGACCTAACAGAGCGGCCTTCCAGCACATACATCAGTCTATGAGTGTGGCTAGCACGGCTTCACTCTCAAGGCCAGTTCCTCACTGAGGCAGCTTCAGGACCTGTGAAGCTGAAGGCCAGACAGATGCTGGACCACGTCTGGCTCCTGCCAGAGACTCTACCTGGGCAGCCAGCCAGCCTCTCTCACACGGTCCTTCTGCTCTCCTGAGCCAAGAAAAGCCTCCTCTTGCCTCTCTTGCCTTCAAAGACGGGTGAGGAAACAGGCAGATACTAGGGAGGGGTAGGGGCTCTGTCACCCTCCACTTCTTACAGTTAAGTCACAAGAGTGTCGACCTGAGGGAGGGGTGATCTGTTGTCTGCTTAACTCAGCGCAAAAGTGCCTTAGGGGAAGACTTGCAAGGAAAAAAAAAGGTCAGGATGCCCCCCCACCCCACCCCCATTCTAGAAGTCCAATCCAGGGCCTTACATATCTAGGCAATCACTCTACCACTGAACTTTTGAGTTTCCTATACCCCAATCCCCAACACCCCACCCCACCCCCGCCATGGAGTCTCACTATGTAGCTCAAGCTGGCTTTGAACTAGCCCAGGCTAGCCTCAAAGTTTCAATCTTCCTGCCTCAGCTTCCCAAGCACTAGGTTTACAGGTGCATGCCACCACACCCACCTACATTCTGTACCTTTCATGGGAGGATGGAAGAGGTAGCTTTGGTTCCTACTTGATGGGTGTGGCTGACATTTCATCCCCTCCTGGTTTGGTGAAGGAACAGCAATAGCTGAGCAGGATCGGTTTCTACCAACCATGGCCGGGTGGGTGCCTGGATCAGCCCACTCCTTTTCTATTACCATTTTCTACTTTCCAGGTAATTATATACACTCCTGCCCTGATACAAATATTTTCAGAAACAAAGCAGGGCACAAATAAATGTACAACTAATAATAACAATAATTATGTTTCTTGTTTTGCTAGCCTCAAATGAAAACAGCTTCTTCTTGCTCATTCACTAATGAGCTGTGTCATTTTAAGCAAGTAATTAACCTATGCACTCCCATCTCATGTGTGAATGAGGGAAGTAGCCTGTCCTATCTTCTTCACGGGATTCAGATAATTGAACGCGGGAGCAAGTCCAACAGCACTTATGAGGCAAGGAAAACCCAAACCCAAGATATTCCAGACACCTATGATGTCAGCTTTGCACAGCTGGGTTCACGAAACAGCTGTAACCACGTGGTCTCATCGTCTATAAACAGCAAGTACAACTTCTGCTGCAAACAGACATTAACTCAAGAGGGTCCCGGAGAAAAAGACAGGAACTTTGAACTATCTATTTCTCCCATAAAGCTGAACCTCCTAGGCATGCCTTCCAGCTTGTCTCTAAGCTGAATACTTGCTATGGCATGGCGGGAGAGGCCTGGCATGGCTAGCTCTCCTGTCCCCACACCTTTTAAGGCAAGCTCTGTTGGACAGAGGGAGCTGAGGCATGGAGTGAGCCAGGAGCCATTTAGCTGATGAGTAGCAGAGCCAGGAGCCGACTGCACAGGCAAGCTGGCTCCAGAGCCGGGCTCTCACAGGTGACCACACCACGGTGCCTACCATTCACCGGCCACAGGATGCGTTAGAATTATACTGGGAAAGAAAAAGAGGCTCCCAGGGGTCACCTGGTCCACCCTCTGCCTATCATCAGGTAAGACACCATCACTGCGATGGACAGGGGAAACTGAGTCTCTTTGCAGCAGCAGAACGGCAGAGGAAGGTCTGGCCCCGTGTGAGGACTGTACCTTTAACCTGCACTGTATCCTCATAGTTGCCCTGGACGGTGGCATCTGTGCTCGGGGTTGAGCACTTGTAGTGGCCCTGGTCTGAGGGCTGGACGTTCTTTATGTGCAGTTCCACAGCATCATTGGCGGTTCTCCTCAACAGGATGTCGCCCCGCTGCAGCCGCTCCCGGTACAGCTGTGCTGGGAAGCCCACTTCCCAGGTGCTGGCGAGCTCCACAAAGCTGCTCCCCGAAGATGAGAAGCTCCAGTCAAAGTTTTGCTCACTGGGGCCATCATAGTCACTGACGTTACAGGGGATCACCAGTTCGGTGCCCACCACGCGAACCAGGCTGCCCACAGGGACTCTCACCACACGGCCACGGCAAACAGCTGTAACAACAGGAAATGAAAGGTGGACCTTTAATCATGGAGGCCCTTCTTAGTAGGAAAGGGACTTCTGAAGGACACTTCTGCTCAGGGGCCCAAGGATAGAATGTGGCATCTGCATTTCTCAAAAAAAAAAGAAAGAAAAGAAAAGAAAAAAGAAACCCCCATAGAAGAGGATGAACCCACTCCTGAAATTATGGGTTGGAAGTAGCACCTTGAAATGAATGCCTTCCACAGAACCAGTTCCCCAGAGCTGACAGGCAGACTAAATATGAAAAGTGGGCTAACTATGGCCTCAAATAGCTTTGTCTCTTCTGTTAGCGTTTAACATACCATTATCATGCAATGAGATATGGGAAGGGTCTGTGTGAAAGAAAAGGACCCAGATCAGCACATATTTACGTTTCTGCCCATCCCACATCAACCTGCATCCCTGGAGACCATTCCCAAGACCCGATTTATAATGATGGATGCCAATTTTCAAATCCTCGAGCAGCCTGCTGATAAAATGATTTAACTCCTGTTATCTGACATTGGTTATAAATTATTTTTAAAATATGACAATTCCACCAAGTATTAATTTTCTATTTTCTGGCTCATTTCCTTCCCTGTACTCTTCACCCTGATCTAAATTCAGAAGGCGGGTGGGGAAGCTCAGAGGGAGGGAGGCCACCTGGTGTTGTCAGGAATACAGCAGCTTGTGGTGGGGAAGGAACAGAGTGGACGGAACCAACGGTTGGCTGGCATGACCAGCCAGGAGAGCCTGTGATCCACAGACCTCTGGGGCAGGGCCCTCAGGGATAGGCACCTGCCTGCCCCTTTAGAGGGTCTCACTACAATGAACTCCATTCAGCCCAATTCTGTAGTGTTTACGACCTAGATTTTGCATTTCCATCTAGACCAAATGACTAACTGTACCTCTCTTGATATTCTGCAAACAGGTAGAGCCATGAGTCAGGAGATAACATGGGCTCTGAATCAAGGAGATCAGAATACAATCTCTCTTGGCTTGGCTTCCTTGATTATAAAATAAGATAAGACGGTATAACCGAGAGTCCTCTATGTAATGTGGGTTCAATATGATGGGGCTTCCTGTGGTCACTATTGTGTTTCTCTCATCTGTGATGAGCTGATCTGTGTGCCTCACCCAAAATTCATACGCTGAATTCTGAAATCCAGTATGTCAGAACACAGCCTTAATTGGGAACAGGGTCACAGAGGATGTCATCAGGCAAGCTGTGATGCGGTCATATGGCATAGGGTAGGCCTCTGAGCCAGTATGACTGGTGTCCTTAAAGGGGAGCTAATTTGGACACACAGGAAGAATAATGCACAGCGGATGGAGGGGGAGATCAAGGGGAGGCACCCGAGAGGTAAGAACACCACAGACTGGCAGCCAGCCAACACAGGCTCAGAAGAGGCCGGCCCAATCCTCCCTCCCAGCCCTTAGAAGGCACAGACTCTGGCCACCTTGCTTTGACCTCTAACTTGCAGGGAAAAGGGTCTCTTGTTTAAGCCACCTAGTCTACAGACAGCATCACCCCCAGGAACCCAGCGCACCAGGGCTGCTTGTTTATTGCTGGTGTAATTCATGTTTTTCTAACTCTGTGGCCGTCTATTAGTGGATTCCAAAATGAATTTATCGTGGTTGTGTGTGCTTTTAAAAATGGAATTTTAAATGAACAGGCGCGATTAGAGTGCGATGCACTTGGTAAGGGATAAGTATTGCTATCTACAGCACTTTGGTAGGTAAACAAAGGTATGTGTGAATCAGATTGTGATGAAAACCTGACATAAATTTGGGTCAGGGTTGGACAAAAAAAAGTTGAGGGCCATTTTTTTAAAACCTAACTCTCATTTTCTCTAACCTCAAAAGCATTATCAACTATCACTTCCTTTGGGAAAGGAAAAAAGAAGCAACTGTGTAAGAGAAATATTGACAGAGACAGTGGGAGACACTGTCCAGGAAAGGGGACTGCGGTGGTTTGAATGTAACTGTCCCCCATAAGCTCACAGGGAGTGGCACTATTAGGAGGCGTGGCTTTGTTGGAGTGGGTGTGGCCTTGTTGGAGGAAGTGTGTCCCTGTGGGGGTGGGGGGTTGAGCTTTGAGGTTTCCTATGTTCAGATACCACTGAGTATCTCAGTGGACTTCCTGTTACCTCCAAGATGTAGCACTCTCAGCCCCAGCACCACATCTGCCTGCATGCCGCCATGCTCCCCATCAGGATAATGGACTGAACCTTTGAAACTGTAAGCAAGCCCCAATCAAATGTTTTCTTTATAAGAGTTGCCATGGTCATGATGTCTCTTCACAGCAAGGAAAACCCTAACTAAGACGAGGATCAACTGTCTTCCTGTCTAAAGCTGGGGACAGGTCTAAAACAAGTTCCCAACCTAAGAAAGGCTGTGGAACCCCCAAATCATATCACTGTCCTTAAAAATCAAATAAAGTCAGGCTGGGGTGGTATGCAGCTCAGCACTACCCTGTCTGCCTTGCATATGTGAGGCCCAGGGCTGCTAGCACCGAAAATAAAGCTTAAAAAAATAAATTAAATTAAAAAGCATTATATACTTATAACCCCAGCTAGTCGAGAACTTGAGGATCACTTGAGTCTAGGAGCTGGCAGCTCCTTGACATTGCAAAACTCTGGCTCAAAAACAGAACCTGCAGGGCATGGTGCCATTTCCAGAAAGGACGGTCATTTGGTTTTGTTGAAGTATAAGCATGAGCGGGGAAGGATGTTAGGAGATGAACTAGAGTGGTAGACTCAGGCCAGGTCATGAAGAATCCTGTGTGTCTTCCATTCATCAGGTACTTACTGGATAGATAGCTTGTGCACCAGGCCCTGCTTAGACACACAGTGCTCACAATGGGAAGAGATAGACGATAAACAGGAACAGATGAGTGCATAGGAGATACATTAGTAACAGAGAACCACCCCAGCCCTTTGCTCAAGTCTCTATAAAGTGGGAACCACAGTACCTGGGAAGACACCTCAGTCAATGAAGTACTTGCCACGCAAGCATGGGGATCTGAGTTCAGATCCCCAGTGCCCACATAAAAAGCTGTACAAGGGTAATCTAGTGTGTTTGGGGTGGGGTGGGATGGGGGTAGATGGTCAGCTTCAGTCTAGCTAAGTGGTGGGAGACTCTAACCCCCAAAACGTGAAAAGCCATTGAGGAAGACATTCAATACACACTTATGGCCTCCACACATGCACACATATGAATGCACACCTGAATACATGCACGCTCCCACACAAGAATATGTACACATACACACACCACATACACATACACATTGCACATGTAGAAAATGAAAAAAAAAAATGGACCGTGATTGGCACTCTGTCCCAGCCCTCACCCCTGGGCCATGGTAAGGTTCAGATGAATCCGTACACAGTACTCACAACAGTACCTGGCATGTGGTGTATTGCAGGTAACATTTGAGGTGGGATACCTCTAGAATAAACCTAACCATAATCAGTCACCTTGGAAGGCTCACAAAAGATTTTCCAAATGGGTAACTATTTCCTATTTCTACCCCTTGGCAAAAAGTTGGTTCCCAGGGCCTTCGGGCCTGAGCCTACTTCCCTTTTGAGGATTCTATCTTTATTCCTAGTGACTGAACTTTTAAAAATGAATCCAGTTCATTATCTCAATTTGCCAAGCTTTCTCCCACATGGCTACCAGAACCTTTCTTTCTTTCTTTTTCTTTTTAAACAAACACAACCTGTTGTTCCATGGATAATTCTTTTTTTAATATTTATTTATTTTTATTTTATGTATATGAATATTTTGTCTACATGTATATCTGTACACTATGTGCATGCCTGGTGTCTGTAGAGGCCAAAAGACGGTGTTGGAGCCCCTGGATCTACAGTTACACAGTTGTGAGATGGTATGTAGGTGCTGGGAATCAAACCTGGGTCATCTGGAAGAGCAGCCACTGCTCTTAACCACTGGGCCATCTTTCCAGTCCTATGGATCAGAATTCGTCAATGACTGCTTATCATATATGGCAAAACTGCCTCCCCTACACTGTGGCCACCCTGATTCAAGCTACTACCTCTCACATGATTATTAAAATAACTCCCTCACTGGTTTCTTGGCTTTCTATCCACTACAAAGCAATCTTTTAAAAATATACAGTAGATTATGTTTTTCCTCAGTGCCAAACTCTCTAGTCATTCTCCCATTTCACCCCAAATACCTGCTTTGTTTCCTGAGTCCTATATTCTGTTCCTCTCCCTCATGATATTCAGCCATGCTTAACTCCTAACAGTTCCTTTAACAGGCTAGAGACCATCTAACTTCAGGGCTTTGAAAAACAAATTTTTTTAAAATTATGCACACTCGCACACGTGTGTGCATGCATGCATGCTTGTGTGTGTGTGCGCGCGCGCGTGTCTAGATACCCATGGAGGATAGACTCATCAGACCCCCCTGGATCAGGCAGTTGTGAGCTGCCTAACATGGGTGCTGAGAACTGAACTCAGGGACAATGAGCCATTTCTCTAGTCCCAACCTCAGGGCACTGGCATCTCTCTTTAGGCCTGAACACTAAAGTCATCCACCCTGCTGGTTCTTTAACCAACCTTTCCTGACCCTCTAATATGGTAACTCCTATTTTTACTCACTTCAAAACTTCTCTTACCAGTGGTCACTAATGTATCTCCTATGCACTCATCTGTTCCTGTTTATCGTCTATCTCTTCCCATTGTGAGCACTGTGTGTCTAAGCAGGGCCTGGTGCACAAGCTATCTATCCAGTAAGTACCTGATGAATGGAAGACACACAGGATTCTTCATGACCTGGCCCGAGTCTACCACTCTAGTTCATCTCCTAACATCCTTCCCCGCTCATGCTTATACTTCAACAAAGCCAAATGACCGTCCTTTCTGGAAATGGCACCATGCCCTGTGGAACCCAGGGTCTGCTTCATTGTCTCCTCCGGCCAGCATGCCCTCCCAGCAATCCTCTTGCCAAGAGGAGACTTCAGTATCACTTTCTCCTCAGTGAGGCATCCCCTTCTCCTGGGATCACTCACACACTCCTTCCTCAAATTCTATGCCAACGTGGACAAGTACCTGGATGGAAGCTATGTCACGGTGCCACTGGGAAAAGAAACAGTAGAAGCAGATGCCTGAAAGAGCAGATTTTAATCCGAAAACCTATAAGCCTGAGCAATGTCATGCATGCAAGAACCAGGGTGTCCTCTCATCCGAGCATACGGAGATCCAAGATTTTGGTAGCAGAATTTCAACTTGCCAGCAGCAATCTGGTATTTAGTACAGATTCCCCTTAATATTGTTAAATAGCGGCAAACGATACTTAAAAATAAATATAACTTGTAAAAGAGAAGGCATATGGCTTTTCTCAAATCAAGAAGAATATCTCAGAGCCACACTTGCCAATTTTTGTCACAACCTTTGCTAACAGCTGATAACTGAGAGAAAGAGGAAAAGACAAACTTCTTCCGAGTTTCCAAGTGCTACCAGTGTTTCCAATCAAGAGTCCTAAACATTTCTGATCCAAAACAATATTACCAGAACTCCACATAAAAAGGTCTTGGATACCCGGCAGTGGTGGCGCACGCCTTTAATCCGCAGAGGCGGGCGGATCTCTTGAGCCTGAGGCCAGTCTGGCCACCTAGCTCCATCCTCAAAGGGCCTGTAAAGGTGGAAGGAGGAAACCCACTCCACAGGCTGTCCTCTGACCTCCAGCTGCATGCTGGGGCACATGTGCTCACAGACAGGAGGGCGCACAGTAGTAATCCATGTTTTCTTTTCTTTTTAATAATTTTTTTTTAAATGAAGGTTTCATTTGTTTCCCAGGGTGAGTAAAAGAACCCTTTATATGAAAGCCATTTAAAGTTTTGTTTGGCTTGTTTTATAGACCACGCTGGCCTCAGTCCCTTGAATTCTGGGAGTCAGCGCTTGTGTGACCATGCCCACTGGAAACCATTTTTCTGCTAACTTCAAAAGTACTACAGGGGATTAGCTGGTAGAGTGCTTGTTTAACAGGCTCCAAGTTCTGGGTGCAATCCCCAGCACCGAATAAACTGAGCCTGGAGGCAGAAGGGTCAGAAGTTCAAGGCCATCCTCAGCTCCACAGCCAAGTTAGCCTAGACTACAAAAGAGCTTGCCTCAAAGAATAAAGTACTATCAAGAATATTATCAGCCGGGCGGTGGTGGCGCACGCCTTTAATCCCAGCACTCGGGAGGCAGAGGCAGGCGGATCTCTGTGAGTTCGAGGCCAGCCTGGTCTACAGAGCGAGATCCAGGAAAGGTGCAAAGCTACACAGAGAAACCATGTCTTGAAAAAAAAAAAAAAAAAGAATATTATTATGTTGCATTACAAAAATCCACCTGATGAAACCCACTAAAGTTTAGTTTAAAAAAAAAAACAACACCCAAACAGAATAACAATAAAACAAACAAAACAGAATTGTAGGACAACTGTATCTTCATATTCCAGAAAACATAAACTACACAGTTATCTTTGACCTTCTGGGCCACTTATGATAGTCTTAGAACATTTTTAAATCCTCAAGAAATAAGGGTGCTTTATCCAAGGATGTGAAGAAGGCTTCTACACCAAATGAGTTCCAATCCCCATGGCTAAGAACCCTGCATTTGCCGTGACAACCTGCTCAGCTTAGACCCCCTCATGCTCAGCTTAGACCCCCTCGAGCCTCCGTACCCATTGCCTTTGGATTCTTGGTGGAACAGGGTCCAAAGATGGAATTCTCAGTGCTTGTGAGAAAACGCCAAGAAAACAAGACTCTTGTGGCCTCAGTTTCTTCAAAACCTGGAATTGTTCTTGGGATGTGTTCTCATGCTCCTCTTAACTGTAGCAGATAGGATTGAGTTTACTCCAGATTACTCATTACTGCTTGCTAGTAATTAAATGCCTCTATGAAAAAAACATGTTTTGGTCACGTGTGGCTTGTCCTTGGGATTGTACACTTTACTCATGTGATTCTTCTTAACCCTCAGAATATAAATTGTCTGATGCTGTGGAAAAAGTTAGCTACTGTATGAACCATTAGTCTACCTCATTTTTAGGCTCCATTCTCCCAGGTACCACTACCAATTACAGCAGTAAACAGAATTCCGTTTAAATGTTTTTCTTAAGTCTATAGGGAAAAAAATCACTTAATACAACCACTGCTAACTTCATCTGTCATTATTCCAACTTATAAGTCATCTTCCCCCCCCCAAAAAAATAAAATTCGTGTTTCTTTTTGTATCCTGCCTTCAAGGAACATCAGTATTAAATACGACATTCAACTATGAAAATCATTTAGCTTCAATTTCAAATAATTATCTCCTTTTTTACTTCCCATGCTGCCTTATAAGCTTAGTTTTTTATCTTATTTCAAGGTTCTCTTTGCACTTGTCTGTGTATTTCATTGTAAGTTGCCTCAAACATTTAGCGGAGAGGTAAGTAGGCATAAATCTAAAAAGTGGGTAACTCAGATGTGCCCTTGTACTGTTTCTGGTATAACAGAGTAGTGTAGATCAGAGAGCCGCCTTTGAGAAGCAGCCATGGTAGTCAGGTTAAAACTGGAACAGCCTAGATCAATGTCTCCTGAGGGATGAATCAGTCACTGATCCCAATGATGCCCCATGCTTCTTCCACTCTTTAGAAATATGCCAATTCTCAAGTGGTTTAGGCCACAAAATATATGTCTAAACAAGAGCTTCGAACACCTCACAGGGCCAAGAAATAACTCACAAGTTCAGGAACACACAGAGAGCTAATTTGAAGAGCCAAGATTCTACTTGGGGATGGAGGGGACAGCCAGGAAGTGACCTGGCATCATACAGGGCTTCTCCTCTCACACAATGGATATCTTAAAAGACAGATCATGTCCGAGGGCAGGCTAAGTGGCCCGGAGGTTAATCACAAAAGGAAAACCAACGGGTTAAACCACATGTGTGCTCCCAGCACTTAGGAGGCTGAAGTAGAAGGATCCCCAAGAGTTTGAGGCCAAGCACAGTGAATTCCAGGTCAGCCTGGGCAATGGAGTAAGACCCTGCTCCAAGCAACAAGTTGCTTACCAAGCACGTTAAGCAGTGTTTTTTAAAACCAACTCACAGCATGAGGACGTCAAAACTGCAATTCTGAATCCACAAAGCAAGCTGGGCAAATCTTCTGACTTTTAGCTGTAAGCCTGGAAGGGCCCCTTCCCATCCATGCTCTTGGATCAAAAGCAACGCTGAACAAGGAAGTCGAGGCAGCAGAACTGAAATCCAGACCAACAGCCTCCGAGCTCCTCATAGGAGAAAGGAATGCTTCATGTGCTACTGGTGCACCAGGGCAAACGTCTATCTTCTTGGGGAGAAGATGAGATCATCCAGGGACTGAACGGCTGCTCCATGTTCAACTGCAGCTATGGGACAGTCACAATGCTAGAGCCAGGGCTGGAGGTGCGGCTCCATGGGAGATCACCTACCTGCTGGTCAGTGAAAGGCCCCTGGGATCAATCCCCACTACCACAAAGATTAAATTAAAATACTGAGCTGGAGAGATGGCTCGGCAGTTAAGAACACGTACTGATCTTGTAAAGGAGCAGAGTTCAGGTCTCAGCATCCACTTTTGAGAAGCTTATAATCACTTGTAACTCCAGCTCTGGGAGATCTGACACCTTCTTCTGGCCTCTGAGGGCACTTGCTCATACATGTGCATACACACACGAACATACATACATATGCATGAAGAGAGATAGTAATAAACAAAATTTTTAAAAAATGAGATGACAGAACCAAACAGCTAAAAATAAAAGGGAAAAAGCACACAGTAGAGACAGAGCCGAAGGGATGGACATACTGATGCAGACACGGATATTAAAATAATCGTGATTTATTAAAGAAGTAGCAAGCAGGATTTTACCTGCTAAACTAGGATCCATTAAAATGGAAATTTAAATTCTAGAAGTAAAAAATGCAGTAACTAATTAAAGAGTTCACTAAGTGGTTCTGATAGCAGTTTAGAGGCAGGAGAAAAGCAGTCAGTGTAAGTAATCCACCTGAACTGCAGGGTGGAAAAAGGATAAAAAACATACAAAGGCTGGGCGGTGGTGGTGGTGCACACCTTTAATCCAGCACTCCGGAGGCCAACAGGTGGATCTCTGTGAGTTCGAGGCCAGCCTGGTCTACAGAAAGAGTTCCAGGACAGCCAGAGCTACACAGAGAAACTCTGTCTCAAAAAACCAAAAGACAAACAAACAAACAAAACCAAAACAAACCAAAATCCAAAAACAACCCAAAAAGGGAGGATGTGAAATATATGGGGCACAGTAAAAAGGTTACAAATATGTGTACCAAAGTCCCAGAAGGGAGTAAATGGTTAAGATTTTTCTTTTTTTTTCATTTATTTATTTATTTTCCTATTATCAGCTTGATACAGTATAAATTCTTATCCTAATAGTGAAATGTTTCATTGAGGTTTGCCCAGTAATTGAGTAAAAACCAAAACTTATTATAAGCCACAGTCATCTTAGGGTCCCCCCTGCTATATAGCCTCCCTGGTTCTGTGGGTTGTAGTCTGATTGTTCTTTGCTTTATATCTAGTATCCACTTATGAGTGAGTACATAACATGTTTGATATTCTGAGTTTGGGTTACCTCACTCAGGATGATATTTTCTAGTTCCATCCATTTGCCTGCAAAATTCATGCTGTCACTGTTTTTCTCTGCTGAGTAGTACTCCATTGTGTATATGTACCACATTTTCTTAATCCATTCTTCAGTTGACGGGCATCTAGGTTGTTTCCAGGTTCTGGCTATTAAGAATAGTGCTGCTATGAACATAGTTGAGCATGTATCTTTGTGGTATGATTGAGCATTCCTTAGATATATGCCCAAGAGTGGTATGGCTGGGTCTTGAGGTAGATCGATTCCCAATTTTCTGAGAAACTGCCATACTGATTTTCACAGTGGTTGTACAAGTTTGCATTCCCACCAACAGTGGAGGAGTGTTCCCTTTGCTCCACATCCTCTCCAACATTGACTGTCATTAGTGTTTTTGATCATAGCCATTCTGACAGATGTAAGGTAGTATCTCAGAGTCGTTCTGATTTGCATTTCTCTGATAATTTAGGATGTTGAGCATTTCTTTAAATGTCCCTCAGCCATTTGTAATTCTTCTTTTGAGAATATGGAAAAATAAAAGACCCGGGATAGCTAAAAGAATCTTGTACAATAAAACAACCTCTGGAGGCATCACCATCCCTGACCTCAAGCTCTACCATAGAGCTATAGTAATAAAAACAGCTTGGTACTGGTATAAAAACCAACATATAGACCCAAATGGAATTGAATTGAAGACCCTGATATTAATCCACGCACATATGAACACCTGATTTTTGACAAAGAAGCCAAAACTATACAATGGAAAAAAAAGGTATCTTCAAAAATGGTGCTGGCATAACTGGATGTCAATATGTAAAAGATTACAAATAGATCCACATCTGTTACCATGCACAAAACTCAAGTCCAAGTGGATCAAAGACCTCAACATAAATCCAGTTACACTAAACTTAATAGAAGAGAAAGTAGGAAGTACTCTTGAATGCATTGGCACTGGAGATCACTTCCTAAATATAACACCAGCAGCACAGACACTGAGCACAACAATTAATAAATGGGACCTCTTGAAACTGAGAAGCTTTTGTAGAACAAAAGACTCGGTCAATAAGACAAAAAGACAGCCTACAGAATGGGAAAAGACCTTCACCAACCCCACATCTGACAGAGGGCTGATATCCAGAATATATAAAGAACTCAAGAAACTAGACTTCAAAATACTGAACTATCCAATTAAAAAATGGGCTAAAGAGCTAAACAGAGAATTCTCAAAAGAAGGTTTTTCTTAAACTGAACGATACTCTGCTGCAAAAGCAAGCTATATTTCATATCTCAAGCAGGATAAATTCCGCGTGCAGCCGGGAAGACTGCTGAGAGGCAGAGAAGGGAGCCACAGCACACGTGATAACTGCCATTCAGTGGAAACAATGCTCAGAAAACCATGGAATGGCGGTCTTCAAGAGATTTTTTTAAAACGTAACTGCCAACCTAGAGTCGCACATGCAGTAAAGGGTGTGGGGGGTTACTTTTAAGTGGAAAGCAAAATAGATATGCTTTTAACCAATCCACAACAAGAAAGATAATTAATTGGCATCCAAAAGAAACACTACATGAAGCTCTTCAAACAGAAATAGCTGGTTCATCTTGAAACCATGAAAACACAAGGAGGCAAAAAGAGAGAAATGACTCCGTGGGTGGCACTACAGAGTCTGACCAAATAATGTCAGTGACATCTTTTGGATTTCAGTCTATATGCTTAATAAAAATATACGAGATCCACAGTATACAAAGTAGTAGCAGGGGTAGAGTGAAGTGGAGCTTAGATGTCAATGACCTGTCCTTACCCCAGAAGTGGTAAAGAGTTCAGTGGTAGGACAGCTCAGTGAGTAAGGACACTTGCCACCGATCCTGATGACCTGAATTAGATCTGGGGACTGATCTCCGCAAACTGTCTCCGACCTTGTGGGCTCACACATACACCACACATTTAGTTAAACATTTCATAAACATTCAAGCATAATACAAAGCTTAGCCAATTTCAACATTTCTGCATTCATTCAGCCAATGGTAAATGTGGCTGAAACAGTTACTGGTTACATGTGTAACAGTATGTGTTTTAGGATAACCGCAAAGATGAAAGGCTGAGCCTGGGGCCAGGGTGCATCTGAAATCACAGCACTTGTGAAGGCAGAAAGATTAGAAGCCAACCTGAGCTACATGAGTCTATCTCAGACAACCAGACAATAACCGAGGGTGGGGAGTGGAGAAGGGAGAGAAAGATACCCAAAACTTCCACCCGACGTCACTGCGGCATCGCTCAGGGGTCGACGTCATAATATGCGGTCTGTGTGTCTCCGATATGCCATGCTCTGAGCTGGGCACTGTTTAGGAGACCTCCAGTCCTGCAAACAGACCAGGAGGTAGGTGTTGCCAGCCTGCCACAGACTAGGAGGAAGCTTGGATGAAGAGCGCCAGCCAGCTTAAGTGAGGACCAGAGTCCCCGCCCCAGCTGCTTACACACTGAGCTATCCAGCAACCACAAGCTGGGCTGGTTCTGCCTCTGTTGGCTCTGTTTGCTCTGAGGGAAGGAGAGGCACAGCTGGACATTCCTTCTGAAATATTTCCTATTCCCCAGTGGCCGTGTGAAGCAGGTGGGTAACAAAGCAACAGAAAAATGCGTCGTGAAGAGGAGAGGAGAGTTCTAGTTAAGTAGGTAGGTGAGAAATGAAAGGGTCAGGGGTTGACGAGATGGCTCACTGGTTACCACTCTTCCAGGACTGAAGTTTGGTTCCCAGCACCCACAGTGGGTGGCTCACAAGCCCCTGTAACTCTAGCTCCAGGGCACCTGACTCCCTCTTCTGGACTCCAGGGGCACCCACACAAACGTGTGCATACACATAGACATCAATAAAAACAATTTAAAATCAAAAAATAATCCCAAGTTTCTTTACTTTGCTCCCCCATCTATGCTCACTTTGTTTTGGAAGTGATGGCAACTCTAACACACACACACATACATACATACACACACACACACACAGTGGAAAGTAACGCAAGCCGTATCTCAGAGTCCTCTCAGAAGGGTGCCTGGAAGCCCTAGGCTCTGACATCTCAGCAGCAGACAGTTAACAATGGAGAGCCGACTCTTTCCAGATTACCATTTTCCTCCCTTTAGACTAGTCAAGAAAGTAATTAGATGCCTTCGGGTTGGCTGTATCTGGAATAGCTGCGGAGAGGCAGGAAACGCCAGGCAAGGCTTTCAAGGTAAACAACCACACATGCCATGTCGGTAAGTTCTTGTCGGCAACCGGTGGAATCATTAAGAGCGAAGAGACGATAAAGACCGAGCTTTATTTATCAATCCCTTCCCACCTCCCCCTGATAGCCACGGGAAATAATTTTATTTCTCGGGTTATCACCAACATTATTCTAAATCAAGACCTGCAGAGTGCGGCCTAGCTACAAAGCATTCTTGCAATCTGTTCCTATTATTGCTCAAATTTTTATCATCTGGCTTTCAGGTTGGAGCCATTTGTAAGGTATGTATCGGCTGCTATGACGACAGTGATACCAGTAAAGCCGAGCCCTGAAATGAGGAGCTCATGGTGCTTCCGTTACCAAAGACACCGAAACTGTTCTTCCCCGGCTGCCCTTGCAGGAGCCCCAGGGCCCATGGAGTCCCACAAGGATGTCCCAGTCCTTGTGTGAGCTAGACAGGAACACACACAGAAGCACCAACTTACAAACCTTATAGTGCATGCCTCTGCTGGAGTTCCTGCCTCAACAAATGAAAATCCTTTGTCTCCCTTAAGCCTGCCTGAGAGACCTGGCATTGAGGGAGCATGCCAATGTTCATCGAGACAGTCCCTAAGTGATGGGACTCTGCAATGTACACATTAAACAAGTTACAGCCAGCGGAGAATGTGATTTTAAAGTCACACATGGCCAGTACTTCAAAAATGCCACCCCAAAGCAAATATGGTTCTACTAGAACGAGACTTCAAAAGACAAAGCTCAGCTAAGACCTCGCTGCGGTGGTGTGAACATGCAATGTCTCCTCTGTGCTCATGTGTCTCAACACAACGGTGGGTTTTGGAGGGTTGTGGAATCTTTAAGAGGTGGAACCTAGCTGGAAGTATAGTCTGGCTCTCCATCCTGCCTGCTTTTTACTTCTTGTTCCACCGAGAAGCGAGATGGTGAAGACTAGCAGATGCACACTCCGGCCACCAAATCACCTGCCACCCTCCATCACATCAACTGAATCTGTGAACCAACACCCCTCCTCTCTTGAAATTGCTTCCTGTTGGCATTTGGTCACACAACAAAAATGACCAATGTACTCACTAAGATACACTAGACAAATATAAATTATTAATTCAATAAACATCCACAGTACAAGAAGCCCCTGTGCTAGGCCATAGGCACATGGGGTGAGCCTGGAGTCTTGAGGCATACGCAGTATAATAAAGGGAAGTGCTAACAAGTGCTGGGGGGGGGGTTCAAAACCACAAAAGCAAAACAGAGCCAAGAGCATTTCACCCCGCCCGCCACTTCTGAAAGGTCCAGTTGGAATAATGACCCTGCCTGAAGCCCCTTCACCAAACCCTGTGGATGAAAATGCATCCACAAGTCTCTCCACCTTCAGACGACGTTCCCTGGGTCCTTCAGAGGAAAAGAACGTGGCTGTCAGGAGACTGTAACCACCTGAACTAGAACTAATGGGTTCTTCACAGTCACAGCTTCTTCCACTGCCTAGGTGGCCATGACCTTCTGCACCACAGACAACCATGGTAAGGAACACTGTTGGAGATGGAGGACCACCACAGGAAGACTGTCGGAAATGGAGGACCACCACAGGAAGACGACTGTCGGAGATGGAGGACCACCACAGGAAGACTGTCAGAAATGGAGGACCACCACAGGAAGACGACTGTCGGAGATGGAGGACCACCACAGGAAGACTGTCGGAAATGGAGGACCACCACAGGAAGACTGTCGGAAATGGAGGACCACCACAGGAAGACGACTGTCGGAGATGGAGGACCACCACAGGAAGACTGTCGGAAATGGAGGACCACCGCAGGAAGACGACTGTTGGAGATGGAGGACCACCGCAGGAAGACGACTGTCGGAGATGGAGGACGACCACAGGAAGACTGTCAGAGATGGAGGACCACCACAGGAAGACTGTCGGAGATGGAGGACCACCGCAGGAAGACTGTCGGAGATGGAGGACTACTGCAGGAAGACGACTGTCGGCGATGGAGGACCACCACAGGAAGACTGTCGGAAATGGAGGACCACCGCAGGAAGACTGTCGGAGATGGAGGACTACCGCAGGAAGACGACTGTCGGCGATGGAGGACCACCACAAGAAGACTGTTGGAAATGGAGGACCACCACAGGAAGACTGTTGGAAATGGAGGACTACCACAGGAAGACTGTTGGAAATGGAGGACCACCACAAGAAGACTGTTGGAAATGGAGGACCACCGCAGCTGAGGAACAAACTCTTGGGCCACATCTCACAGCCTGCATTACTGAACTCAACCTGACCGTGCTTCCAGTTCTGGGGCCTTGGAGAGACTGTGGCAGACCAAAGCCACATAAATCTTTAATGCTACATTACGAAGCAGTGGGGTTTGGATTGTGTCACCTCGGCTAAGCTCAAACGACATTTTCCAGAATCCTCTTCTCTCTGTAACGCCAGGTTAGAGTTGGACGAGACAGGCTTCGTGTGAGAGTTGGGCAGGAGGAGAGAAGCTGCAGGCCTTCTGCTCTGGCGGTCCTCACGTGACAGGCAGGGAGACAGAGCAGACCCTGAGCTCAGTGTGCCCTTGCTCTTTCTCTCCTGTTTCTTCCCAGATGTTGCTCTTATGGATCCCATGACCTCCCAAAACACTGGGTACTTGAATGCAAGCTCAGAAGTAAACAGTGAGGTGGAGACCCTTCAGATCTCTACAACGGTCCCCCTGGAGACTCCACACTGCTGGGTTCCAGATTCCTCCGCAGTCCTCAACTTGTCCACCCACCCAAGCACAGGAGGGCCAATCAGTGACTGGCTTCCGACCTCCCAGCTCCCCTTTGAGACTCTAGCTCTTCCCGTCGTAGTTGTGTGAACTCTAACTCCTATCCCATAATATTCATCATGGCTCCACTTGCCTGCTGGAACTTACCCAAGTGTTAAGTAGACATCTACACCCTAAGGACTCAGAACCAAGCAGAACCGCCTGACGGAGCGCTGCTCCCTACAGTTTGCACACTGCGCTCACAGGGTTTAATACTCACCCTGGAGAGGATTAAATAAGGCAACTGAGGTTCCAAAAAGTCATATGACCAAATGATAAGTTTTACAAGAGAGCAAGAGTAAACAAGCGAGCAAGAGAGAGAGGGAGAGAGAGAGAGAGATGTAAAAATACCACTTCGAGGCAATCTGTACCATTGACTAAACAGAATAACCCAATAAACACAAGATGATTTAAACTGATTCTCTGTCCATGGACCACAGACGGAAAAGGCTGGAGCACCATCTACCCACAAGGATTAGTTCAGCACATTCTACAAAATTAACAGCTGCCAGGGGCCCAGGCACTGCCTAGCATCCCTTGCTACTCAGCCATTCTCTATCCTCTCCACGTACACACTGGCCGGCTTTGCCTGCCAAGTTCCGTGTGAACACCTGGTCCTCCTCTGAGCTGCGTGTTTAAAGAGAACGGGAGAGCACCGAGCTTAAACCTGCAGACAGGCATGAAAGACACCTGAGCTGATTCTAGGGCAACGCTCCCCCACTCACTACCTGGTTAGCTTTTTTGCCTTACTATCTCTTAAACCAGTCTCTCCTCTTCCTGACTGGTATGTCCCTCCTCCCCAACAAGACCTAGAACCTGTTCTTGAGGTTCAAAGACTGTGCCAGGTACCGTGGGTGGCATGGGGTCTATGCCAGCTTCCCTGATGAGGTGCAGTAAAGGGCTGAGTGTGACTGTTTATCATGCAAGGAATTAAATGGAAAGATTCTGGGTTAGTCTGCATGGCTTTTAAAGAAAAGATTACATCAGTGAGATAGGAATGAAAATGCCTTGCCTTCACAAACTCTTTACTGCACACCTATTGTGTATAGAGCCACATGAATTGATAGTATCCCTGGTGGTTGATGAACAGGACAGTGGTACAGCACAGCTTGGGGCAGAGGAATCCTGCAATAAGTATCCAGTAGTTAAAGGAACAGCGGGACCTAAAGCATTTCAGGTGATGCGAGGAACTCTTCTCAATCACATGACATTTTCTCCAGCCTCAGCCTTTCCCTTTTGACAGAGAACAATGACCTCCATAAAGCCCAAGCTCAGAAACCATGAGATCAAGTTACCAAAAAAATAAGTAAATAAGTAAATTTAAAATAAAAATCTATTATGTTTTCAGTTAGTTTATGATTTTGTGTTGGGCCACATGCACGGCTCTTCTTGGCTGCATACAACACACACCCTGCCTACAAGTCATTCTTTATTTCAGCTGCAAGCTTTGGATCGGGTGGGATGGGACACACCTGTAATTCCAACACTTGGGAGGTTGAGACAGAAAGAGCATAAGTTCGGGCTGGAGAGATGGCTCAGCCGTTAAAGGGTAGGCTCACAACCAAAAATATAAGAAAGAGCATAAGTTCAAGGCCAGTGTGAGATATATAATGTGTTCAGGACCAGCCTGGGCTAAATAGGGTACCTTGTCCAAACAAAACAACAAAACCAAAACAAACCAAAAAACCCACACACAAAACAAAAAAAACTAAGAAGCATTTATAAATCAGGGTATTTCTCTCCCCACATTCTTCCATCTGCTTGGAAAACCCATCTCTTCTCAGCCAGACAAAAACCTACTGAATAGCATGACTTAATGAGTGCAAAGGAGTCCACATTGCTGAAGCCCCAGCGCCCACCCAGGGAGAATTCAGAAAGTGGCTGCAGAGAGCCGCCCACCCATCAGCATTCCAGGCTTGAAGCAGTATGTCTCCCACCCTCGCTGGTTGTGAGACCTAGAGGGACAGATGGCACACCACATCCCCAGCCCAGCGTGATGACGTAGTAACTGTGCTCACTCTTATCTCCACGAGTTCCTGGAGTTTCAAAGGAATATTGGACCTTTGGTTCCTCATCCATGTGGGTTAACAGGAGTATTTAATCTCATTAATTTTAGAAACAGTCCCTCACTAAGACATTTTCAACCAAGCTCTTAGCTGAGCTCATCACAGGAAGTGAAGGGCACATGTCTGGAGCAAGTATGACACATGGCAGAGTCAAAGAGATGGGCTACAAGCACCACAGCAAGTGACATCCAGTCAGTCTCAATGTTCTCAACACCAACTCCCCACCATGTCATAGCACTCGTCTTTGAGATAGTAACAGCCAATGCCTGGGTGCTTAGAGCCTTAATGAAAGGTTCTCTCCATAGGCAAGCCACTAAAGCCTTTAGAATGCATGGACAGATGCAGAGGTGGCCCCAGCAGTGACACAAATAGGCAAAGAAGCACACCTGTGTTGTGGACTATTCCTTTACACGATGTGAAGATGTGTCACTGTGATTGGTTGTTGTAGAATATTATTTTAAGGTGTGTTACTTTTGTTTATGTTGCATTTGTTTAACTCTGTGAAGCTGTGTTACTGTGCTTGTCTAAAACATCTGATGGCCTAATAAAGAACTGAATGGCCAATAGCAAGGCAGGAGAAAGGATAGGCAGGGCTGGCAGGCAGAGAGAATATATAGAAAGAGAAATCTGGGAAGAAGTAGTAGTAGCCAGAGAAGGAGGAGGGCTCCAGGGACCAGCCATCCAGCTACACAGCAAGAAACGGAGTAAGAGTAAGACTTACAGAAGAGAACAGAGGCAAAAGGTATACGGGATAATTTAAAGAAAGCTGGCAAGAAACAAGCCAAGCTAAGGCCGGACATTCATAATTAAGACTAAGCTTCCGTGTGTGATTTATTTGGGAGCTGTGTGGCAGCCCCCTAAAAGAACATAAAACAAACAACAACAATTGGTTTACTAAAGAGCTGAATGGCCAATAGTTAGGCAAGAAGAGGTTAGGCAGGACTTCCAGACAGAGAGGAAAGACAAGGAGATGAATCTAAGTGGGGGATACCTGCAGAGCATGCAGGAGGAGAGGTAAAAGCCATGAGCCACGTAGCAGCATGTAGGTTGATAGAAATTGGTTATTTTAAGTTATAAAACCTAGTTAGAAACAAGCCTAAGCTAAAGCTGAGCTTTCATAATTAATAAGATGTCCCTGTGTTGTTTTTGTTTTTTGGGTTTTTTTTGGTTTGGTTTTTTGTTTGGTTTTGGGTTTTGTTTTGTTTTTTTTTTTGTGAACTGCAGGCCCAAAGAAAAATCCAGCTACACACCTGCTTTCTTAGCCTTTCTGCAAAAGCACCTCCACCTGAAGTAGCAGAACGCTCCACAACTTCCTTGACTGTTTCTAAACTTTCAGTCTTTAATGACCCTTGGTCATTTCTCCAATGCCACCTCTCCTCCCATGGATGTCAAACCTGTCAGTTAAGGAGTCAGGGGACTGTGTCTACGTCCTTATGTGCCCCAGGTTCTAGAATAATGACTGGCACAGGGTAGATAATAAATAATGGGTTTGGATGAGGCAGACAGTGAGACGGGGCACAGGCTGCAGGCAGCGGCCTCACTGCCCTATCCTGAGACGTGGCTCAGGGCTGGCTGCTTGCTACAACAGCGATGACAAGCAGACTGGCTGTGGTTGGGACCAACCGAGCCACAAGGTGCTGGAAGCGAGCACTGGGGTGAAGGAAGTCTCTTCTCCTCACTATGGACATCAGGATGAGGCTTGGGGAGGTGTGTGTGTGTCAGCAGGGGCGGGGAAGGGGGGGAGATGCTGCTGTTGGTGCCAGAGAGGCTACACCAACCCCACAAAGGGAGGAAGGGGTGGGGACAGTGAGGGGACAATACTGATAATCTAAGAGTGGAGCATCTTACACACAAGCCACCAAGAGAACAGAGGCGATCCACGGGAAGGATGGAGACTTTCTCACTGTGCACTGGAGACTTTCTCACTGTGCACATGTTTGTGTGTGTGTGTGTGTGTGTGTGTGCTGGAGATCGTCTCTGTTGTTTTTTTTCCCCCATGAGTAGACTCTATTTTTCCTCTTCTACAAGTTTTTGTTTTAGAGATCAAGTCACAAGCAATTCTTCCTAAATACTGCAGTAATAACAAAAACAGATCACACACACACACAACAGCAAGACTAGCTGTGTCTGTGACCTCAGCTACTCAAAAGGCTGAGGCAGGAAGATTCCAAGTTCAAGGTCCGCCTAGGTTACCGTGTGAGTGAGAGACCAGCCTCAGTAATGTAAGGGCACCCTGTCTCAAAATCAAAAGGCGGGGAAGTGGTGGCTAAGCATACAGCTCAGTGGTAGAGTGCTTTCTTAGCTTGGGTGAAGCCTGAGGTTCAGTTTCCAATACAAAAACATATGCTGTGTGTACGTGTGTGTGTGTGTGTGTGTGTGTGTGTGTGTGTGTGTGTACGTACGTACGTACCATATGAATACTATGTAATAGTCACATAAACCTGAGGTACTTTCAAAGCATATAAGTACATTCAAGCATACAAAGACTCGTGCCACTACACACTTAGACGAACAAGAAGCCTCTCTGCCTCTGTGACCCTCCAGGGATGCCCAAAGAGAGGAACTTCCCATTTACTTATGCACCAGGCACCACACTGCACTTCCTGGGACTCATACCGATGTTTCAGATAAACCTGTTTGTGGGATAAATGGTTATTAAAGTGGGACTCCAACAAATAAGCTCCGCAGCTACATAAACCTTGTTTCCGTAGAAAACTAACTAACATCCCAGCCTTCCTCTCCTCGGGTGATAGTCCTCTGAAGAAACGCCGTGTTAAACGACCTAAGGGGAACATCAGTAATTGTTTGGTGAGCTGTTTTCCTTGTAAGAAACAACCAAAAATAGGCTTATGGCTTGACTTATCACCTTCATTTAACAGGCTTGCTTCCTGGAAGCCCCAGAAGACTTCACATGCCGCGTGTGTGCATGTGGCTCAGGATGCTCTGTGGGCGCTGATGATGCTGCCAACACCTTCCAGGGTGACTTTGCGCACACAGTCTTCCGCTCCACCCACTCCCCTTCCCAGAATTTAATATCCACAGCCCCTGAGGTCTCTTACTTTCTCAGCTTAAGTCAGCTAATCCCTAAATGGGATGCCAAGATGGACACATTCATCTCCTCCCAGGGGTCATTTTCCTACCTGAACACCTCTCCACTCTCTGGCCCACCTGCTCTGTGACACTGTTCCCTAACAGCCCCTGGCCCCAGTTACACCCTTTAATTCTGATGGCCATGTGCACAGCCATCTAAGAACTGATTCGCTCAGACCCTTAGAATCACCTAGGACCCACCCCTCTGCCCAGTTACAACTGGCTCCATTTCTTCTTGGAGCTGCGTTCAATTCCTTTGTAATGTGTCACGGTGTCAGGAACATGGTAAATAGTCCCCGGTGCTGCTGAGGGAAAGCAGGAATGCCTTGTATTGCAGAGGAGACCAGCAGTCAGGCACAAATCATTTGTTCCTAGAGCCACAGCTGTGCCCACTGACGAACATGACAAAGTGTCCGCCATGTACCCGGCCCTGGGTCAGGCATCATCGTCTTAACTTGGATTTACAGTATGGATTTCTCAATCAAGGATGACAGACTGTAATGTCTTCTAATAAATAAAAAAACATTTGGATGTGCCAGCTTTCAGAAAAATGGAAAAATGAATAGCTGTGCCAAGTGCTTTTTTTTTGGCTCCTCACTGCAATATAAGCTAAGAGGCAACACCCTGGATCAACACCAAGTCCAACGTCACCCCTGGTCATCCTGGGAGACAATGCATTTAGAAAGCAGGGCTGACCCCATCACCTCTAGAGCAGGGCAAAGTAGCAAGCTATTAGCACACAGAATTCACTCCTAAAGGGGGCTCTCTTTTGTCAATATCAGCACACAAAACAAGTGAGGCAGCATTGCTGGACTTAGCTGCACCTCAAAGCAGCCAGGGAGGACTGGGCACCAGCCAAGATGCATCAAGTGATAGGCCAGAAGCACAGGCTCCTCCCAGTATCTCACAAGCTTTCTAGGACGCCTCCCTCAGTGGGTTGGTGCCTAGCAACAATCTTGAACCCTCCCCTTTCAGACCCAGGGAGAAGAAAAACCCTCAGGAACCCCAGGGCTCGTGTGGGAGGAGGGGGGGGGGTGTCAGAATTTGAACGCTCCTACCCCTCCAGGAAGGGTGTCAAATCCAGAACAGTGTCAGTGTTGAGACGCATCTAAATACCGGTATCCCTTCTTGCTGTACGGACATGGTGACACATGCTTGCAACCCTTGGGAGGCTGCAGCAGGGACACCATGCATTTGAAGCCAGCACGGGCAGGAGCGGGCAGGGAAGCAGAGAGCAGGAGAGAGGGGAGAGGGAGATAAACAAGGAGAGGGCACCAGCTGGGTAAGCGCAAAGGCACAAGCACATTCCTGTAGGGCAGAGCCATCAATCAGGCTCTGTAGGAGACCCAAAGGATAAAGGTAGAAGAAAACACAAGTTACATTTCGGAAGGTTGGGACTTAATCACATAATCTCCACCTACTAACACTGAATATCCTCAATCAAAACTTACAGCAACACATAAAAGGGCAGTAATATAATTAACAGTCAGCCACTTTCAAATGCTGTATGGGTTTTATCATTTCTGTGTTGGTCCCCCCCCCTCCTTGAAATCAGTCTGGAAGCCCAGTTAACTGGGGATGAGGACCCCAGGACCCCAGAGAGCCTAGAAAGAGATCCCATGTCACAGCACAGGAAATGAGCTGGGAGGAGGGCAGTGGCTTCTACACTACACAGAAGAGCAGACAATAGCCAGAGCCCTTGGTGGCACCAAGCAGTGACCAGCCCCAGGCCAGCCAAGCGAGACACAACACCCAGGCATGGGCTGCAGACCTGAGCAGGGCTGGGGGAGATGGCAACCAGCCAGCAAAGCCAGGGCCAACCAAGAGGCCCATATGGCCGACAGCGGGAGTCAGCATGCTCAAAGAAGTCTGGAGATGGAAGGGGAGCCCTTCAGGACCAGCTAAACTAATCCTTTTCACAGGGGCTAAGAGCTACTCAGCAATTTGTTCAAGGTCAAGAAACTAGTGAGGAGAAGGAATGAGGCCAGGATCCAAGCCTCGGGTCTTAAAAGACAGTGAGACGATTGTTAGCACATGCTAGCTACTTGTATCAACTCCTCCTCAAAGTGTGCAGAGATCCATTTGACTGATGTGTGCGGTTTGTTTCAACAGCTGTCACTTACAGTGTGACCCTGGGCAATTTATTTCACTGTGCCTCGGTTCCCTCACCTACCGAGTGGGGTTAATAATGGTGTGGTTACAAAGCCTACTCAACAAGTCAGTACATGGAAAGTGTAAAGCCTGGTCCACGCCAAACACTATATAGAGGAGAGAAGGGATTTCCTAGAGAATTCTTGTATCGGTTGCTCCCCAGCCCCGGCTTATCACAGTCACCAGTTTTCACCATTTTGCCCACCACACCCAGAGCTGAGGCTTCTAAAAAGTTGCATGGCTCTTGCCTACGTATCTGAGGCCCACCCTAGTCTGATATTGGAGCTAAACTGACCAAAACAGCAGCAAGACTGATGAAATGCTTCCTTGATGACTGGCCGTCCCATCTACTGCCCCACAGACTTCTAATACTGGAGCTTCTGGGTTCTGGCCCCTCAAATCCCATGCCGAGTCACCAAGCCTTGAAGTCTCAGTCACCTGTCTGTCCTGCTTGCTCTCCTTGGCCAACCTTCCCTGTGATGTTTTCAGCGGCTCCCTCGAGTCCTTGGTCCCCCATCCTTCTAACCTCATTCCATGAAAAGGCATGATGTCATCCCTCCTACGTGCCAAATTTGGTGGATTAAACACAAAACCAAGCTGGCCGTTTCCGCTGCGTGCCCACACTATCGCCATCGTTCCTTGCTAACAGAGTACCTCCCACATCCACAAAGCCCAGCTCTGACCCACTCCTACCACCGCCGAGACCTCTGCCCCAGTGCTCACTGAGAAAGCCAGGCTGCCATGTAGTCTGTGTGCTAAGCACCCTCACAGACCAGGACTTCCTACTCATTAGTGTGCTGCTGAGCCTCCTAGAAATATGTTCAAAGGCAGACTCAGATTCAGCAGATTAGACTGGGTCTAGAAAGTCCCCCGGGAAGCTGCTGTGGTCCCAGACAACACTAGAAATGTATATGTATTAACTGGAATGCTTGCATTTTAAAGATAATCCTTATACTGATGATAATCCTACAAGAGAGGCGTTCTTCCCATTTCCCAGAGATGGAAAGTGAGGTTCAAAGTAGTAAAGAAACTTGCCTACGGTCCACAGTCCAGGAGGCAGGGTTCAGAGGAGGCTGGTTCCAAAACCTAGACCCAATTATTTTTTTCTCCACATAACTTATTTTCAACTGGGAGTTGGGGTGGGATAGGAAGAGTACTGGGTACAGAAAGAGTTTTTAAGATCATACATGTAATCATTTGTAACAAATTCCTGAAGCCTTCTTAGGTAATACAGACAGAAAAGAGGTGGGTTACACAATGGCACACATGGGCTGGGCACGTGGCTCAGTGGTAGAGCATGCACAAAGCCTTGGGTGTGATGCCCAGTACCACAAACACTTTTCTTTCTTCCTTTTAAAATAATTTTTCCAAAACTCACCCAAGGGAGCTAAATGAGATGCCTGAGTAAGCTGAGGACTTGCCACACAATCACAAAGACCTGAGTCTGATTCCGAGCACGCAAATAAAAAGCCAGGTGTGACGCACATTAGTAATGCCAGCACTAGTGTGGTGAAGACAGGTGAATCCCTGGGGCTTCCGAGCCAGCAAGCCACACACGCATGCATGTGCACACACACGCACGCATGCATGCACGCACGCACGCATGCACGCACACCCACAAGACATAAAAATAACTGTCAGGGAGTAAGTTAATTCTACTGATTCAGACGTTAGATAATACCCAAAAACTTTAGACATGCAGAGAAGAAAGAAAAAAAACCATACCGAAAACTTCTCCCTACAATGTCTGGGGACTGTGGGGACATTCCAGGGCTTCAGAGGCTGAGAGGACTTCAGGAACCATGTTCCACACTAAACCACTCCTCACAAATTCTGCCTGTTCCTCCCCCAACTCTTCCTGGACCATGCAAAGTCAAGAACTTGTGTTGGGCTCCAACTTGGTGTCCCTGTTCTCTGGAGTCCACCTAGGACTAAGTCATGCTTACTCCTCTCTCTCGCTCTCTGGTTGGTTTCCCAGGTGCCTCTTCCACACGCTAGTGTCCCCTGGATCACACTGAACAGATGCCACCTCCACAGCAGTCTTCTACTTGTCACTCCTTGAGAGGGCCAGTGGCAGCCCATGTCAAGAATGTCCTCCCTGACCCACTGACTCCTCAGCATTTGTTTTCAATACCACCTTGTAGTCAAACTTCAGGGTCCCAACCCAAGGACAGCCTTGTGAGGGCTGCATCCACAGGCGAGAACCTCCACGCCAGGCCCACGCTTTTCTCTCTTTATCCTGGTTTGCAGCAGCGCTCTCCACCCCCACTCCCTCTTTAGCACGCTCCCACTCATCTCTGCTTCACTTCCAAGGGGGTGCTCTCGTCGCTCTTTTCCCAACCCTCAGACGACTACTTCTAGAACTTTCCCTTCTGATCTGCTGTCAAACCAACTCTTGGACCCACTTTCTGTGAAGGTCCTAACCTCACAGCTAGTACACTTGGTGTCACCATGTAAGGGAGACCTGGATTTGCCCTGCTCTGGTCACTTCAGAGTCCCCCGGCACTCAAGATGCCGACCTGTGTAACCGACCCTGGCTCAGGATCTGCCACTAAGCTGCTTAGCTTCTTCCTTCCCTTCCTACTTTCTTCTTCTGCTTCTTCCCCCCCCCCCGTCCCCCCCCCAAAGTCTCCCTATACAACCCAGGCTAGCCCTGAACCTTCTGCCTCTATAAAGCTGGGATTAGCAGCAGACACCATCAAACCTGACTCCATTTCCATCTTCAAATAGCTCATCTTGAGGCAGGGGTGGGAGTGCTGAGGTTCCCTAAGTGAAAGCGATATCCACTAGCCTTCATCATTGCATTCAGCAATGATACTATCTACAAGGTTCAAGGGCTTAGAGACCACCTTTGATCATGGGCTCCCAGGGCCAGCCACCAGAATACAGATACACCTACAACCCACATGAAACGGACAGGGATCCCTCACCCCAGCCCATAGGCTGCGAAGTGCTGGCCTACTCCAGCTTTAAAGAAGAACAAGGAAGAACCATTTCCAAGACATTCTTGGCTCATAGTTGCTTTTAAGGTCTGAGACGTAACCTCTCTGTCCGCAAAGAGCTTCTATGTCATTTACATTCCATGGCAGCACACACTCTACAACAAACCTTCAACCTGTGAGCATGGACGCTCTTTAACGTTCTCAGTCAGCTTCACCCAAGATAGAGCAGCATCTGATGATGCCTGGTCCCTCGATCCCCCGAAACCTTCCAAGTGATACCAACGCTTCCACGTTACAGAAGTGTAAAACAGACTGCAGGTACAGCATCGGAATGTCGTGCTTAAACTTGAATCGTGCCACTTAGCGACTCCATGATCCAGCACACACACTCCGGGAGCACTGAGAGACATCAGCATTCAAAGAACAGAAATACACACTTCTATTGTCTTTTTGTCTTCTGGAAATCACACTGTCGGGATGTGACAGTATTTGCCACTGGGTCTGAGCCTGCTGCTTCCCAAAGACTACAATTGATGTGTGGATGTGCTGGTGGGGGGTAGTCCAAGATCTAAAAAAAAAAAAACTAAAAAACAAAAAACAAAACACAAAAAGCACCGACTGTGCCAACTCCAGCACTTCGCCTTTTCCAGAAGATAAATTATTTAGAATTTTTTGCCAGTTCGAGTTATTTTCCCAAAGCAGAGTCAAATGGCCTAGCAGCAGCCCTGCCTTAAAGAAACCAATGCAATTAAACCAAACAGCTATGAACTGGTCCTGACAGCTTCCACCAACTTCATTTGATAAAGTGAGACGCAGACGCACTCCGACAGACAAGCCCACACTTTATTCACTGCCAGACGCTGCGCCAATACGTAAGTATAGATTCAGCTATAGGGAGAAAAATCAGCTCAGCAGCTCATCACTACAACCAAATAGCCATATAAAAGCTGCCTAGCCCAACTGCCTTGTAAGGAATATCACCGACAGCTACAGCTCCTATCCAGCAGGCTAATAAGAATAATTATAGCCAGGGCAAGCATTCATCAGCTTGGCAGATACAGGAATTCTGTTAACAAGGCTGAAATAAGTGCCAAGGAATCTCTGAAGACCACAGCACTTCAAAGGCTGTTTAAGCTAGAGGGATTCACACGTGGTTCTCCTGTGAGCTTTCCTCCTTATCCAGTGCCCTGTGGAGCAGCAAGCTTCACATCAGCCCCATTCCTCTGAGCAGGCATGAGGACCTGCATGGGCTGCAGACTGTCACATCTGAGAGGTGCATGCTGACACCACTGTTCCCTTCTGGATTGCACCTGGGCCCTGCACACCCCGGATCCTATTTTTAATTACGGCTTTGTTTTCTACCCATGATCATCTTTTCTTCATCCAAATGAATCTCAAACAGTCTGCAGCATAATGGGCATGGTGAACCATGGTCAGGTGATCCTTAGCATAGACAGGATGGAGTTTGGCCACGATTGAACATGTTATTCCACTATTCTGGGCACCTAGTTCCTCATCTAGAAGATGACAATAACTGAACCTTTCCCAAGATTTGATGATGGACAGAGCCAGAGCGTATCCAAAAGCCTGCCACTAAAGTGATAGCTAGTGGTGCTCTGTGCCTTTCAGGTTGCAAAACCCTCACAGATGGCCACCAGAAAAGAACAAGGCTGGGGATGAGGCTCAACAGCAGAGTGTACAGGTCCTGGTTTCATTCTCTAGTACCACCAAAAAAGGACTTAGTTTATCTTGTACCATGCATCCTCTATAATTGACAAGGACTGCTTGGTGCCCCTCCAAATCCCAAATCCATCCTTCCGTTTTCTACAGTGGCTGGCAGATGGCTGCCAGGTTCCTCTGTGTTTTTCAGCTTCCCTTGCAGCTAGTGTGACACGGAACTTAACAGATACACTTTGTCTCCAGTGGAATATGCACAAAAATGATATCACTTCCAAGCTTGGCCTGTGAAGTGTCCATTACGATATCCAAGCTGCTTCCCTCCTTTGAGGGGCTGGAAAAATAAGCATGAAAAAATATAGTGATCTTAAAAACCAGGAGTGAAAGGGGTCACCAACCTGGGACCAGAAGAGTGTCGAGGAAACAAGACCCCACCTAAGCTTTCAGAAGCACTCCCTGGCCACTGTTACAGAAAAAAAAAAAAAAAAGAAGAAGAAAAAAAAAAGTCCTATTGTTTGAGCCACTGTGCTAGGTAGGAGTGGGAGTATATCTGTTAAGGCAGTTTAATCTGACTAATTAACATAATACTCTTTTACAGCAATTGAATTTGAAAATATGGATGTGATGCTTTTGTCACTTAAAAGCTATTTCAGTGGATTTGCAACTTTTTTTAAGCTATAGAGAATATATTAATAACTCTCCACAATCTCTAGGTCTGATGCTGCACACCAGTTAAGGACTTAGCCACCCCGTGTCGTGTTAGTCTCACCCAGCAAACTCTTCATGGCTACCTACTTACAGGTGTTCAAACACTCCCTATGTGTTAGACAGTCTATTATTAAGAGAATAGAAAGAGAGCAAGACCAATGGGGTCCCTGCCCCTGGGAGATAAATCAGGTGGAGATGTAAGACCCAGGAACAGACAATGACAATCAGTGTCATGAACGGAAGCCATGACATAAAACACAGGCTGCCTGGCCACCCCCAGGGAGCCAACAATTCACAGGCCAGACTAGTCCACACAGCACACAGAGTCTCCAGCACCTCCCCCTAAGCCAGCCCACCCCCAAGCCCAATCATCTCATCCTCCTCCCACCCCATTACATGGAACCCGGGTGCCATTTCTGAAGGAGCCACACACTCCACTCACCCACACTTTCTGCTTTTCCCCAGAGCTCGCGATGCTCTTCTATCCTTCCTTTCAAAATTCTAATTATCCTCAAGGCTCAGCTCAAATGTCACCTCTTCAGCAAAAGCAACCCCAACCCAAGTCAAAATGAATCCCCCTCCTCCCTGCTTCTCCCCAGTGCCGGGCTGGTGTCAGGGGTGGTATTGTTTTTTTATCACCTGACCACTCAGCCCCGTCAAACACTCAATGAGGCGCTATACCCTGGTCATTTGCTGGAGGACTCCCAATACTCAACACACTGTCACAGAGAGTAGGCACTTAAGAAATGGCATGTCGAATAAGGGATGAAGGAGCAACACAGACAAGGAGCTGAGACTGAGCAGTTCTGGCCTGATCCTGGTCGGCGGGCTTAATAAGAAAGCTTCAAGGGGGACGTGAGCTTCCGGGGCAAATGGAGATACACAGGGAAGAGGTCAGGAGGAGGGCTAGAAGGCCCACAGAGGCCATGAATGTTAGCAAACAGGTGCTTAGAATGAAATAGCTAAAGCGGAAAGAGTAGGGAGCGAGCACAGAGGCGTCTCCTAGTAGGAAAATCACAAGAGCTCAGTGCACACAGGAGAGAGCCCCAAAATCATCCATCACAAAAATGGTCACCTTAGAAGGAAGCAGGAGGAAAAGGTCAACATGAGGGGTCAGAAGCTGTCTTGGTGGGGCACCGCCAGGACCTTGGCTAAGACGGGGTGTGGAATGAGTGGGGTGTGGGGCTCCCTCAGAAGGTGGACACAGCTTGAACCTGTGCTTAGGAAAAGCTACAAAACAAAGGGCCAGGGTACAGGTGGAGGTCACAGAACAGACGACCACCAAGCAAGTAGCAGTGACATCAAGATTCTATCCTGGGAGCAAGACCTGAGGGAAGATGATCGTGCTTACCAACACACTCCATTTCCGGATTCAGTGTGTCTGGAGAATGATGGCACACTGGGAGGCTGCCTCC
This sequence comes from Peromyscus eremicus, assembly GCF_949786415.1. Taxonomy (NCBI): domain Eukaryota; kingdom Metazoa; phylum Chordata; class Mammalia; order Rodentia; family Cricetidae; genus Peromyscus; species Peromyscus eremicus. Next base: position 74,460,090 of record NC_081421.1, read on the forward strand.
GGCCGGGGTCAGACAGAAGCTGCACCCCGTGAGGTGCCAAGGGGCAGTTTGCAGGCAGCACATCACCAGTTCAGAGAATTGTTGGTGAACCCGCACTAGCCAGTGACTCCCAAAATTCCTTACGTCTCATCAAGGTTGGATGCATGAGTATACTACCACAATTTCCCCAAGCTGTGCTTTTTTTCCTGTGTTGTTGGCTGTGGTTTGTTTGTTTATTTGTTTAGAATGAGAGACGGAATCCAGAGCCTAGCAAAGCTACACAAGCCTTCTTCCACAGAGCTACAACCCTAAAAGTGCTCAAGGGCACTATTTTTAAACTTCTACCTCATGCTACCCTCCTAACTGGTTCATACACAGACTGCAAACTGACCACTCTAGGAAAAGTCATTCACATAAACCACAAAGTGAGTAGCAGATGGGGGTGGTGCCCTGCACAATCTGTGCAGCCATAGGCCATGGCCCTGCTTGACCCGGACACGTAAGCCAATTAAATGGTGTGGACCATCCCCAGCAATGTGCAACAAATACAGAACTTACAAGGGCAGGCGCCTAGCAGGGGAAATTTTAAAAAGCGTGAATCAGAAACCACAGAGGACCACGGGATGCCTTCTGTACATGGGCTGTGGCTGAAGGATTGTGGCTAGATGAGTTCTTGGAGGGAGTCATTTCCAGAAAAGCCCTCAGAGGTAAAGTACCACACTAGCAGCTAGAAAGGCTAGTTTGCAGGCAGCCAGGGCTCATGGGGGCTGGGACAGTGAAGTCCTAATGCCAGCAGGAAGGGGGTGGTGGAGGGAGGCCTCCACTGGGACCCTCAGGCCACCAGAAGTGCAGTAATTTATCCTATATGCAGCTGAGGCCTGGCTGGGATAGACAACACAACACGTGCCCTGCAAAAGACTGAGCTCTGTCTTCTGCAGAGGCTTGGAAGGGAACCTAGGGCTGAGACTGGAATTCCGCTTGTCCTAGATGACACTGATCACAAGGATCCAACCATATAACCGCACTTGGGGATCTGCCTTCCTGTACCATGGCAGGCACTAAATAAATACATCTCGTGGCTGGTTAAGATCACCCTGTGTGTATCTACGTGAAGATGGTGTCTGTGTAAGGAGTGAATGGAAAATGGAGAGAGGGGGGGAAAGCCCAGGAAAGATTCCTAGGGTGGGGGGAGGACATTGGGCCGAACCACGGGAAGGCACCAAGGATTTCGGGAGGGTAGAAGAGAAAGGGGCAGTAACAAGGGAAGTAACAGGTAGAAAAGTTGGGGAAGCAGGGCTCTTGGGTCTTTGTGTATAAATCAGAGCCTAGTCGGCTTCAGGAAAAGCTGGAAGGAAACACTGAGGCACATCTAGCCACAACTAAAATGACAGGGACAGTACACGATTGTCACTGTAACGCTCTGGGCCACCCAGTGACCTTCGTGGAAGGAAGTTGGATTCTCTTGCTCCCCTAGAAAAGCAACTCAGCATGGGCTGACGAGTGCAGAGCGATCCGGACCAGCCGCGGCTATGGCGGGGCACAGCAAAGGCTCATATTTCCGCCCAGCCGTGCACGCGGGCCGGGGCCGCCCGCATCTTCCGGGGCCGGGAGTTCAAGGTGAGCCCGGTTCCCGGCGGCCAACAGGTAGAGAGCGCTGTCGGGGAACCGGCCACGGGCCACTCCCCCGGCACACGTGAGGACCCGGCTCCGCCAGGCCGGGCGGCTCCGGGTACTCCGCGCGCGGGCCCAGGAGGATGTGCACCAGGCTCCCGGCGGCGGCACACCGTTCGCCACCCGGCCGGCGACCCCGCACTCCGGAGCCGGGTCTCCCGGGAGCCGCCCCGGACACCCCGGGCACCCCGGGAGCCCCAGGCCCCGTGCTGCAGCCGCGCCCCCACCCCCAGGACCCCGAGCCCCGCCGCGCCCCACGCGCACTCACCCAGCGACAGGAGCGCCAGCAGCAGGGGCCTCGGCGCCGGGCGCCCCATGCTCAGCCGGCGGGAGCGACTCTCCACCTCCTCCTCCTTCCCCGCCGCCGCTCCTCCTCCTCCTCCTCCAGCTCCGGCTGCTCCAGAGTCGGCTGCTCTGCCGGGCCGCGCGCCTGCTCCGCTCTCCCTGCCGGCCGAGCAAGCCCAGCGCCGGCGCGGACGTGCGCACCTGGCTCGGCGCGGCCCTCCGCCTCCTCCCCTCCCGCCCTCCGCCAGTCGCCGGGCCCCGGAGCCGGCCCCGCCGATCCCAGGGCACAGCCCGACCGCCTCCCGAAAGCAAAAAGGAAGAGCCGTGGCGTCCGCCCGCCCGCGCCTCCCACTCGGCGCTTTGCCAGCAACAAACACAAACTTTCCCAAGCCCCTCCCCGCTCCAGGTAACGGAGGAGGCGTCGGGGCCACCCGCTTAAAGGGGAGGAAATGCCCGAGCCCACCCAGCCTTCCCCTCGGGTCCCCACTCCTCGAGAAACTTTCCTCCGACCTTTAAAAGTTGGCCTGGAAGACTTGTCTGGAAACCTCATCGCCTGAGCCCTATCCCGGGACGTCCGGCATTCCTTCGCTGTGGAATCCCCACGAGTGTCTAGCAGCCAGCAACCCACACGTACACCCTCCGGTCCCCAGCTCAGCATGCCACCCGCCACCTGCTCAGCCCTTGCTAAAAATAATTACTCAGATAGGATTGAAAGAGCTTCAAAGGCAGTGAATTCCCACCCCCCTCATGGTCCAGAGACCTGATGTGCTGGGGAAGAGTTGGCCAGGGACTCTCAGCCACGCATCAGATCCACCAAGGCTCTGGCCTGAGTGTCCACCACCGTGTAGTTGGGTGGGCCTGCCTCCCTCCTGGCCCACCTCCCTCCTCTCCAGGGTCTGTCCCTGTGGTACTAATTAGAACAACTTCCAACAAAGGTACCCATAAAAAAAGAAAAAGAAAACCCACAGCATCCTATTATTAGCTGTAGTGCTCAAATGGTATGTCTGCCACGTGAGACTATATTCATTGCTTTAAGTGGACACGTCTGGGTTTCTATTAAAGACTCTTTTTCCTCCCACAATAGAGTTTTGTGCTTTGGATTTGAATACAAAAGGCTCCACAGTGCTGGGGGAAAAAAAATCAGTGTTCCTTGTTTAAAACTTCACAAGGATGATTCAGACACTCAAAAAGGCTCACTGGTATCCAGTGACCCACCCCCCCTCGCCCCGGCCTTTCATTAATACATGCAAAACAAATCACAGATGTTCCTGGGGAAACTGCCCTCCTTGGTGCAGAACATCGCTCTTGTTCTGATTTCCACAAGTGTTTCTCATTTCTGTTAACTGACATGTGACTAGCCAGGTGTGAAGCCTTCCAAAAGAGACTCTTAAAAATTTATTTCCAGCCAGGCATGGTGGCCTCCACTGCGCTTCGGAGGTAGAGGTAGGACCAGTTCAAGGTCATCCTTGGCTTCAAACAGAGCTCAGGACTAAGCATGCGCTTCATGAGACCCCATTTGGTCACAAGACCTAAATAAACAAAGCCCCGGTGGTTCAACAAGGTGAATTAACTCACTGCCACAGTAACAACAGTTAAGCAGTATTAAAAATGGTAACTTTGGTGTTAAGTATAGTTTACCTCAATAATTTTTCTCTTTTAATTTCAGTCTTGCCACCAAGCCTTTCCCAGGGCTTCCCCACCCACACCCCTGCCCATCATCCCTTTTCCCTCCCCACCCCCTGTTCCTAGTATTTCTGAGGGAAGTTTCATTTTCTTTTGTTTCTCTCCATTCTACCAGTCTTGAATACAAGCCTGATGTTACGTTATGAAATCTGCTGGAAGTAAGGAGAAACGTAAGGCCTGGCTCCTCCAGAAGCTCGGATTTCAGCTCATCAATCTTTCTGCTTTCTTACCACCCAGAATGCTTAACGTCTGGGCTGCACATTTTGTCACTTGATCACAGTGAGCTCAGCACACGATGGATACTGCTTCCCCTTCTGCCTCATAACGTGGGGACCTAAGAGGCTGGCACATTGTCATCGTGCATCCTCACATTGCTGGGAGGACTCCTGTGCTCTTTGTTTAAGACACAAACAAAAAATCTGGAACTTGGAAAGCCCTCTGAGTGCAGAGTCTCTGAGCTAGACCCCAGAACTGCAGCCATGAGTCAGTTCCTGCCCCTGGGGTGTTTATAGTGGGCCCTGTGGCTTAGTGAGTGTGGCAGCAGGTGCAAAGTCCAGTCACGACACACCTAAGGAGTGGTCAGCACCAGAGGCTTACAGAGTTGACAGAAGGATGATTGTGCAGTGAGTCCTACAGACCAGGAGCTTGCTAGATGCGAGGTACACGAGGTTAACAATAAGGGTACACATCTGCTATGGAAGATCCTTCTCTCCTCCCATCCCGGCACCCACGTGTTATTAAACAAATGCACACTTTATAATCGCAGTAATAACTGTGGTGAACAACTGGACTGGTAGGAATGAATGAGACTATCCGGGTAAGGCGAGTGCAAAGGAGACTAAGTGGATGGCTGTCACCTGACTGACTGATTGGCAGCCACTCAACTGTGTCATGAGAATCCACCGATGAGCCATTGATGTAGCAGAAAACAAGCACAAATTAATAACACCAGACACTTGATCCTATTACCACCCTTTGGACTGACTACCAACAGATACAATGTTTCCAACTTAGAAGCCCAGCACCTGCTGCTGAGGCCCATAGTAGCTCCATTCATCTCTGTGGGATCTGATGAGGCTTCGATTCTGATAGACATTTATTTGCCAGTGTGAGTAACTTTCTGCACAGGTAAGCCTCTCGCCCCAGCCAGTGTTCTGTTCAGTTCATGCACAGGCTTGCCTGAAGCAACAAGACGCATTTCTAGTAATCCTCATTAACCCTCCTCCACGCCCAAGGAGGATGAATCCCCGCCCGGGTGTCACTGTGATACAGTGACCATCAAGGGCACCAAGCACCCTTTATTAGCTCTTGATAATGACTATCCGCCTGCAGCTGTGGCCCTTGAATGTCCTACAAAAGACCTCACATTCTCTCCTCTCAAATGGTTTTCCTATTGAAATCTGTCAAAACAAACAAAAGTAACAACAACAACAACAACAAAACACTGTATCATTTAAATTTCAGAATGAAATGTTAAAAGGTTCCAAATAGGTGAATTTGATAATTTTTCTTAAGATTCATCCAGATGTGGTAAGTTTACCCTGTTACTGCCCACAGCCCATGCATTGTATGTATCCAAATTGACCACCAGGGCGGTGGGCCTTAGGAAAAGGAGTGTGTTCTATTGCAACATTTTATCCCATTAGTCACTTTCACTCAAAACTCCCTTCTGTGTCTGAAGGTAACTTCCCCACTGAAATGGAGGGATTACTCATTTAAGAGAAATGTAAGGGTTGGAGCCACGGCTCAGAGGTAGGACACTTGGCTTTGGGTTCATTCTCCAGCAATGAAAAGGTGGGGGTGGGGAGGAAAGGGAGGGGAAGGCAGAAGGAAACATGGAGGGAGAGAGGAAGGAATAGCTGGTTTGTACCCAAGGCTACCCCTTCTGGCCCACATCCAGCCTTCACATCCAGCTGAAGCCAGGAAGAAAGCTTTCTCATCTCTCAGGACAGTCTTTACCCTGCTTATGCCTATAAGAGCTAAGGGGTACAGGGCTGGGAAGAATGGGGTGTGCTCTTCCCTTCCCTTCACCGTTCCCATACCCCCCCACCTATACTGAGGGTCTGAGTGGGACCTGAGTCCCAAGCACTAAGTCTTTAAAATGGTATTTACAGAGTAGACTACACAGACTATAGGGTCATTGGCTAAGAGACAGGATGCCCACTAAAATATGATTTTCAAATAATCAAACAATAACTTTTTAGTATGAATATGCCTATATATACATATATACATATATATATATATATGGGGGGTTCAAGACAGGATTTCTCTGTGTTGTTTTGGTGCCTGTCCTGGATCTTGCTCTGTAGACCAGGCTGGCCTCGAACTCACAGAGATCCACCTGGCTCTGCCTCCCGAGTGCTGGAATTAAAGGCATGCACCACCACTGCCTGGCAAATATGCCTAAATATGATACAAAGCACACTTATACTAAAAAGTCATCCTTCATTTATCTGAAACTCCAGTGCAGCTCAGCATCCCATGTTTTTATCTGCCGAGCCTGTCAACCCGCTTCCACAGAGGAATTGCCTTATATGGCAATGGATCCCACTGAAGGATTGGAGAAGACAATATGGCTTCTCTGAGTAAGCCATCTTCAGATTGTTTTGAAGTTTTGTATTTTAGGGAAGGAATCCTGTTTGTCTGGGGTTATTCCATGGGGTCTCTGGTAGAAAAAGCCTAGAGAATCTGCCAAGTTTGTAAAGGCCAGAGTTAGCTGGAAGCTGCTTGGAGCTACCCTGTGTGGTGGCATCCCTTCATCTCTAAAACACATTCATCCTTAAGTTAAGTGCCTTCCTGAGAGGGGGCCATTAAGCAATTTGCTGCATTAGGAGGAGGAGCCACGGACCAGCTAACTTGAAGGATGTCCTCTCCTTAAAATGGGCAGTTTTTTCATCCACACCCAGCTTACTCTAAAAGTTCAGCCTTTGTTCTAATTATTCTTTCTTTGAGATAACAAAAGCAAGGGCTGAGCTGCATTCATCCTGCAGCTTTAGTTACAGAGAGGCTCATCTGTAACTGTTTTACTCGGAAGACATAGGTCTACTCTCCTTGCCACCTACCTGCCATCTACGTAAGAGAACCCATCTATTACTGTTGGAAACCCAAGCTACATTTTCAGTACACATCTCTGAAAAGAAAGAAGGGGTTTTTTTTTGTTTCAATTATGTGTATGGAATTGGGGGGACAGGGGTTATGTCCATGTGAGTTGCAAGTGCCCATGGAGTTCGGAGGAGTCAAAATCCCCTTTGAGCTGGAGTTACAGGCAGTTGTGATCTGCCTGACGTGAGCTGGGAACCAAACTCAGGTCCTAGGCAAGAGCAGTACTCACTCTTAACCACGGAATCATTTCTCTTTAGTCCTCTTTTTTAAAAATATAATTTATGATTAGTATGCACATGTGTGTGTATGGAACACGGTGCATATGGAAGCCAGAGGACGACTTGTAGGAGCAGTCAGGTCCTCTGCTTCCATCATATGGGGCCCAGGGATGGTGCTCTGGTTGTCAGCTTTGAGGGCAAGTGGGCTCTACCCACCGAGCCATCTCCATGGCCCTCATCTCCACAATTTTGACTACTTGGTAACTCATTGTCCCCTCCAGGTCAGCCAGCCCCTGTCTTGCAGGGTACAATTTGCTACTTTGTCTGTCTTGGAGGGTCTACAGGAGTGGGTATTTTGCTGTCAGTGATTTTATGGGTACTTAGGGAATGACTTCTCATCCCAACGGTGGCTACATCCATACCTAATTCCACAGAGCTTGTGAGGCCTGAGGTAGAATGTAGTGACTTTCTGGGGTACCCTGCCCATTGGAACACTGAGGCCTACTTCCAAGTTATAGCCAGCTGCCCTTCACCAGGTGATGGCAGGGTTGCCCTGGCTGGGAGGATTGATCAGCAAAACAAGTGATTTTATGCTTAACTCACAACGGAGAACAGCCAACATCCAGAAGATGATTTCAAACTTACTGTCTCTCAATATTTTTTTTAAAAGCTCAGCCGAGAAAAAGCAATATTTATGGAAGATTACTTGAAGAAGATGCAGCCTGTACATTCTAGAGTCCCTGAGATCTTCCCCTGAGTTATGAATTAAAGAGACTGTCAGTGAGCTTAATACTCGGATACATCACATCGGCACCCCCATAAAGTTGTCTTTACAGATTGCTCTTTGTCATGATGCCATCAGCCCTTATTGAAGGATGTCCTCAGAAAGAGCCCAGAGCACTTTGTCATTGTGTTGTGCACAGGACAGGTTTACAGATGCCCTCTGTCACGCCAGGCAGCAGCCTCTCTGCCTACAACGATGCAGAAATGGCATTCTCGTCTCAGCTGCTCGGATGTTCTTTTGGTAGGAACCGGCTTCTGTTCGCCTCCTGGACTCTGTAAATATGTAACTGTTGGTGTTTTCCTTTCCACAGCACACACTGGAATGCTTGTGGTGAGAGCCGTGACCCCCCACTACCACAGACAGGACCCCCTGCAGGTCCTCCCTTCCAGCCCCTCCTCACCCCACCCCACCCCCGCCACCCTTGTGTCCCCCTCCCCCCATTTTACTCCCGTTTCCTTGTGTAGGTGCTGTCTTGCTCTGCTCCTTGTTATAAATTCCAGTCCGCAGCTCCTGCCCTTCAAAAGACATTTTAAATCAGAACTCCCCGTTTGCAGAGGACATGCAGTGAGGTAATCATCTCAATGAGCTCTGCTTGGCTGGGAAGGGCTGCCGTGAGCTGAGGCCTGTGTGGTGAGGAGGGCACTGGGACCCACAGAGGGCCACCAAGCTCTGGACAAAGAGCCTCGTCTCCAGGAGCAGCCAACAGTGGCTGTGCTTCTTCTAACCTAAGAGCGTGCACAGTTATCCATCTGCAAGGGGTGAGTAAATGTTAGGAGTGGTTTGCTTTCTCTAAGCACACAGTCATGAGGGGTTGGAGTGGCCTGAGTGTCCAGGCCAATGGGTGGCAAGCTAGTCCAATGCCACACTGCTAACTGCACAGAATCAGGACGGTCTGGCCGGTGTGGAGCTGCCCAGATCTCCCTCCTGCTCCCTGCTGTCTCTCGTTGTCCCCTGCCTTGACAGTGCCTCTCCCCCTCTTCACATGGCCCAGGAAAGCTCCAGATGCCCATGTGGTTGTGTCCTTCCCTTAAGAAACGATCTCAGAAACCAGCAAGGAGACGGCAGGGAAGCAGGGCGGGAACTGGAGAACCAATGAGGTGTGCTGTGGAAGTGTGCCCTGCTGGGCCCCCACCCTGTAAAGGGGCCCTGGCAGCGTCCTTTGCAGGCTTTGACTCTTTGGTCCCCACTCTGCTTCTGAGGTTAGCTCACAGTGGCACCAACTCTCCTCCCTCTGGTCAGCATCCTCCTGAGCCCAGCACCCAGAAGTTGTCTGACCCCCTCCTCCACTGGGATGATAGAAGAGGCTGTGTCCCGCACTTCTGGCACCATGCCCAACACACAGTAGGTCTGCTCAGTAAATGCTTCAGGTCCGGCTATGCGTTCTGCTTTTATCATTTTTATAGACCAGAGTGCTACATGGATTGTTCATTTGGGGGGAAAAAGAAATCATCTGAAACCACTAAGTTTGCCCAAGTGAGGCTCAGAGAACCTAAGCAACTTATCTGAGATTACACAGCACATTAAAGTAATTGTGGAATATTAAAATGAGTCCACAAAGCAAGCCAAAGGCAGATCAGGGAGCCAATTGGAGCTGCAGTGTGTGTTGTTAACACTTGAGATGGACGGTTTGACCACCTCTCTGCTGAATTTCCAATAGGAAATTGCTTGAAATAAATAAACTTGGAAAGTTCCTGAGCTCTGATTAAGGAGATGAGCAATATGAATGAGGCTTTCCCTCCAAGAGGAAGACATTCACCCTCTATAAGTGTGGTGGTTTGAATAAATATGGCCCCAGTAGGCTCATATATTTGAATGTTCAGTCATCAGGGAGTAGCAATATTTGAGAAGGACTAGGAGGTGTGGTTTTATTGGAGTAGGTGTGGCCTTGTCGGTGGAATTGTATTACTGGGGATGGGCTTTGAGGTTTCAAAAGCCCAAGCCAGGCCCAGTGGCTCTCTCTCTACCGGCTGGCCTGCCTGCGGATATGGTTGTAAAGCTCTCAGCTACTTCTCCAGCACCATGTCTTCCTATGTGCCACCATGTTCTCTGCCATGATAGTAAACGAAACCTCTGAAACTGTAAGCAAGCCTCACTTAAATGCTCTGTTTTGTAAGAGTTGCCTTGGTCATGGTGTCTCTTCACAGCAATGGAACAGTGACCAGGACAGTATGCTAGGTAAGGTAGCATGGATTTTGAAAGAGTGTAAACTCTCTGAGAGTCCTCTTCCTCCAACTTGTTTAGTGACAATGGCAGCATGGAGACAGTGGTGGCTTTGTTTAAAGTCAAATTGAAGTTCTAGAATGTTCCACTAACTCAATAAATTAAAAGAGCCCTCTAGAGTCTCCTACCTCCTCAGTGTGCTGACCCTTTCCTACATCTGTGTCCTTCCCCTGTTACCTTTAACACATTTGTAAGACACACAATGCCAGGGACTTTCAAAGATTACAGGGAAACCAAAAATTCAGAGGGTTAGGAAAAAACCATGTGCAGCACATACCCAAAATCTCACTGCAGGAGTGGTAAAGAGATAGACCTGAGGAGCTTGATGGCTAGCTGGTTTGGCCAAATTGGTGAGCTCCAGGTTCAGTAAGAGGCCCTCTTTCAAAAACTAAGGTGGGGGCCGGAGAGAGGGCTTAGTGGTTTAGAGTAGGGCATGCTATACTTCATTTGTAGAGGACCCAAGTTTGGTTCCCAGCACCCACATTGGGCAGCTCACACCTGCCTGTAACTCCAACTCCAGGGGCTCTGACACCCTCTTCTGGACTCTAAGGGCACCTACACTCATACATGCACACACTCACACATAGATACACACACATACATGTAATTAAAAATAAATATATATGTTTCAAAAGAGAATAACTGAGGAAGATACAAAGTCTATTTCTGACCTCTATACGCACACTGATAACATACCCACATGCAAACACACACACACACTCTCTATACACAAACCTACCAAAATAAAAGGTATACCGCTTCTCCCTGTATGCTAGCAGAAAAAGCCAGGAGAATAAACAGTGATGGTGGGGGTTTCCCTGAGAGTTCTGGGGACTAGTTGTTCCTGCCAAATGAGAGAAGTAGGATTTATTTGAACAGACACACTCATACTAAGCTTGTTTTATTTGCACAGACAAGGGTCAACATTACTCTGGAAAAGAGTAGCTGATACAAAAGCAGTTAGGGAGTGGGAGGCAGATACTCAGCCCTGTCTGTGTGGCCTAGCCCCAAAAGATTTCCTTCTGACACTGACCTGAGTGGAACCATGATGTCAATTGATGAAGAGAAATGGTAAAGCTCTACCCCACTCCCAAACCACCAAAAAAAAAAAAAAAAAAAAAAAAAAAAAAAAAAAAAAAAAAAAAAAAAAGGAGGTTAATAGAACAAAGCATTGGGTCTCAGAACCCTGGGAAGCATGCCCCAGCTCAGCCAGTTGGGTAAGCTATCCAACCTTGGATACCTTATTTAGCTCCCCTGGGCCTCAAGCCACACATGTGTTAAGTGAGCACATAATAAAGGTTTAGGGGATGACTGAGAAAGGATAAAGTCTATAGTAGGAGCTGTTGCTTTGTCAGTAATTCGGACATTTAGTATGTACAGTCCCCACTGGGAACCAGCTTTCCTGCCAGAAGCAGTAGTTCCCACCCCCTTGATGTGACCAGATATAGTTCTTCTTGCCACAGCGTCGAGCAGAAGTTGTATGCATTAACTTCAAGATGGCTACGTTAAGAAAGAGTTCTTTGGCTTCTTCATACCCTTTGTCTACTAGGTGGAACCAGAGGCCTAGGATGACGACTCCTCAGAGGCCCCTGAGAGTCCACACAGAAGAAAGCTGGTCCTGTCAAGAATGCAGGGACTGTTCTGTCACACGGGGCCTGCAAAGTTTTGATGGTGGTAAGCAACCAAAACCTGGGGCTCCCTTGTTACAATGGCTATGGTCACCTCAGGAACAAACCTCCTTCTTTCCTAACGGGGCCTCAGTGTTCTTCACAGATCTGCTCAGCTCTACTCAAGGGAGGTTGGCTCCATTCCCAGCCCAGGGTGTGATTTTTGACTTTTATATACCTGAGCACTGTACACAGAGAGGTTAATCCTCATTCCTTGCCGGTGATCGGCTTAAGCGTGGATGTGGGAGGGAATGCGGGCACTGAGATTTGAGATGTCTCCTAGGAAGGATTCTTAGAGAGGCCTTTGCCTTCTGTTGTATGGCTCTTTAGCTTCCCTAGGACCTTTGGAGTTTTGTTTTATTTTTTTCAAGGAGGGGAGTTTGTTCTTTGCTTTCTTTTTCATTGTGAAGCATGATACAAGATAAAATCTATCAGTTTAAATGTTTGATGAATTTTGATAAATGTGGTCTTACTGCCGCAGTTATAAGGAGTCTCCATTCCTCCCTGAAGTTCCCTGCACCTGATTATAGTCAACACCCTGACTCCACACCCAGCCCCTGAAAACACTGTGGGTTTGCTATCACCATGGGGTTGTGTTGTTGTTGTTGTTTGTTTTTTTTTTCTTTTCTAACATTTTATATAAATCTACGCATGTAGATATACTTATTTTTGTTTGAGTCAGGGTCTCACATGGTCTCCTGGCCACCTGGGACTTACTGTGTAGCTCACACTGGCCTAGAACCTGGCCCTCTTCCCCGTACCTGCCTGCAGGTTTACCAATGCTGTTCTACGTACCGTTCCTTATTAGTGCTCGGAGTTATTCCCATCTGCAGCTGCAGCATACTTGGCTCTTCCATTCACTGGCTGATGCAGATTTAGATTCCTTCTGGTTCTGTGAACCAGGATATTATGAATGCTTGTAAGCAAGTTTGTGTGTGAACACATACTCTCCTAGGAAGAACCTTGGGAGTGGAAATTATAGGACCACATAGTAGGTTTACATTTAGATTTATAACACATTTCCCCCAAGTAACATTTTGGAATATATTATTGAGCATTATCAGTGGAAATGTATGAACATTTTAGCCCTTCTGACCCTTGTCAACACTTGGTATTGTCAGATAGTTTTAAAGGACTCTGTGGTACAGCATGGGATCTCATTGTGGCTTTGATTTGCATTCCCCTTGTGACTAATTATATGTAGCATCCTTTTGTGTGCTTTTTGCCATCTAGATATTTTCCTTGGGGAAATGTCTGTTAAAATATTTCCCACTTTTAATTGGTGTATTATTAATAAGTTATGAGTTCATTATATATTTTGAATATAAACCATTTGTCAGGGGGTTGGAGTGTAGCCCAGTGATTGAGTATGTGCCTAGCATGCGTTCAATCCTCACTACTGGGGGAAAAAATCAGATACATTTTGCAGGTGTTTTCTTGGCTCAGCAGGTAAAGGGGCTTGCTGCCAAGCCTGGCAGCCTGAGTTCAATCCCCAGGACTGGCATGATAGAGGGAGAGCACTGATTCCTGCAAGTTGTCCTCTGACTTTTGCATGCATAGTATTCACATCTGCATATACAGGGTACACATACACACACACACACACACACACACACACACACACACACACACACGGAATATGGGGGTACGTACACAAATAAATAGATGGACATAAAAATGCAAGTCTAGTAAATACTGTGTAGTTGGATTTTGCTTTCTTTTGTAAGTGGAATATTTAAAACATTCACCTTTAACGTAGTTGCTGACGAATGTTTACATCTCTGGGTCTATGACTTTTTCCGTATGCCCCATCTGTTCTTTCTCTGCCTCTCCTTGGATGCTGCTTTGTTCTGTTTTGTAGTTCATTGGGTTCTCACTTGGGCTTTACCCGTCCCTCTGCGTTTATAACCCGGCCTCTGTGTCTACAGGCTGCAGTCCTACCGCTCCACAGTCCCGGTCTCCATCTCAGGTCAGATGGGAGGCTGCACCCCTGACCTGTGTCTTTCCTTCTAGGGCTGTTCTCCCTTAAGTTCCTTCTACACAGAACGTCAATCTCAGACTATGTTAATGCTGTTTTTGTTTTAAGCAGTCAAAAAGTCAGAAACTTTAACACATTGAAAAATCTTTTGTAGTCATTAAAATGTTTCCCTTTGCAGAGCTCTTTGTTTCTTTGTGTGATTCCCCAATTCCATCTGCTTATTCTCCTTCTGCTTGAAGAATTCCCTTTGGCTTTTGTTTGCCTGAAGATGCCTTTGTCTTCACTTTTTAAATCTATTTCCCCTGAATGTAGAATTATAGTTTGTAATATTATATATGTGGCATATACAATACATGTACAAACCCGTGTGTGTGTGTGTGTGTGTGTGTGTGTGTGTGTGTGTGTGGTTTCTTTTCCTTTCAGCTTTTTGAAGATATAGTTTCATTGTTGTCTAGCTTTGGGGACTTATGACAGGAAGTTTGTGGTCATCTTGTCTCTGTGCTGTGTCTCTTTGCTCTTCGGAGAATTCCTCTATGGGTCACTTGAAGTCCGTTGTAGGACAGGACCCTCTGAGAACACTCACCATTTTTCTCAAGTCAGTTGGGCTGCTTTCAAGAGTCCATCACAAACTGTCGTGTTGGCTGCTGACATCCCTTCACAGAATGTGTTTGACATGGGGAACATCACTGAACTCTTCACAAGACTCCAGTCTTTCATCCCTGGCATTTGTATGCAATTCCTAATGGCAGGTGGCTTCAGAGACTCTGGAGGAGCAGAATACTCAGACTGGGGAAAGGTGTGTGTGTGTGTGTGTGTGTGTGTGTGTGTGTGTGTGTGTGTGTGTGTGTGTGTGTCTGGAGGGAAGCCATCACTCATACTAGGTGAAGACTTCTAGCGTGTGGTTAGGGGGTCACCCATGCTCCTGCTCCTGTAGATAACTCCTTTCCCATGCTCTGTAAGTCAAGCCAAGAGACTCATTGATTCCCAGAGTGACCTTTGGTGGAGTGTTACATCAGTTGGTCATAGGGAGTTTAGGAAGAGGTGTAGACAGTGTTTGAATCTCCCTAGGGAGGGACTTCTCAAAACCAAGTTTGTTCCTATTGGCCCCTTCTCCTGGCCAGGGTCCTGTTTCCCTGCTCCTTTGTGTATGTGGCAGCTCTTGGTTGCTAAGCACCGAAACAGTTACTGCAGATTATCCGAACTTGGTTATCTTCCTTTAAAGGGTAAAGGCTTTGCTGGGTGGACAGTCGAGTGGCCTGCAGGTCAGCGTCCAGATTCCCTTTAGGATCGTTGCTGAGCTTTGTTGAGGAAGATGGCCTCCACTGTAGGGTTAACTGAAGCTCTCTTTGAAGATGTGACCCTTCTGGGCCCTTAGACAATGCTCAGCTCTCTTTTTTACCTAGATGAAATACAAATAATTCTCTTTCCTGTATGAACGGAGAGATGGTCAGGGCACTGACCTCCAAGAGACATTTTGATTTCCTATCCTATGCGGTTTCAGCTGGAATTGGTCCAACTTCATATTAAGCCAAACACTCCAAGCTTCCCTTTATGCATGGTCCTTGGATTTCTCTTCCCGTGAAACTTCCTCTCCAGCCTCCATCCCCACAGAGAGATAGGTAAAAACACATTACAAACAGAGTAAGAAGGGACTCCCCTCCTACAAGCCCAGAAACTGAAAAATGGCAGAACTGTGTATTTTAAAACCTCTCCAAACCTTGGTTTCTCACCCCAAATTTAGAGCTACAGTGCTCCCCAGGAGACTTTGCACATCTCTGTAGTCTAGGAAATGACTTCATGAAGAAAACCAGGTGGTAGAAGGCCACTGGTATGGTGCCCTCTGTTGGGGTGACCCTGAGAGCCCCTACCCAGGGTTCGCTTGCTCTGTCTGGTTTCCAAGTTGCTTTGTCAGGAGGGCACATATGACCCTGGCAACTCTTCATGCTCAAAGACAGAAGCATGTCCTTTTCTTTCTTTCTTTCTTTCTTTCTTTCTTTCTTTCTTTCTTTCTTTCTTTTCTTTGCTTTTTTCCTTTTCTTCTTGACAGGGTTTCTCTGTGTAGCCTTGGCTATCCTAGAACCAGCTCTGTAGACCAGGCTGATCTCAAACTCATAGAGATCTGCCTGCCTCTGCCTCCCGAGTGGTGCTAAAGGCATGTGCCACCACCATCAGGCATTGTGTGTCTATTTTTGAGAGGATATTGCTATGTAGCCCAGACTAACCTCAAACTCTCCACAATCCTCTTGCCCTAAACTCCAGGTATCAGGTTGGACTAAGGCACGTGTGGCCATGCCTGACATTACCTATGTTTTTAAAGACAAGTATACACTGAGCCATCCCGCCATGGAAAATCATGGCAGAGTAAGAAAAAACTTCTTAAATTTTCAGCCAATTGAACTGGGTTTTATTTGCAATAAAACATACCCCACTTTGTAGCATGAATCTTAACAGGTCTTATTAATAAAATCAAACCCAGGGCCTGGTATTAGGGTGAATGCTGGGAAATCAGAGAAGCAGAACAAGCCACAGCTTCCTCGCCTCACCAATTCCTCAGGTGATTCTGTTTCCTCAGACTGAATGCCTCTCAGCTGAACTGTGCTGCTCAAAAGCCTAAAAGCTTAACCAGCCTATAGTTCCTCGTCCTCACGCCTTAAATATCTTTCTGCCTTCTGCCATCACTTCCTGGGATTAAAGGCATGAGTCACTATGCTTGGCTGTTTCCAGTGTGGCCTTGAACTCACAGAGATTCAGGTGGATCTCTGCATCTGGAATGCTAGGATTAAAGGCATGTGCTACTACTGCCTAACCTCTATGTTTAATATTGTGGCTTTCTGTTCTGTGACCCCAGTTAAGTTTATTAGAGTGCACAATATTTTGGAGAACACAATATCACCACACCACTTAGTACAAATTAGTGTGTTAACTTGATCATTGTTAGCAACTAATTCTGGATACTATGACAGAACACCGAACAGACAGTATACTGAGGGCCACACACCTTTGCTTCCCGATGCCTAGCAGGCCTAGTATGGTGGTAGCAGTGTCAACCCCAGCGCACACACATCAAGGCTGAGGAAACCTCACATTTCCAAGCTTACAAAGTTTAATCGATGGCATAGTCAGGCTCTGACCCCAGATGAACTTTTACTTTTTCTGAATCTCAGAAACATAGTTCTTTTCACTTCGAAGAAAAATTGATCAAGAAAAGGGAACTTTACAAATGAGTGTTATCCCAGAGTCAATACATAGAGAAAGTTCTAGCCTGTGCCATGTCTCCTAACTTAACCCTGCCTAGGCACTTCTGAGGAAAGAGATTTGTGAATTGAGCCTATGCAGAAGGAATATGCAACGAGGAGCTAATATTAGGTCTTGTATACTTTAAGAAAGAAAAGAAGCTAAATCCACGTTGAAGGTTCTACAGGGATGATTTACAAGAACGTCATGATTGTGGAGAGTTGTAATGTTGCAAATCCAGAGCCAAATTATTTTTAGTCTCTTTAGTAGCCCTTAATTGACCACCTGTGTGTCTGACTTCACATGCTTTCATTTATTGGGTAAAACCTTTAGACTGTGTTCTTAGCAGATCACTACTTCCGCCGACCCAAGACCTAAGCATCATAAACTAACACCTGGAACTCACAAAGGACACTCTCCCCTGCTTTGCTAAAGCTCCTCCACTGGGTGTGTCACAAATGCATTTGGAAAATAATCTGATTTATGACTTTGTTTTGTTCAGTCAGTATAAAAGCTTCACGAAAATTTGTCTACATTGGAATGTATCGATCCAGCAATATGAATCTGTATTCCTGGGCCATGGCCTCTCACGTTTGCCTTAAGAATAAACGATCTCCTATTTCCTTTGAGGTAAGAACTGTGTTTTTCTGGGTTGACAGGCCCCAATCCTTGCATGGAAGATGAAATAAAGTAGCCAGGGCGTGTGGGTGCTACTGAAGAAAGGTTCTAGGTCAGAGTCAGATACACGGGCGGCAAAAGCCACGGGGGGGGGGGGGGGGGGGGTGCCTCAGGCTGTGTGCTGACTCTGCTCTGCGCAAGACCTGGATGATGCTAGCTTGGAGGTGCTAGAAAGAGCCTATGGCCCCTAAATCTTCCCTGGTCTCTGCTCGGAATGCCGCCAAAGTCACAGTTTTAAGACGTTGGGAGACGTGAAAAACGAACTATGTTATGGCCGTGTGCAAACACTGTAATTCTTCTTGCAGAGGCTCAGCCACTCAGTGCAAGAGGAGCTTCTGAGAGCTGCTGTCACAGAGAGGAAGGGAGGAAGAAACCCTCCCTGGACGTGACTTCCACATCACGGAGGCTGATAGCTATCTTTCTCAAACCCACGGTTTATCGTTCACACATTAGGAAAAGGGAAACAGTGCACAGCCTAAAACTCCAGCTCTAAGGGATGCCACTGATCTCTAGAAACAGAGTTCACTCAGGGACAGCAGGCAGAGGGGGCACAAGTGGGTCACAAGTCCGATTGTCCAGTGCCATCACATCCACATCCACTGATGGGAAGGACAGCGAATGGGTGCAGGCTCTGCAGCAGATGAAAGCAATGGAGGATTGCTGGTCATGGCCTCAGTTGCACTCAGTCAGGTCAACCACAGCGCTGGACACCAAAGCCAGAGCCAGGCCAGAGGCAGAGATCGGGAAGAGTCCCCTGTTGCTAGGACAAGTGGCTCCTGTATGTTGAGGAATGTTGGGGACCAGTGTGCTGAGCTGCCGGGGCCTGCGTTTTTTATGGCCCTTCAAAAGCTTATCTCATCCTTGCAGATTTTTTTGGGTCCTTGCTTCTGATTGGTGGAGGCTGAGGGCTCCCAGGGATTCACTGGACGCTCCTACTGCTCACTTCTGCTCTTAGTCCCGTCTGGTGTCAGGAGCATCTTCATCTTTGTTTTTCTGTCCTGAGCTGTCACTCAAAAAACTCAGGACCACTGGGGGGTGGGAGGGTGGCACGCGCCTTTAATCCCAGCACTCGGGAGGCAGAGGCAGACAGATCTCTGTGAGTTCGAGGACAGCCTGGTCTATAGAGTGAGTCCCGGGACAGCCAGGACTACACAGAGAAACCCTGTCTCAAGGGGAAAAAAAGAGGAGAAGAAAAAAAAAAAAAATCCACAACCAGGATCAGGAAAAGGGTTCTTCTGATACAGTGTGGAATGGTTGGCACTGAGCTGCAAGAGAACGTCCCCACGTCTCGTGTGTGTGTGTGTGTGTGTGTGTGTGTGTGTGTGTGTGTGTGTGTAGATCATTGGGGCTTTCCTCTACTGCTCTTTACCTTATTAAACAATTCAAATTCCATTGATTTATTTGTGCATGTATGTGGGTGCATGCACGCCATGGTGGAGGTCTGAGCCCAGCTTGCGGGAGTTGGTTTGCTCCTTTCAACATGTGGGACCTGGGGATGGAACTCAGGTCATCAGGATTGCCAACAGGTGCTCTGGCCAGCAAGCTTCAGGGATCTGCCTGTCTCTACCCACACAGGGTTCCAGAGCGCTCACCTTGGCCAGTTTTTTCCTGTACGTGCCAGGGGTCTGAGGTAGGCACGTTACCCACTGAGGCGTCTCCCCCACCCCTCATGGCTTTGGTAATGATCACTCCAGGCAGACTGGAGACCCAGCATAAAGCTGAACCGGCATATTTCCTCCCTACCTGGTACCTTTCCCACAGAACTCGGACAAAGGACCCACGCAACTGGAAACAGCAGCCAAGGGTCTTACCTTCCTCCCCTTCAATCCCAGAAAGCCAAAGATGATGAGAGTGTAAATAAAACCACCTCAGACATAAGGGGAGGCGGGAAAGGTAGCTTGTAGAAGGCCCAGGTGGAAACAGGAGAACCGTGAGTTCAAGGTCATTCTCAGCTACATAGCCGAGTTTGAGGCAACAGCAGGATATATGAAAACACTGTCACACACACACACACACACACACACACACACACACACACACACACACCACCACCACCACCACCACCACCACCACCAAAACCACCACCACCACCACCCAAAACCTAAGGTTGGTATTTTGGATGCTTTCTAAAACGTCTGTTGTTTCAATAAATAGCTGTTAGAAGAACGGCATGCTGTGTTTCAAAGTCTGGATTTTGTCAGGATATCCCTCAGTCTCCCCATTTGTTCCTGGAATCTCACTCCCTGCCCTACGGGCTGGTAGCGCTTTATACTTACCCTGAGAACAAAGAAGAGAGCCCATGCCACATTTTAAGGGCCTCCAGCTGTGGATCAGCCTTTCCGGCCTGCAGGCGCCTCAGCCACGCCCTCCCCAAGCTTCTGGGCAGCTGTGCGCCTGTCTTGGCTGTCTGCGAGTCCAATGCCTCGGCCCCTGGAAGATGTTCCCGCCAGGGCTGCCGCTTGTAGAAAACATCCCGCCGTTGGCTCCAGGATCCAGGCTGGCTCTGCTCTTCAGGTGTTCTGTGAGAGAAATCCATCCTGTTCCTTCTCAGGGTGGGGGCCTCTCAGAGCTGGCTGCTGAAAATCCCGGCTGGGCAGGGCCACCTGACATTGTGAGGAGTGGCCTGTCCGGTGTGGAGAACACCTTGTGACCCACAGCCTCACCACCGCAGCCAACCTACCAGTGTCACCATGGCATCTCAGGGCAGGGTCCAAAAGAGGGAACCTTCCGACCAATCAGCACATTTGAAGGCCTCTCCAGGCAAAGAGAACCTACTGACTTTCCCAACTTCTGGACGATGCAAATACTGACATTTTTAGAATTTAAAGTTGAGAGTTGGAAATGGTGGCCCACACTGGTCATTCCAGCACACTAGAGGCTGAGTGGTAAGAATTAGGAGTTCCAGGCCAGTCTGGACTGCAGAGTGAGTTCCAGGCCAGGTTGGGCTACAGAGTGAATGAAACCTGTCCTAAACCAACAAAATAGAGAGCCAAGTAGAGCAGGGCATGTTGATGATCCTAGCACTTGGGAGGCAGAAAAAAGAGGATGGTCCATGGTGAAGTACGTAGAAAGATCCTGCCTCAGAACACCACCAAAACAAAACTGAAATAATGAGGAAGTTCCTGAAAACACTAAATAGAAAATTAACATATGAGCCCATAACCCACTCCCAGGACTATACTGAAAAGATGTGAAGGCAGGGACTCAGCATTCCTCCCAACAGTTCAAAGGTGCAAGTGGCCAAAGGACCCCTGGATGGCTGAGTGGCAAATAAGGTGTATCACGGGCATGCCACAGAGTAGTATTCAGCCTAAGTGTCTTAAAACGGGGTCTGGTTATGCAGGCCCGGCTGACCCGGAACTCACTATGTAGTAGCCCAAGCTGAAACTGAATGGGAAGTCATCCTCTGGTCCGAGCCTCCCAAGTACTGAGGTTACCAGCATAGACCTCTACCATGCACAACATGGATGAACGCTGACGACAAGCTAATTGAACTGAGCCAATGCTGAAAGGATGGGTAGGGTATAATCCAGCTTGTCTGGTGTAGTTGGAAGAGCCAGGCACAGGGATGGGAGATGGAAGACTGGTTACCAGGGGCAGGGGCAGTCGGGAACAGGTTGTTACTGTTTGACAGAAATAGTGCCAGTTTGGGGCGATGAAAACTTCCGGAGACAGACATGATGCTGGCTGTCCACTGTTCTTACCTCCACTGAATTCTCCACTTGAAGTGTTTCAAATGGTAAATCTATTCTACATTTATTCTACTGCAGAAAAAAAAGTGGGATGTCACAATTGGTTGATTCATTTTGTCAGCAAGCTCCGGTGGAGACCTTAAATGTCAACATTGTACTAGACAGAGGACACAGAAGTGAGTAAAGGACATTTGTGTCTCCCAGAGATGCTGCCACTTTCTGTAGTGTGGATCTTGAATGTCCCCAAAGATCCATGTACGGGCCCAAAGTCTCTGGGGTGGCAGTTTTAGGAGGTAGTAGAACCTCCAAGAGGTTGGACTTCATGAGAGGTGTATAGGGTGTATCATTGGGATCATGTCTCTGAAGGGGGTTGTGGGCACCCCAGGATCCTCCTCACGGTATATTTTTTGTTTTTGAGACAAGGTTTTATGTAGCCCAAGCTATAGTCAAGGCCGACTTTGAACTTCTGATCCTCCTGCCTCCACCTCCCCAGTGCTAGGATTATTGGAATGCACCACCATACTTCGTAGTGGAGGAAGGGTTTACTAGGGCATATAGTTTGAAAGTACTTACTGTCTGTCATGGTGGGGAAGACGTGGAGAATGAGGCTGCTTGCTCACATCTGGGCAGACCAGGAACAGAGCCAGATCAAGAAGCAGGGTCAGGCTAGAAACCTCACGTCCTGCTACCACCAACCTACCTCCTCCCGCTGGGCTCCACTTCCCAAAGGCCCCACACCCTCCCCCGACAGTGCCACCAGCCGGGAACCAAGTGTTCAAACAAGTGTTTCTGGGGGACATCCCACATTCAAATCATAACATTCACCTACCCTCCTTCCCTTCCTTGTCAAGAGAGCCCATAAAGGCACAAATGGAAACTGAGTTTCAGGCCTTTGTCTTTCAGTGTCGGGGGACCAAACATGTAACCCAGCAGCTGGTACTTGCTCTACCACAACCGAGCTCCATCTCCAGGCCGGTTATTGTTGTTGTTTGGGTTTTTATTTTTCATAAGGTGAGGAATCCAAGCCCCCTGGGTGGGGCAGTGGAACGTGGCTGCTTCTTACACTCAGATCTCATTACCACAGCAACACTGCCATGGAAATCCCTCACACAGGACGTTCCTGAACTCCAGCTGAGGGCTTCTTTCTGGAAGAATCTCAGTGATGCCTGTGGTTCTAAAGGTACTCCATTACCAGATGCTGATTAAGCTCCATCTTCATTCCTTCTTGTCATGCCAGAGCAAGTGAGGGGCCAGGTGAGTCTGGAGGCAGGTTCCCTGACACACTCCCTTGTCCAGGGCTGGATCAAACAAACGGAACTACGAAAGAGAGAAAGAAAGGAAGAGAGAAGGAAAGAAAGAAAGAAAGAGGAAGGAAGGAAGGAAAGAAAGAAAGAAAGAAAGAGGAAGGAAGGAAGGAAGGAAGGAAGGAAGGAAGGAAGGAAGGAAGGAAGGGGAAGAGAAGGGAAGGGAAGGAAGGAAGGAAGGAAGGGGAAGGGGAAGGGAATAAAGG
Organism: Peromyscus eremicus; assembly: GCF_949786415.1. NCBI lineage: Eukaryota > Metazoa > Chordata > Mammalia > Rodentia > Cricetidae > Peromyscus > Peromyscus eremicus. The sequence goes on from NC_081421.1 coordinate 74,482,794, forward strand.
AATAAAGGAAAAGAAAAGACAGTCTCGTCTATGCAGCTTTGGCTAGCTGGAACTTGCTATGCAGACCAGGCTGGCCTCAGACTCAGAGATCCACCTGCCTCTGCCTGAGTGCTAGGATCAAAGGTGTGTGCCATCATGCCCAGCCTGATTTTGTTCATATACTTGAAAATTTGTTCAACATTTAGCTTGTGACCCCAAGAATAAATTACTTTTCTATCAATAAAAGCTCTTTATAGGAGATTTTCTTATTGATCTATTTCCACTGGCCCAAACAGAGTCTGGGTCTGGATACTGACTGGGTACACTTGGCAAGATACACTCCTCTTTTTAAATGTTGCTCTCAATGCAGCTTTCTTTCACAGTTTCCCAAGCAAGAAAGACACTTTCACAACATGAATATGAAAGGGTCTAAATACACATGAGAAGAATGGGATGATCCGGTCTCGTTGAGGGTAGTACCGCTGCCCCTATTCCGGTTCACAATGTACCTGAGGGTGGGTTATGGCTTCAGAACTGTTGCACTAAGCCGTTTCCACGTACACTAGCATGTAGTCCACAGAGATAAAGGAAACACGACAGTGTTGTACGTTTCCTGTCAAGGGTGCTGTGCACTACTGGGGAAGAACCCGTATTCACACCACCGGGAGAATCAAGTGGCTGTGGCTCCCAGGTCACACCGGTACCTCCGGCACCAGTTTTGGTATGCCGGCAGTCACTCCAGGGCCTCTTCTTCCTGCTCTGGTTGAAATGCAGATGGAGGTGGCCACCACCAGTAGGCTTTTGACAAGAAGGGCTGAGAAGGGTTCTGGAAGGAGAGACTTTCGGATGAGTCAGACACAGGCTTGTCGTGGTCCCTGGCATTCTCTACGTGCCTACAACAGCAGGAAGGGCTTGAGGACGTTTCCTGGTGCCCTCCCTTCTCCCGCTCCCTGTGGGGAAGGACTGACCCAGCAGCAGCTCAGTCTTCCTTGCTGCAGGCAGCAGCAATGGGCAGCATTGACAGAGGACCAGAGGAACAAGGGGATGGCACGTGTCACGTGACCACTGATGGCTCTTGTTCACATGTATGCATCGGTTCCCCTAGGAGCTTAAAAATAAGCAGGAAAGACAGGGCGACTGGAAACCCAGCCACAGCACCATTGGGATAATTCTTTTTATAGTTCAAATTGAATAAATTACACACTAGAAGTCAAGACCTCTGCTCTCGCTTAGTTGGGGGACCACTGGCCAGTTACGACATCTTTTACCCTGGCCTCTCTCACTTCGTAAAACAGGATTATATTAAGACTGGAGAGATGGCTCAGAGGTTAAGAATGTGTACTGCTCTTGCAGAGGACCCAATTTCCAGCACCCACTTGTAATCCATTCCCAGGACCCACACTGGGCAGCTCACAATTGCTTTTTAACTGCAGCTCCAGGGAATCTGATGCCCTCTTCTGACCTCTGTGGACACCATGCTCATATGTGCAAGTCTATACACAAACACACACAATTAAAAATAAAATAAAAAGTAAAAAACCAGGGTAGTCGTAACTGCCCACCTCTCAGGAGACTGCTGGATGCACGTGTTATAAAATGCACAAGAGAAAGTCAGACACTATTATTTTACGCCAACAGGAATGCCAATTCCCAAGTTCAGAGCCTTGGAGAAGGAGGTGTGGACTACGGTGAGAAGCAGCCAGGAATCAAACATTTGAGACTTTATGGTTGTGCCAAGAGAACTGAGCAACAATAGGAAACACCCGAACCCAGGTCACTGGCGAAATAGCCTGTGTGAAGGGTGACCCTGTGTTGTACAACAGCCGCGCTCGTCCCTTGGGATGTCAGGCATCTCTCCATAGTGTACTTAGTGATGCTTGACTTTGTGTCTGAATCACCTGCCAGAGACTGCATTGGGTGGAACTGTCACTGGAGGTGTGTACTGTTGGGAAAGAAAGGAAGGAAGGTTTAGAATTGATAGGTGGAGTCGTAAGTGGACACACCTGCCTCCACAGTATCCATGGGCAGAAGCAGATAAAATGAGCCCTGACTGGCACGTGCTAGCCTGTGTAGCAGAAGACTTTCCCAGGCTGGGAAGAAACCCCACTGTTCATTCTAAAGGTCATTGCCACTATGTCATAGTCTTGGGATTTTGTTAATAGAACAAGCAGCAGATCAAGGAGCTCAGGTCTTGACACGCAGCGCTCCAGCGGGTTCTGGTCAGAGAAACCCAGGCAGAACCTTCTGTGGGGTGTCAGCAAATGCTGTTTGCTCTGCCCTGGTGGACCTCTCACAATGGAAATTGTGGGTGTTCTCGCAGGTGAAGTGTGATATGCTTTCCTTGGAAAGGAATGTCACAGAATGCTGTGCTATACACACTTCAACAAAAACCACCGCACAGTTCCTTGTTCCATCCGAAGAGCCTTAGTGTCAAACCGGAGAACACAGGCTTGGCAGGGCGTCTGGGTTCCTGGAGAGCCACTCAGTGCAGACACCTGGGGTCAGATCACTGGCATAGAGGGATGAGTTCCTTTCCCCTATGAGGCAGGGACAGCTCTGTGGTCCATCCCCCAGGGTTGTAATGGTTCAGTTCTCAATCAATCTTCAGCTGGTCATCAAGGTTCATTTCAACTCAAACTTAGGTTTCAGTCATCAGATATTCTCAGGGCAAGGCAGCGTTCAAGACCTGAACTGTGGCACCACTCAGACAGCAGCGACTCCTCCCAGCCCTGTCCTCCAAGGCCTACCTGATGCGCCAGCGAGAAACCGAGAGAATAGCATCCTCCTTCACCTCCCATCTTCTGCTGAAGCCCTGCAGGTGAATGCCTTCTCCAGACAGCCAAAGCTTACTCTACTACGTGCCAAGATTATATTTGAATCTGTTTTGATGCAAATCTTTTAAAAATATGTTACCCATCACCTTAAAAGTGATAATGGTAAATTAGGCAGGATCCCAAAAAAATATGAATAATTTCTTTCTCAGAGAGTAAAATGTTACTATAAAAGAAGGTACTGTTTTATATATATATATATGTATTATATATAACACATGTATAATATCTACTTATATTTTATTTTTATATATATTTATATAAGAGAAATTTATATATAATAAATTATATATTTATATAAGATATACATATAAATTTATATATAATACTATACTATAAAAGAAGGCTACTGTTATATATAAATAAATATATTATATTTAGTGATAGATCATATATAAATATATACTTATATATTTATATATATCTATATATTTATCTTATATAGATACATATAAATATATTATATATAAGAATATATTATACATAAATATATATACACATAACCAGTAGCCTTCTTTTATAGTAACATTCTACTCCCTGAGAAAGAAATTAATAAAAATACTCCTTTCAAAGTAAAACCCCCAAATTTAAGTATTTAGGATATCTAACTAAAGAAGTGAAAGATCTCTATAATAAAAAATTGAGGTATTGAAAAACAAAATCCCAGAAGATACCAGATAATGCAAAAATATCCTATGTTCCTAGATAGGCATAATTAATACTGGGAAAATGTCGATACTGTCAAAATCAATTTGCAGAATTAATGCAATACTGTCAGAATTCCGAGTCATATTTCATAGGTTTAGAAAACACAATACAAGAATTCATCTGGAACCACAAATGACCATAAACAGCAAGCAATCCCAAAGAGTAAGAACACTGCTGGAGGTATTACAATGCCCTACCTCAAATTATACCATGGAGCTACAGTGATAAAGACAGGCTGGTCCTGGCGTGAAAACAGACAGAGCAACGGCGTAGAAAAGAGAACCCGGAAATAAGATGGTAGAGCTGTGCTCATAAAAATGTTGACAAAGAAGGTAAAAACTGCTTTGGAAAAGAGATTTCCAACAAATGGTGCTGGCAAAACTGGGTTTCCACCTGCAGAAGAAGGAAACTAGATCTGTATCTTTCTTTTGCCTTCTACAATTTAAAACCTGACGCACTGAAACTTTGCGAAGAAAACACAAGCTTTTGGGGGTAGGCAAGCGCTGGTGAGACAGAACACCAACAGCACAGGAACTAACCCTAATATCAGCAGACGAAACTACATGAAAATAAACAGTTCTGTTCATCAAGGAAACCATCAGCGGAGTTAACAGACAGCCCACAGGACGGGAGAGAGTCTTTAGCAACTACACTTCAGACAAGGGCTAATATGCAGGATTTACAAAGAACACCAGAAATGAACTACCAAGGAAATCAAACTGCCAGTCAATGAATGGGCAAATTAACTAAATAGAAAGTTTGCAAACGAATAAGTCCAAATGGTGAGAAATTATTTTTAAAAGTGTTCACTATCCCAAGCCATTGGGATAACGCAAATTAAAAGTACATTGATATGTACATCTCCCCACTCAGAATGGCTATCATCAACAAATGTTGGAGAGGGAGTGGAGAAGAAGAAACCTTAGTTACTATTGGTGAGGATACAGATTAATATAGCCATTATGGAGATCAGTGTGGAGATCTCTCAAAAAATTAATAACAGAGCTACCATGGTGATGATACCGGACCCTGTTAGTTTTCTTTAAACATTCTTTTATGTTTTAGGATAGTTGTTTATTTGCAGCCATTTAGTCAAGTGTTTGCTGAGTGACTTCCATTGACTATACATTCCTAAGTTCTAGGAGAGCAGTGCCAAAGGCAATCTGTCAACCCTGTCCTCCATGTCCATCCAGAAAATGGAGAAGGTGGAGATAGATAGGAGCCACAGCTGCTCTGTGATGAACTACTGCTGGTGGAGAACACCACTGAGGTTTGGATGTGAAGTGCCCCCCCCAGGCCCAAACGCTGTTTGGGAGGGGCCGTGGAACCGCTAAGAAGTGGAGTCTAGCTGGAAGAAGTGAGTCACTGGGGTCTTGAGGCTTGATAGTGTGGCCCCACTCTCCACTTGCTCTTCGCTCCCAGAATACAGAGGTGTTGTAGCCAGCTGCTCCCCACTCCTGCTATCACGCCTGCCACCACCCCACCACCCCACCACCACCGTGATGGGATGCATTCCTTCTTAAATTGCAAGCCAAAATGAGCTCTTCCTCCCCGAAGTTTCTTTTCAGGTCACGGCATGAGAAAAGTTACTAACATAGACACTTTATTTACTCCTAAGGTCTGGAAAGGCTTCCAAGGCCATGTGTGGGCTGAAGCACCAGGGAGCATCCGCAGAAGGGGGGATGGGGGCTTGAAGGGAACCTTCTAGGAGGAGAGAACCACAAAGCAAATACTCTGGCAAAACAGAGTTTGGAGGAACATCCAGAGAAAACTAGAAAGGGTTAGGATGAGAGACGTCCTTCAGTGACTAGTATAAGACACTTAGTACATGGCTTGAGACCAGAGACACTGACGGAACCTGGACACAAGCAGTCTTCCATGCCTCTGTCTCCAGATTGGATCTTCACCCTTTTTTTCCCACGTATACACTGTGAATTTTGACTAAACAATGAACAGATATTAACTGGTCCCCTCCCAAATGTCAAGAAGTGATACCACTTGTTAAAAGTGTGTAGCTACGGTGTGCTAGACAGTATACTTCAGGCTTGCATGGGTTAACTATTCAATCCTCAGGAAATAGAGATCAATATTATCCCCAGTTTATGGAGAGGAAAGTGAAGGCCCGCTATCATAGGTGGTGGACCCACAGCCACACAGCTCCTCAGGAGCAGACAGCACTAACGGCCAAAGACAGTGGTTACGGGGGAGGCCTTTGTAAAGGCTATGGCATTTTAATGGCCAGCCTTGGAAGTCACATTCTCATCTTCGCCAAACATTATAAGATCCTCAAGTAGAAAGAGAGGTGGCACTTGACCTCAGCACTCTGTAAGAAGAGTGTCAATGTCAAACTGTCAGAGATCTTGAAAGAGAGGTCCATTGAGGCTGCCATCTTGGGAAGAAGCACCTTGCTTCCAGGTTCCTTGGAGAAACAGCAGTAGATGGAGGAGTTCATCTGTTGTCTGCCTGGAACCATTATGTAATGAGAGGTCTGCAGAGCAGGGACCACTGACCCCCTCAGCAGTTTTGATTTGGGAGATCCGCTGATGTGAACTGCAGAGGTAGGGGAACTGCTCTCTGGATCCCCATACCATATCATCTGGAACCATTTTTGCTTGGCATTGCCCAAGTCCTAGCAGCAATGCTGGTGAGTGGTGGTGGTGGTGGTGGTGGTGGTGGTACACGATTGATATTAATCTAATGATTCTAGCCTATCAGAAGTAGGACAGCTGCCAATGGAGGAGGCAGAAGTTAAGTTTATGTATGCAAGTTCTTACACCTGGGCCCCCTGAGCAGACAATAGCGGGCTGTGTTTCATTGAGCAATGAGTGGTACTTACCCCTGGACAGCTCATCCGTGAAGGAGTGTCCTATGACAAAAGTGGTACTCCTCTAAGTAAAATGGATGGGAGCTCAATGCATCTGTCAGTGTGACCTCATCTGTTGCTGTTCTATTGGCCAAGAGTTAGAACAGGCAAGCGGGGGCTGGAGAGATGGCTCGGCAGCTAAGGACACTTGCAGAAGACCCAGAGTTGACTCACAGCCCCCACAGGGTGACTCACAACCATCTATAACTCTTGTTCCAAAGGATCTGACACCCTCAGCTGACTCTGTAGGCACAGGCACACACAGAGCACACATACATACATACATCCAGACAAGCACTCACACGTGTAAAATAAGAATAAATAAATCTTAAAGAAAAAGAACAAGAAACTGGTTTGTTGTTGTTGAAGAAGATAGGTCTAGAACCAGATTCCTTTTATTGCACTAGATGGTCCAAGAAGTGAATCAACCAGAGAGGAGTTTGAATGGGTAAAATCCAGAGGACTTTGAACATCAGGCTAAGAGGTTTCATCTTCTTATCAGAAGGGGGATTTCCAAACATGTTTGATCCTGAAATCCATTAGTATGAAGTTTTTGTAGTACTTCTGTCAAAATGAATCTCATTCCTGCCTTCTGTCCAGATGACTCTCATTCCTCCTGTATGAAGGAAGGAAAGGTGTGGTGTAAAATATTCAAGAATAGGACTTGAGGCAGTGAGTTAAAGATAACCCTGATGTCCTCTCCGCCCTCAAAGATTCAGGTGCACACTGCCCACACCGTGGGTCACTGACTCAGGCGACAGGGGAGATCTGAAGGGTCTTGTCTTAGAGTAGCCTTGCTCTCTGTGGCCTATTTAGGAGTCTAAGCTCGGGGAGACTAAGGCTGGGTCAGCCCTGGCTTTCTCTGCACTTATATTAGCAGGCTATCTATTATTCAAACCTGAGTTTACTGTCTGCCTCCTCAGTTTTCACAGCCTTCCCCTTTCTCAGCTGTAGAGGATTGAGTAACTCCTTGAATTTGTCCAAACAGTGGACTACAGATCTGTGGAGCTGAAGCAATTTAGATAAAGGAAAGTTATGCCATCCTGTCAAAGCTTTTTTCTTGCTCCAGCCTGGAAAGCTACCCTGCCTGCCTTTCTCTGCGACCATGTGTTCTGGTTTCTCTCCTCACCCAAGTCTGGATGGTTCCCTTTCTCTGGCAGCTTGTGTGGGATCCTGGTGAATCACCCAACAGGCCAATACTGCCGCTCTGCGTAGGAGGACATCTGATAATATTGTGCAATACTCATTCAGCAGTGTGAATACGCACAGCTGCTCAATGCTAATTCCCTCAGCAGGATTAAGAGCACAAGCGCCAGTCCATACTGAACTCACGGTTTGGGTTGTCTGGTCCTTTTGTCAATTGGCCTGGGCTGCCACTTGAAATCTATGGGTTTTCATTTCCTAGCTGACCATGCAAAGGAGGTCAGCCTAGTCCTTTGTCTTACTGTTATAGATGTGGCCACCTATTTCTTTCTTTCTTTTTTTTATTTTATTTTATTATTATTTTTTTTTAACCTGCTGATGCCAGGAAGCCAGGTTTACTGAGCTATTCAGAGCCCAACGGAGCAGGGACTTGGTAAATGCAGCAATGCACAAGCCAGAGCCTTGCTGTGACTTTAGGGCAAGGACAGGACAGGGCTGAGGCAAGTGAGGTCGTGCCTAAGACACAAAGTTTAAGTGACTTTCACACTCAGGGTCATACGGGTCAGTACCTGCAAAGGAGGCATCTTTAAAAACTGAACACTGTCGGGCTGGAGAAATGGATCAGAGGTTAAGAGCACTTGCTGCTCTTGCAAAGGACCTGGGTTCAATTCTTAGCCCTTACTTGGTGGCTAGCAACTGTCTAACTCCAGTCCTAGGGAATCCACCTCCCTCTTCTGACCTCTATAGGTACTATCTGCATATGGTACACAGACATACATGCAGTAAAATACACATACACAGAAAATAAAAATAAGCACATTTTTAAAGTAAGATTTGAGCACTAGACACACCTATTTGTGCCTCATTTTGACTCAGTTTGAACCTCTGCCTCTTTAGACTGATGTATTGTCCAGAACTGAGCTTGAGAACAGGGAGAGATGGATTGTCTCTGCTGAGGTTTAAGCTGAGTCCCATTTGATCCAGGTATATACTGGATCTTGAGGTTTCTCATAAGGACTGAGCTCAGCTGGGGCTAGGACCCCGTTCATGGTCCTTTACTTTGAGGAGCCCCAACCTAGGATAGGAAAGAGCTGTAGAAAGAGAAGTCATTGCTAAGCTGAACATCCCAAAGCGCTCTCTCTCTCTCTCTCTCTCTCTCTCTCTCTCTCTCTCTCTCTCTCTCTCTCTCTCTCTCTCACACACACACACACACACACACACACACACACACCACCACCATGTATTTGCTTCCGTAGCATCACCACTGGCCACAACAGCCCTTGGCAAGTGGACAATGTCCGTCCCTCTGGTTACAGAGAATATTTGAATCACATACTTGTGTTCTGCTGATTTTAGGAGCCCTGGCCTTTTGAGCTCAGGCTATCTATTACTAAGTTCAATGTGGCCTCGGCAGGATGGCTGCTCAACCTGGGACTGGTGTGTACGCCGTTTCTAGCATGTTGGCAGTAATGCTGTGGTGCTGAGGGTAATTCTGTTCACGCCTTCATTCCTTCCAAGTCCTTCGGCAATGGGCAGCACTGAGTGAAACCCTTCCAGCCTGAGTACTTCTACCTTCAAGTTAACCTTGACTGTAGGCCAAAGGTTATCAAAGTCACCAGAATGCACAGAGTGAATAGCCCTCCCCAATCTGTAAAGAATCTATAAAAAGAAAAAAAAAAAAGGAGCAAAGGATTTGCTTTTGTTACTTTTATATGGTGACAAGCTGGAAATCATCTAAAAGTCCAAAATGAGAGACTGGCTGAGTCAGTTTCGGTACATGAACTTGAAGGAATGAGTGTGATACAGCAATTAAAATACAACCCTGTGAAAATGCGCTTATAGCACTCTGTTATAAAACCAGTGGGAAATAGAGTAGAGAATTATATTTCACTGTGTGAAACATGAACACACAAGCAAGTGGTGGGGGTGGCAATGGATGCTTCAGGATGGTTAGCTTAATGGTGACTTCTTCTTCTCGTTTTAACACTAATATTTAATGATGTTATTTACATAACGATTATATGATGAATTTTTGGGGATATAAAAAAATTCCTCAGCACTTTGGGGGAGAAAAAAAATGAAGATGGTCTGAAAACTGAAGATTTCTTGCCAGTGGATGGGCAGCATTCTCTTGCTGTCTCTCTCCCTCCCCAGCTTTCTCGGTCTGCTTGTGTTCTCTGGCTTCAAACTGTCTGGGCTGAGAACTTAGCCTTCATCTTGCCGTGTCTGTCAAACACAGATAAGAATGATAACTGTTTCCTTCTTTGTAAATCACCCTTAGACGTGCTCAGAGAAACTCCTGGCCCAGAGTGAGTGCTCAGTAAATGTTAGTTCTCACGATTCTACTGCAAGTAAGCATTGAGCTCTAAGCCACGTCAGCCTGGGTAAAAGCACTGAGATCATCGGACTTTCTCTGGCCTGACAGGGACCTGTTCTTCTGGGTCTTTCATACTTTTTTTTTTTTTTTTTCCAGGAGGCTTCACAGGTATTTGGCAATCAAGGGGCTCTTGCTGCCTCAGCTGGCTGGCAAGAAGGGAGGCTCCAGTGGCCCCAGCAGGGAGGCTGGTTATCCCATCCAAGGACGGGAGAGGCCTGCTGCTGCAGCTGCAGGGCTGGCAGCTGAGGTGGACGCTACCGCAGATGCCACAGCTGGCTCTGCCCAGAGCTCGGAGTCACATGCCGGCTGCCCTGTGCCAACAACTCCATCCCGCGTGAGATCGCAGCTTTTGACTTTTCCTGTGCACACAGCTCGCTGGGCCCATTCCACGGGGAAGGAGGACAGGGGCTAGCTGCTTTCCTGACTGTGGCGCCTCTCAGCTCCGAAACACGCCAGCTTGTGTGCTATGAGTAACTAACTCTCCCCTCCGCCCCAGAAGACCCCACAGACTTCTGCTTGTCAAGGGGTCCGGTCCAGACCTGACCAAATGCTTGTGTGAGGGCAATTTTGCTTCTGAGGGGACCTATACAACAAAAGTCAGACCAGCAGCCAACTTGGAGAAAAAATTTGAATGTAAGGATCAGAACCATGTGACCACAGAGCCAAGGGCAGGGATATTCGGAGGGAGTGTGGGGTGCTGGGTTGCTAGTGGCTAGACGTTGAGGTGGGTGACGGAGGAAGAATGAAGGAGGCAAAGCAGTTCCTAGAAGGACTTGAAGGAATGTCCCTAGCAGATGCTAAAATCTACCTTGCAGCTTTTGCCTGTAAAGCAGCTTCTACCTCCTGGGGTATCTGCCCTATGTGCCCCTCTATGCACGATCTAAATGAAGAGTGTTTAAGGTTGGAGGTGGGGAAGGTTCCTAATGCTGATGGACTCGCCTCACTCTAGAGACAGATGTATTTTCTCCAATGATGCTTCCTCTTCCCTCACCCAAGTGTCGTGAGAAATGGGGACAACGTTCACTAATAACAGAAGGAGGGTCTGAGGAAAACTAGATGCTGCATGAAGAGAAGAAGCTGCAAACTAAGAAGCCCTGGTGGAAATAAAGCGCTCAACCGGTCCTGCATCCATTAAAGTAATAACATCATCGCATGGCGGCTTTATCACTCCCTTGCAGCCCCTCAGCCTGGAAGCTGTGGCTCTTTTTAAAAATGAGGAAGGAGTTGCATGCCGCTCCTCCAGTGTGGAAGGGCAGGTCTCCCTATGCCTCCTCCCAAGTGCCTCCCTCCCCAGCCTTGGACTTCTCCCAGCCTCTAGGACCATCGCTAAAATTCATTTCACTCTTTAATTAGATTTCATGGAGTAAGGGATTGGGAGGGGTGCTGGGAAAGGCGTGCATATGCCCTCTTTTCGTAGAGAAGGGTAATGCTGCTGATAGGGGAGGTGGGACAATGGTTGCTATGGAAACATATTCCCAGACATACAGACACACTCATTTTAATGCTTTTTTTTTTTTTCCCAGCAAGGGAAGGATCCAGTGCCCTATTTTTAGTGTCAGATTTCAGCAAAACAATTCACTTTCGTTTCATCACACACACACACACACACACACACACACACACACACACACACACGCTGCTGGCTTTTTAAGTAGGTCACCTCTTCTGACTGTATCAAGAGCTCAGATCTGTCTTGCTTGAGTAATGCAAGGTTCCATGGAAGATTTTACTGATGGAGAGGAGGATCTCAGCCTTGCCTTGGTACAGCTTTTCTTTCATCTCAGTTTGACAGGCATTAGGACAGGCGGGATGAATAGCTGTAGGTAAATTTACATTTTAAAGATGGGTGCAAAATGTCGAGGTTCTGATAATAAAAAGGGGAGGTATAGAAATTACAAATGACAAATGTGTCTGCTTTTCCATTATCAGCTTATCACTGGTGATTATAAAAGATATTCCTTGGTTGTTAATACTACACAGCCCATTGGGAAGGAAATAAGTTCTGGCTGGGAAGTGTCCAATTTAAATTTTTGATCTTTGTTCCAGATCAACTGGGTATGACAGAATATGTGAATCAAAATCAGGGCTTTATTTCTGTCCCATCCCGAGTTGCAATTCTTGAGTATTTCCGTCGGCATTTCCCCCCTTTGTGATCTTTGCCAAATCTCACAATCCCTCTGTGATGAGAATACCCCCATTGAGTGGAATAAGCACTAGCTGTTCCCTTAGCAGAAGTAGCCCAAGGCGAGGCTGTGAATTGGGCAAATGTCTGTTCTCAGGAGTTACAGACTCACACTCACCCCGGATCTCCTATTCCCATATGGGCCAGTTTCTCTTTCCAAGATGGCTGGCCATCTAGACAAACTGAGGCTCTCTTCACTGGGAGCCCCCACGTATATTAACCGGAGCCTTTAGGTAGTTCTTTCCACACTGGCAGGGACTCCTGGCTCCTCTTTCATAGCACAGAGTAAGGAACTCACTGAGAACCAAAGGGCATCTCATGGTCTTCAGCTGTAAAAAGTAACAGCCTGGGAGCCAAGAACGATGGAAATGAAATCACAAAGCTATAATAGTGCCAGTTCCATCCAAGCAGTCGGTGTTCAGTAGGACTCTATGTTTCCATAACATTTATGTTTTCTAAACATTGCCCTATTAACTAGAAAACAAAAGATAAAAACAAGAATGGACCCCAAAAATGGATATCATGGTTGCTATTTTATAGATGAGAAGAAGACAAGAGGAGAGTTTTCCCAGGGCCATAAAACAAGGGAGGGAGGGATGAGAATCCATCCCATGTCTGTAAAAATCTAAACTCTAGTTCTATCATCTTAAGCATGTGTTCCTTTGATGGGTAAGAATCACTTATTCAACATTTATGAAATATTAAATAATATGTGTGTATTTGAAGGGTATGATGTCAAGTCTGCAGAGAGAGTAGGTTTCTTAAATGGCATTCCACATTTAAGAACAGAAGTTCAAAAGAGTTAACTAATTTGCCCAAAGACACAGCTAGTAAGTAATAGGGTGGATATTTGAATACAGGTCTATTCAAAGCACCATGAGCCTGGGGGTTCAGATTAGGAGACTGAGAGAAGTGTTAAATGGGCATTTTTTTTTAATACAGACACTCCATTGTCAATGCATGAAACTCTATTTACTGTCTACTTAGTGAAATCTATTTTACTGCTGTGTAGATCATAGATCTAGATTTCTTAAATCTAGATAAATTATAAGTCTGACAGGAGGCCTTCATCAGACATTATATGAGGTGATTTGCTTGTGAAGATGTAGCTAGAGAGTTTCTCTCCAGCTCCTGCCAAGCCCCGGCATTCCCTCAGCCCACTTATAAAATAAACACACAGATGCTTATATTATTTAAACTATTTGGCCTAATGGCTCAGGCTTCTTGCTATCTAGTTCCTATATCTCAAATTAACCCATATCTATTAGTCTATAAGTTGCCAGGTGGCTTGTGGCTTACTGATACCTTACATCTTTCTTGTCATGGCAGCGGCTGACAGGGTCTCTCTGCCTCAGCCCTCCTGTTCCCAGAATTCTCCTCTCTCTTTGTCCTGCCTATACTTCCTGCCTGGCTACTGGCCAATCAGCGTTTTATTTATCAATCAATCATCCACAGCATGAAGACACTGACTCTAGCAGTCAGAGTTGCTGAATCTCTCAAGTACCTATCCTGGACAGTTACATGAAAGGGAGATACTTTCATTTTGTAGAAGAGCAATTAAGCCCTTGGGTCTATTACTGGAGCAATTTAGTTTACTCTAATCAAAACATAAATTGGTACCAGGAGTGGGGTGGTAAAGTATCATTACAAAATCCTAAAATAAATGGAGAAATATCATTATGAAACCCTAAAATCTGTGAGCAGCAGGAGGGTAAGAAACAAAAGCTAAACCTTCCAATTTTTATGTCAGGGAGGTGACACAGGTTATGCTCTCTGTCTTAACTGTCACCTAAACTGACTAGCAATTCAGTGATCTGAGAACTTCAAAGTAAAAAAAGATGGATGTGCTGACCCTGAAAAGATACATTCATAGGTAGCAACTCCAAAGCTAAATTCCATCCAAGTGGCATGAAAATCTCTCTGTGAGGTGATGGGTGACAGCTTCGTGGCAACTATCCAATTAAAGCTGTTGCTTCCCTTCCAAACCCTGTTGCTAAAGATAGCTCAATTTACTAGCATCACACTTGGGGGAAGGTGATCAGAGGGCACACAACTATAGATAAAAGACTTGAGTCTTTAAGCTTAAAAATATTTTTATACAAGGTCTTTAGATGTTGTTAATCATGTATGGAAGTAATGGGAGGCAAATGGAAGAGGTGCCTCTTGAATTTTAGGAGAGCCAAATGAACCCAAATCCATAAGTCCAACCTACTGGAGCCCAAGGGGTTTCTATACCTCAGGCAGCCCCGGTGCCAAGAAATCTTTATCAGCAGGAAGTGGGCTCTGGAAGCTATGAAGTCCTAAGAGAGCAAACTTTCTACTTCCTGCTTCAAACATGGCAGTAGACGATGCTGGACTCTGAGCACCTCCCCCAGGGCAGTCAGTTGTTAGAAGGACTCCCTTTGTTCTTTACCAGCAGAGTTTGATCATTATTATAAGATTCCCCAGGGATCTGATCATTTTGGGGGTTTGTATTTTCTGAAGGGTAACTTTAACTATAGTTTTCCTGTCTTACAGTATACGTAGTGGACAGAGGGCAAATTACTGGTCTTTTGGTTCATGGTTTGTATTATGGTTTATGTTTTCTCTCCCAAATCCACATAGAACTTAATCCTCAATTCAACAGTATAAGAAGGAGACTTTCAGATGTGTTTAACCTGCAGTCCTGGGGCCATGTGTGTCCAGGGATAGCTATAGATGTGGCTTAATCCAAAATTGTAATCTCACTTAATATATTATAAATTTTTTTGGGGGGGTGTTGGTTGCATGTTGCAATGTCAAAAGGTTGAACATACCTGTGAGAGCTTAATCCTTGCGAATAGGACCACCCTTATTATGGAGGGCATAAGGAGGTCTGTTTGGCCACTTTTCAGTGATCTACTGCTACACCATAAACTATCCTACTATACAATGACAAGACAACAGTTTATCATAATCTCACAATCCCACGGGTTTAGTAGGATCAGCTGAGAGTTTTTCCTTAGGAATCTCTATGTAGTAGGGATCAAATAGCAGCTAGGACTGGAGTCACCTGATCACCTGAGCACATGGTTGTCACAGGATGGCAGCTGTTGACTAAAGGCTCCGTGAGGCCATTGTCTTTGAAGTATTGAGACCTCACCAAACTCCAAATCTGCTGCCATTTTGATCTTGGATTTGTCAGTCTTCAGAACTGTGAGAAATAAAGTTCTAGTATGTATAAGAGGTCACCTAGTCTAGGGCATTTTATTAAAGCAGCTTGAAAAGACTAAGATGGTTTGCATAACATTGTGGTCTGGACTTAAGGAGGGAGATGAAACAGTATCTAAAAGTTTGCTCTTCGCCATCATCATCATCATCTTACTCTTGATAGGATTTTGTGATTTCTTCTCTTGGGGAGGGGGTGTGCCCTATTTGGAGAAGAATTTTTAAGATGACAAAGGGTAGAACTGTGGCAGAGGCTGTTGGATTTGTGCCCCTCCCCTGCCTTTTCTCAGTTTTTTTGAGATGGGTTCTTATAAAAGTCAGGCTGGCCTTCAAACTTGCTACATGGCTGAGACTGGCCTTGAACTCTTGATCTTCCTGTCTCCATCTCCCAAGCAAATATTTGTTCCATTTTTCTCTATTCTGTAATATGATAATCCTTCATGCTTTGCCAGGTGCACGATACCACAAAGACCCTACTTCCTGGGCTTCCAGACTCCCTGCCAGTCAGGTAAGATGAGGTGATGGAGGTGTGGGCACAGGGATGCCTGGGGCAGTAATGTGAGTAGCTCACAGCAACTGTTTTTTTAAAGGAGGTAGTCCCTTCTCTTTACCTATGTCTTCTTTCTCCTGAATAGAAGGAGGACGTGAGAGCTGGGGCTCACACAGTCATGCTGGGCCACAGATGATTAGAAAATGCAGATTAGATAGAAAAGAAAAATATAGTCTGTGTCTCAGGCTTGTAGGAAAGAGAAGTCTTTGTAAGTTACTTAATCCACTGTTTTTTGATTGTTTGTATGTATGTTTGCTTGTTTGTGGTGTTTTGTCTTGTTTTTGCAGAGTTGGATGGGGTGAATGACCTATGGATAGAGACCTCCCTCATACCCCCAAGTCTAATGTTAAAACAAGAGAAGTTGATATTTTTAAAATTGCTCCACTTTCCCCAAAATGAGCCTATTTGAGCTGTAGGAACAAAGGTTAGAGTAAGCACAGTAACATTGCATCCTGGGTACGTCCAGGGCAGAGGAGGGCTGCAGCTCCGAGAACATCCACCATCATTGACCGTGAAACCTGAGATCTTCAGGCCCATGGTCTCTGAATGTTAGCCAGAAGCTTGTCTGCAAAGCCTCTTATTAGACGACCGCCTGCCAGGTTGGCTTAGGAAGAAGCCTCCAGCTGGCAGAGACCCTCTGAGGCTCTGGAAAATGACGGAATCTTTCCAAACTGTTTTAAAAGTTAGTCCATTTTAAACATTCCACCGTTTACATTTCTCTCTACCTGGTTGTGTATAAGTCTACTTTTGCTGTCTCGCTCCTTCCCTCCCCCACTGACTTTGTGTGTGTGTGTGTGTGTGTGTGTGTGTGTGTGTAATTTCCAACATTTTCTTTCCTCCAAATTATATTTTATTAATTTGCTGCAGTTGGTAGCCTGCCTCTGATTCCACGTAATTGCTTAATCATGTCAGTATGTTGATTCAAGCATTTTGTTATTCGTTACCTAAATATTACCAGTTCCTTTCCGTTTCCTCCCTGGACAATGATAACACTTGTTTATAAAACTGCCTTGAATTTATCAAGGGGAAGGAGCAACCTCAAGATGAAGTGCTCTGTTGTTCTTCCCCTGGAGTTATGCCTTGGCTTGATTTTCAACGTGGGGCATAAATTGTAAAAGATTCTGCCAAGAGCACTCCAGTTCTGATCGGCCGTATGAGATGAATTTCTGCCTCTAAGCCAGCTCGTTGTGTAACTTGAGGGAGATGGGAAATAGAGCCAGGCAATCAGGGCTTGTATTCCAGGGCTACCAGGCTACCGTTGGCTCAGAAACCCCTTTCTGCCCCTTCTCTTCCTCCTCCCTTCCTTATTTCTTTGTTTCCAATCTTTCAGATTCCTTCTTCCTTCCTGCACCCCCTTCCTTCCTGCCTTCCTTCCTCCCCGAAATGCTCACTGATGTTTTGTGACCAACCCTTATGCATGGCTCCTCTGATGGACTTAGCAGCACCTCATGCAGCCACTACAGACTTTAGTCAACTTTACTCAACAGCTAGCATTCTGTGACGGACGGCCATGTGCTTCAGGTGACTCTACTCCCTGTGACCATCTGACCCCAACTACATAGCATCCCCAAGGAAGAACTTCCCAGCTGATCCTTCTTAACCCATGGGACTTTGAGATGATGATAAACTATTGTCTTGAGTCACTATGTCTCGGGATAGTTTATGAT
Organism: Peromyscus eremicus; assembly: GCF_949786415.1. Lineage (NCBI taxonomy): Eukaryota > Metazoa > Chordata > Mammalia > Rodentia > Cricetidae > Peromyscus > Peromyscus eremicus. The sequence goes on from NC_081421.1 coordinate 74,500,280, forward strand.
GTAGCAGTAGAGAGTTGAAATGCATGCTTCCCACAAACAAGGCAATGTTTTAGAACCCAGATAATAAACAAATGTGCCCTATGAAGTCACGTGCTAGTGAGAGAGAGAGAGACAGCCAATCAATGTGTGCCCCTGCCCACACACACACAGTGTAGTAAAAAAAAATAGGGAGGAAAAGTTGACTAGGAAGAGTGAGTAGCTAGGGTAGGGCTCCCTGAGAAGATTTAAATTTTTATATGTGTGTAAGTGTTTTGCTTGCATGTATATCTATGCATCACATGCATGCCCTTGGAGGTCAGAAGAGGCATTGGATCTCCTGGAACTGGAGTTACAGATGGTTGTAAGCTGCCATGTGGGTGCTGGGAACCTAACCTGGGTCCTCTGCAAGAGCAATAAGTGCTCTTAGCTGCTGAGCATCTCTCAAGCCCTTGAGAACAGGCTTTTCGAATTAAGGGCAGAGAGAAGTTGGGGGCTAGGCACGTGGCTGTCCAGGGGAAGATTGTCTTAGGGAACAGACATTGACCACACAGACTCTGAAGTGACAGCTTCTCTTGTGTAGTGAAGGAACAATGCATTGGTAACTTTTCTCCCTGTTGTGACCAAATGCCCGAGAAGAAACGACTGAAGGAAGGAAAGCTGTACTTTGGCTCACAGTTACAGGCCATCATGATGGCCATGGCAGGGATGTGAAACAGCTGGTCACATTGAGTCAGGAAGCAGAGAGAGATGAATGCTGGTCCTTAGCAAACTTTCTCCTTTCTATTTAGTCCAGGGCCTCAGACCATGGGAAGGGGTGGCTGACACTCGGCAGAGGGGTCTTCCCTCCTTGGTCAGAATTTTCTGGAAATACCCCCATAAAGACACACCCAGAAGTGTGTTTCCATGATGGTTCTAAGTCCACCCAATTTGACAATGAAGAACGGCCATCACATCCTTACCCACTGTCCACTTGACACCCAAACACAACACTTAAAATCTTATATTCCATCCCAAGACCCCAAGGACTCAGTTTCAGCTTGTAACGCAGAAAGCAATTAGTTCATTTTTAAGACTTCACAGTCTTTAATGGTTTCAATCACTGTTCAAAATTAGATTCTTCTGAGACTCAAGACAACTTCTTAACTATAAGCTCCTATAAAATTAAAAAAAGATAGCTTACATACTCTGGTATACAATGGCCCAGAATAAATATTCTTATTCCAAAACGGAGGAATAGAGGCACATCAAAAAAATATTGACTCAAAGATAGATCCATATCCAACAAGGTACACACCAAACCCTGAAATTCTGTATCTGTCCTTGTGATGGAATAATCTGGACTCCAATGGCTTGGACATGCCTGGCCCTCCAGTTCTGCCACCTACCACACATGCAAACTCTCCCTTAGGCCACCAGCTGCCCTTCCTGCCTGTCGCCTTCCTGGACACCCATCTCACAATCACAGGCATCTCCAGCATCCCAGGATCTTCACTGAAACTTGGGTTTCGCCTTCCCAAGTTCATGCAATGGTCTATGGGGGGGGGGGGCTCCTCTCAGGAAATCTGACTCTGGCTCAAGGGCTTTCTAGAATATTGGTGCAAGTCCCCACCCCCTGTAAACCGCTGTAGCTTTCATGCATGCAAAAATCAGTTGAGTACCATGTGGGCAATGCTGCCAAGTTCTGCTGCCGGATAAGATCCAGCCTGGCTTGCAGTGGCCTCTGCATGCCTTTGAGGCTGATCCTGGGGAAGCGCACGTGTTTTGAAAATAGACCCCCCTCTACCCCCACCCCACCCCATCCCCGTGGTGGCATGCTCAGTATAGATTTTCTCCTTTTAAATTCATCTCTATTTTCACAAGTTGGACTCGTCCATGGGTGGGGTTTTGTCCTCAGATCAGAGCTGTTATTTTCCCAGCGTGGAACACAAGGCTTCTCTTTAGTGGGGCTAACATCCTGGACAATTCTGGCTGGTTTGCACCCGCATCTGCAGCCTTAACTGGCTCGCGCTCCCGTCCTCGGCGAACTGCACATTTCCCACATCTTTCCTCTCCGTTCGGTTTTGATTCGCTATAGACCTGGATGATGGTAATTAACAATAACTGTACTCATCTGGGAAGAGGGAACTCAGCTGAGAAAATGCCTCCATCGGGTGGCTTGTAGGCAAGTCTGTGGGGAATTTTGCTGGTATGGGAGGACCCAGCCCACTGTGGGTGGCGCCACCCCTGGGCTGCTGGTCCTGAGGTGTGTAAGAAAGCAAACTGAACAAGCAATGGAGAGCAAGCCAGTAAGCAGCGTCCTCCACAGCCTCTGCTTCAGTTTACACCTCCAGGTTCCTGACTTGAGTTCTGGCTTCCACTTCTCTTGATGATAGACTGTAAAGTGGAAGATGAAATTAACCCCTTCCTCCCCAAGTTGCTTTGGGTCATGGTGTTTATCACAGCAAGAGTATCCAAGCTAGGGCGGGTCCTCACGCTTGTATGGTGTCTTGGTTAAGGTTACCATTGCTGTGATGAAACACCATGGCCAGAAGCAATTTGGGGAGGAAAGGGTTTGTTTTACTCACAGTTTCATATAGCAGTTTGTCATTAAAAGCAAGTAGGGCAAGAACTCACACAGGGCGGGAACCTGGAGGCAGGAGTTGATGCAGAGGCCATGGAGGGGTGCTGCTTACTGGCTTGCTCAGTCTGCTTTCTTATAGAACCCAGGACCACCAGCCCAGGGATGTCACTACCCACCATGGGCTGGGTCCTCCTCTAGAAATCACTAATTAAGAAGATGCCTTGCAACCAAATCTTTGGAGGCATTTTCTCAATTGAGGTTTCCTCCTTTCAGATAACTCTATCTTGTGTCCAGTTGACATAAAACTAGCCAGCACACGTAGCAAGCACTGTACCACCTGAGCTCTCTCTCCAGCACCCTTCCTTAAGTCTTTCTCTATACATATATCTGTCTGTAGAGTAGAGGAACTTGCTTGAGGAAGTTAGTCCCTTGCAATGCTCCAGTGAAGAACAAAAGAGACAGGGGCTTTGATGATGATGATGATGATGATGATGATGATGGAGACCCACTCAGTGTGTGGCCTTCCTGTTCCTCCTTTCCCTCCCTGGAAAAGCCCTTTATGATCTGTCCCTAAAGACACCCAAGATAGAAAGAACTTTGAAGAGGTTACCCACCCCCATCTCCTAATATTACTGTCCCTTTAAAAATCCCAGTTCCTTTAAACTAGCTCTCAACTACTAAATACTGGCTTCCGAGTAGTAAGCAGCCAGAACCTTTATTCACTCACAGCTTGAAATATAGTTATTTAGTTGAAAGTTTACATAATTCAATAATTATTAAAGGATACGTTTAACAAGGAGCTTTCTTTTTTTTTTTTTTTGTGAGACAGGGTTTCTTTGTGTAGCTTTGCGCCTTTCCTGGATCTCGCTCTGTAGACCAGGCTGGCCTCGAACTCACAGAGATCCGCCTGCCTCTGCCTCCCGAGTGCTGGAATTAAAGGCGTGCGACACCACCGTCCGGCAACAAGGAGCTTTCTAAATTTAAGAAAATGTAAGAGTTCGTATAACTGTCAATGTGTATGTACCCTGTGTTAAAGGAACTAAGATCGTGATATAAGAACACAGGTTCAACTTCTCTTGAGTGACATCTCCCACCATGGAAGATGTTATGTGTAATCTTTGTAGTCACAGAATAAAAGAAAGCCAGGAATCAATGCATTTATCAGTTACAACAGTGGGAATATCAGCTGGGCCAACTACAGCAAGGTGAGGCAATGTGTTCTCTGGACGTCAGATATTATCTCGATGCATTCTTACTTTGGGGCCTGGTGGAGCCTAGAGGTCTAGCAGGCTTAGTGGTACATTCTAGGAATGTTATCTAGTGGTCAGGATGATGTTAGGTCAGAAACAGAAGTTGATAGTAAATGGCTAAGAGGGCCCAAGATAACCTTAGCTCTCCATTTACAATAGTCCATCTCTCTACAGTCACGATGGTCAGCCAAGGTGTTGTACAAGACTGTCCTCTGGGCAAAATGCCATTGTCTTCAGGTGTCTGCTGGGTCCCTCATTGAAGGAGGGGCCGGGGAGGGTCATGGAAATCTCACCTGAGATTCTAGCCACCCTTCCCAACCAGGTGGATGGAATTCTGTCTTGGAGAGGGGCTAGAGAATATAGATGGGGGAAGATGAAAAAAGGGAGTCCTGTCTACCTAGTCCTGGGGAAGTCGTCATCCCTGATGGGTGCAGACCTTCCAGTGTGACTACCCTCAGGTCACCTGTGCTCCTGCCCACAATCCCTCACCCATTGCTCTGTTAAGTAAGCCCAGTGAACTCATCGGTGCCTTAGTTTTCCCTTGGGACCCTAGGAGGAGGGGTAGATGTTGTTTCTAACTCTCTCCTGGAAGGAATGTGAGCAACACAAGATAAATCAGTTCCAAAGGTCTTCAGTAGAGACAGGGCTTCCTCGGAGAACTTCAGTTCACAGGACCCAGCCAGCCAGCTCCCAAATCCCACAGACTTACAGCTTCCTAGTGACTCTAGCTTCAGCGTGAGCCACACCTTGTGCTGTCTACCAGCTTTGAACTCAGGGAGCAGGACCCTGAACTTTAATCCTCTCTCTTTCAGGATCGCTGGGCTCTCAAGGAAGTAGGTCTCCACTTCTAGAATGTGAGCTTTGTGTAGAAAAGAAAGAGAAAAGTCTTGACCAGAAATAGATTGAGGGGAGAAAAAAAAAACCCAACCTGCCAAAATGTCTCCCAGGACAAAGCTTGTATCTGACCTACATGTATATAACTAACAGACTATGAGTGCTTTGCCACCGAGCAAAGAATATCTACTCCAAAATGATGTACCCTTCCACAGACAATGGGTCCAATCTTACACCAGAAACCACGGGAAGCCACTTAAGAGGGTCTTGACAGCACAAGGAAGACACACACTGAGTACGGTTTTGTCTTGTGAGTTCTCCACCATGGAGACGCGATTCTGCCTTCCATCCTTAGACAGACAGTGCCTTCCACAGAACAGGCTACAAAGTGAGAAAATAAGTATGAGGAGAACCTACCCTTCAATTCCTTCTCTTCAGAACCGCCAGGATGCCCTTCAAAAACGCAAAGGCAAATGGAACCTAGATCTCCCTTCTCCTTCCCCCTCCCCCTCCTCCTCACTCCCTCCCTCTCCTGCCGCTCAGGCCGTTCACTTTCCTTTCTTTTCTTCCTATTCTCTTCAGACTTTTCTCCTGCTCTTCTTCTCTTTAAAAAGTATTTACTGGCTCCTTGTTTATTTTTTGACCATTAATTTCTTATTGAATATTTAATAATTTGATACATGTATATTATGTACTTTGAACCTGCTTCCTCTGGACCCCTTCTTCCCAGAACCTTCCTGTTCCTACGTCCATGTCTTTAAAATAAACAAACAAACAAAGTCAGAGTCTAGTTAAGGTGGCTGGCATGTGCATGGGTGTGAGGTGTTTGTTTGTTTTCCTACTTCATGGGTAATTCACCAGTGGCTGTACCTCCGAAGAAAAATGACTCCCCTTCCTCAGGAAACTATTAACTAACTCAGCTGGGGGCGGGGTTTCATATGCCCCTCCTTCACCCATGCTGGACTATTAATGGGCTTGTGCAGGTATCCACAGCGCTGTGAGTTCATGTGTGCCACCCCCATGTCATGTCCAGAGGATGACATGTCATAGTACCGCTCACCATCTTCCAGCTCTAACACCTTTTCCACCCCTCTTCCCGGATGTTCCTTGAATCTTAGGGGAGGAGGGGGTAAGTAAATGCTCTAGTAAGACTGAGCACTCCATACTCACTTGTTCTCAACATTTCAGCCACTAGGAAGCTTCTCTAACCAAGGCTGAGGGTAGTACTAATACATCAGTATAAACATTAACATGGAGAAGGCAGCTAACAACATGGCCATTTAACAAAACAACAGTCACAGTCCCTCACTAGGGCCTGTAACCTCCTAGCCATGGGCTTTTGAGCAGGTTTCCAGCAGCAGGCATGAATTCCCTCCTGTGAAGCAGGCCTCTTATCTACCCAGAATGTGGCTGGTTAGCCTCACAACCGTTGTCTCTGTTTCACCAGTAGGTCCTTCTTGCCTAGCAGGTCAGTATTATAGCATGCATGGCCCACCACTGTGGTAAGCCCATCCATGACTGTTCTTCAGCGGCCTCAGTGGCACATTCTGGCTCTACGAGAGCTCACTAACAAGGAATTGTCCAGGCCGGCAATCGGGTCTTCCCATCTCGTTCTGGTGAGCAAGCAAAACAATAGCAACGGCCTCTGTTGTTTGGGGGAGCCTCTGGGACCCCTCTGACCATAGGGAGGTATCCACTCCCAACACTAGGGTTTTGTCTAATGACCTACAGCTTGTATAGGAGCAGCATTATGCATTCAGTCAGGATACCGCCATTCAAACTTTTTTCCTTTTTACTTATATTTGTAAAATTAGCTTACAAAGTAGTGGGTTTCCATAAAGTTTTCCATATATCCTTAGTTTTGGTCAGCCTCCCCACACCCTCTCCTTTTTCCAATCTCCCTGGCACTACCACCATATAGACCTTTCCACTCCCAGAATCCTTGCCTCTTTCTTCATGAAAACAAACTCAAAGGAAGTAGATAACCAGTTCAGAGGATGCTACCCACCAAGGGCCCGGGGCATGCCCGGTGGTGCTGGAGACTGGCTTCGTACAAACAGATTGACATGGTGGGAGCCTGCTTTCCCAGGACTGGAGAAGGGAGGCACAGATGTAGAAAGGGGAAAGCCAGTTGACGGAAACTCAACTAGTACTGGATTAAAGTTGAAGCTGCTAGTGCAAATAATGAGATAGACAGGGAGACAGACAGACAGTCTACCTCTCAGCTACAAATTAGAAAACAACAACAACAAACCACATGATTGTATGTTGTAAAGGTTTTTCCCGAAATGATGACAATATTACAAGGACACTGAAACCAGCTTTAAGAGATTTTTTCTTTGGAGACAGGGTTTCTCTGTGTTGTTTTGGTGCCTGTCCTGGATCTCGCTTTGTAGACCAGGCTGGCCTCGAACTCACAGAGATCCACCTGCTTCTGCCTCCTGAGTGCTGGGATTAAAGGCATGTGCCACCACCACCCGGCCTTTAAGGGACTTCTACTGGCTAAATCTGAAACGATCTGAGGGTCAAATTAATAGTAAAGATCCACTGATAAAATACAAATACATGTGCTCACCCAGATACAATTCTATGAATGAACAAATACATGCAGAAAGTATTTCTCAAAGTACAAGGTTTATTAATAAATACAGAGCAGATGATGGCAGGAGAAAGCCCCCTCTCTGAGGGGCATCATTGTGGTACCAAAGGCCAGAAATGTTAATAGAAGACTGTAACTATGGGACCCTGTGGTTGAGGCCAGTAGGGGAGAACTTGGGACCATGATCCACCCACTCCACCTCCATCTTTCAGAACTGTGTCTTTGTCATCTGGACAGCTGACCTGGGTCCACAGTCCCATGTGTCCCCCAGGCTGTCTCTATCACTCCTGAGCCCTGTCTTTATGACCTTGAATTGAGTTCTACAGCTTTCTTAAACCGCTCCTTAACTGTAAGCACAGCATTACATCTTCTGACAGAATGCTGATGTAACAACAGCTTTTGTTCACGGAGCCCCTGCCCAGACTTGGTCATCTCACGAGTATTTGCTCATTGACTGACTCCTGACAAGAGTCCTTCCAGGAAAGACCATGCTTAGGCACATTCTACCAGTGAGACCAGTGTAGGCCCAAAGACAGTAAACAATAAAAGACAAAAGGAGCTGACTTGTAAACGCTCACAATGTGCCTCGAGGACATGTGAATGTCGCCAGAAGAGTGGACTGTCCCCAGAGCATACGTCTGTACTTAATAGGAGCAGCTTGTAGAGATGGAGGGAGTGCCTCAGATAGCTTCCCAAATGCAGATCCAAAGCAACAGAAAGCAGTTTAACCAGCCAAGCAGCACAATCCACTTAGCCAGGGCCCTCGCCTTCCGGCGACATTTATTCCCCCCTCCATTTCTCTGCTGCTGTCAATTGGAAGAGTGATTGAAAGCAGTGAGTACTGGAAGGGAGTCAGGGGAAGGAGCCAGCCAGGTGCGGGCAATAAGGGCCATATTAGTCTGTAGAGTTTAAAAATAATACTAAAGCCAACTAAAAGCCATCTGGTTTACATCATCACCATGGCCATGGCAATTGCAAACAGTTGGCGACAAATATAGCCAAAGGCTGGTCTTCTATCCGCTAAAAACGACACTGGTTGGGAGGGGTCCGTATTACCAAATTGTGACTTTCATGTCATTCTGAATTCCAAAATACGCAAGTATTTCAGCTGTAATAGATGCTCAATAAACACTAGGCTGAAACCAAGTGAACACGGGTGTGTGTGGAGTCCTTTTCACGCTATGCCGAGCTCCCCCAGAGCCCTGCCTGGGTGTCCTTTTCCAGGAAGCTTCTTGCAACAGAGACCCTCAGTTAAAACATGGAGGAGAATTGAGGTAACCACCCGAGAAATGTAGGCAAAGTCAGACCTTGTCAGAATAACACAGAGAACTGTCTCCATCACTCACCCTGCAGCGGCAGAGACCATCAGGCCCACAGCTTAGAGACTTTATTCCTATATTTTATTCTCCTTCCTTGGAAAACCAACAAAAATCACCCCATAATTCAGGATATTAGAGAATCTATTAGTTGTGGGGCTGGGATCCTAAGGGAAACTAGGTACTAACAAATACTCCTGTTAACTGACACCCCCAGTTGCTCAAATTACTTAAACCAGCTCCTAATTGAAAACAGCTGGCAGGAGAGAGCAAGGCCCTGGGCTGGGCCAGGAATCTGGTTGCAAATTCGCTCCCTAGAAAGAAACTAGTCTCCATTAAGGGTTAAAATGTGGGAGGTCAGGAGAGCAGTCCTTGATAGCAGGACTGGAAAGTGGCTAAGTGAACCTGAGAACAAAGAGCGTTCACAGCCCAGCCCAGCGGCTGCAGCGCCTTGCTCAGCCCGGGCCTGAGTATGTGTGGAGAGACTGAGTGGGCTGGGAGAGCCTCAGCTTCAGCAGGATTTCACTAGACATTATCTTTCCAGAGGAGGCATCGCTAATCCTGATGTGTCTGGCCAAATACCTCTCCCCAGATCTCTATACCTTTGCACGTGCCTGGGGCGGGGAGGGGGTGGGGTGGGGGTGACTTTAACCTGGGCCCTGCCAGTGACACCTAATGTCCCTCCAGACCCAATCTGTCCTGCACTCTGCTAGCCTCTCAGCCACTGGGCTGCGTGCCCTGACCCTGCTGGGGTCTGAGCCGGCACCACAGCCCTGCTCTTGGAAAGCTGTGCGCAAGCCTCTCCCTCTAGACCTTGGCATTGGTCTCCAGCCCAGACTGGGAATTGCAGGAGGCGAGGCAAGGCCTCAGGTGTGTAGACCACCCTTCCGCAGAGTCAACTGGCAGCGGTGGTCATTAGTGACTGGTGGCCTGGATGCCAGTGGCAGCCACACTGGGTAGTTTTCAGTGGTGTGACCTTGGCTCTGCTCTTGGGTGCCAGATCCTTTGGTTTTTGCCTGTTTACTGAGCCAAATTTCCCAGGCTTCCCATCGATTCTGTGAACTACTTGAGTTCTGTCCAATAATTTTTCTTTTTTTCTACCAAGAGTCGATTTGTAGTGTTGGAAATCAAGAACCCTGCCTGGTACAGCATCTGTCCCTGCAAGACTCGCGTGCACGCATACACACACACACACACACACACACACACACACACACACACACACACACGGGTGCAAAAGAAAACAGGAAAAGCAGAGTGAAGGGAACGAGACATCAGAAAAGGAGAGGCGTTGTGGAAATGTAGGGAGAGGGAGGGGGAAGGATTGGCAGGTGAGGCAGAACAGCCTGGAAGGGGTCACACACCTTGTTAATGCTTGTAATAAGAGCCTTGGAGGAAACTGCCCCAGTGGCCTCCCTAAGGTATTTCCGCATTGCTATTTCTGTCCAACAATGTGGTTTAAATGGTTTCTCGGCACTGTTTTAGAAACAACAGTTCCTTGATTCAGTCTCGCTTCTGGAGATAAACCCAGGCGTTAGCTTTGACTTTATACATTGATCAAGCTCGCAGCGTGCTGGGAAGTGCACAGATATATGGGCATGCATATGCATGACATGCTATGATATGATAAATATATGCATGAGAAAAGCGGGTCTGGGGCTGGTTATGTGGGAGGGGAACCTTTATGTAACAAGCTTATTTAATATCTCAAAGGGGAAACATTACTTACTACGCCACATTAGCCTATCATTCATCTTATGGGTAGACAGAATGAAGGATCTTCGACAATTAATAGAAATTGTAGGAAAAATTATGATTAAGTGCCATCTGCTGGCTTCTGTGCATTTTATTTTCACGGCCCTTGCAGCCTGCCCTTGTAATTATTGGTGTCTCTCTCCTGTTCTTAACTGGTTCTGCCAACCAGTGCTGCCCTTTGTGGGAACGGAGGTGTGGGTAGAGAATGCACGCATCAGGGTGACGCTCACCCAAATACACGAATCCATCTTATTCCAGATTCCCAACTCGAGAGGGTAGACTACGGCTTATTTTAGAATTCTGTTTTCGTAGCAGATTGAGCAAGCGGTGTATGCTTAGCCTGTGTGTATAGAAGGAGGTGGGCAGTGCTTTGAAAGTGACTTCTCTCTCTCTCTGGTTTCACTTCTCATCTCAGAGGACCGATATGGTTTGCATCTCAAAAGCTCTGTCCAGCTTCTGGCAGGTGAGGAATCTCTGTGTCTCATTCAAATGACATTGTAGCCCAGGAGCCTTTGCAGCTCGGAACCTGGTGGGAAGGAAAAGCAGGTTCCACGTGAGCATGTTTGACCCCTTGCCCTGGAGCCCCGACTGCAAGTGCTCAGTGGGAAGTAGATCTTCACTGTTAGTAAATGGCTGTGACTTTTGTTTACATGGCGAGTCCAGGCATGGGTCAGCCCTCCAATTCCCGCAGGAGACCTGAGAGTCAGTTGTTTATCTGGGCGACTCACACTCCTGTCTGATTTGGACTTATGAGATTGATGTTCCAAAGTTCCCAAGCCATGATGAGTCACTGTCTAGTGAAGGCCCTGGATGAGCTAAGCACTGTGGTCAACCATTACAGCTTTAAAAATGTGTTTATTTGTGGATGTGTGGGTGGGTGGAGTGTGTACATGTGCTGGCATGGTGTACAGGCCAGGAGTTGACAGTGGTGTCTTCCTGTGGGTGGGGATGGGATTTCTCACTGAACCTGAGCTAAACTGAGGCTCAGTTTAGCAGGTGGCTAGCTGGCCAGTGAGCTTTAGGGATCCATGTGTCTCCATCCTGCTCTCACCCCGACCCTCTGGTATTCGGGTTAGGGATCCAAACTTGGGTCCTCTTGCTTGCACCCTAGTCAGTTTGCTGAGTTACCACTCACAGGTGCTCCTTCATTTAGTATTTTGGGATATTTACATATTTGAAATCAGTCCTGGAATGTCAAGCATACCTAACGTCAAATGCACACACCTCATCACTTAATGTTATGTTTGAGACATAAAAAACATACATAATGCGTTTGTGTTATAAGGTAAAATAATCGCATCGGAGGAGCTATGTCAGGTTCATTACATTCATTTGATTCAGATTAGAACCAGGAGACGGCAAGAATGCTGTGCGCATCACATAATTTCTCACACTCTGGTCGGATAGGTGCCGGCCTTCCCACTTTACAGATTGGTAAACCGAGGCATAGAAAAACAAGCCCTTCTCAGTTTCATGCAGCTAAGAGGGAGGAGATGTGGCAGGGTGTGCCTTATCAGTTCTCAACAAAACCCTTTCTCTTGCCTCTTGTCTCGAGGGAAGCAAGGCTGCCTCCTTGTCCCGCCCCCATCACCAGGAGGCAGACCATGTGATGAACTCTCCTTGTGGACATCTGAATGTGTCACCTCTGGACTGAGAAGTCATTCTTGAAGGTGGCTTAGACTCCACTGTCCTGGCAGACACTGCTGGTTTTCACCTCACACCCCTTCACATCAGCGGCTTTCTTCTCTAGCAAACTGTAATTTTTGGTGTAAGTGGCCAAGGCGGGTGACAAATGTTAGAAAGTGACCATTTCTGGGAGTGGCTTTGGTGATGTAGTCCACCTTTTCTTTGTCCCCTGAGTGGGGAAAGTACTGCTTTGCCTGAGTCCTCGGCCCTTCCCTGTCCACCGGCTCCCGTATGCCGCTTCTCTTCCTTCTGCCTAGTTCACCTTCAGCTGCCGTGATAAAACACGGACCAGTCAACACAGGGAAGAAAAGGCTCCTTGGGCTTACAGGCGACAGTCCATTACTGAGGGACATCAGGGCCGGAACTGAAGCAGAGGACACAAATGAACGTTCCTTACTAGCTTGCTCAGCCTGCTTTCTGATACAAGCCAGGACCACCTACTGTGGGGTGGTGGCACCAGCGAGCTGGTCCCTCCTACATCAATCATTAATCAAGAAAACGTACCACAGACATGCCCAAGGGCCAGTCTGATGAAGGCAATTCCTCAATTGAGGTTGACTCTTCCCAGGTGATTGGCGTTTGTGTCCAGTTGGCAAACACTGACTGGCACCCCATCTCAGTTCTGCAGAATTGACCAGCATAGCATCTCCATTCTGGGTTCTTGAGCAGATGTCCTGTGCTCACATTCCAGTCTCAAGATCAGGTTCTGGGAAACCCCAAGCTGAGAATTTTGGATTGTGTTCCCAGGATACAGCCACTGAAAAATGGGGTTACTCTCAGTTTGGGTTCTTCCCCCAATACATGTGGCCCCAGGGACTGGGAGCGCTGTCCACAAAAGGTCTTCAGCTGTCAGTCTCTACCAGGCTTCCTCAACTGCAAAGGCTGAGGTCTAACCTTGGCTCCAGAGCAGCTCTGAAGGGATTGCCAAGCTCCAGAGACCCAGAGATGAAGCCGAGGCTGTTGCTGGGCCTACACTACAGTGAGACTCCCCCCTCTGCACACTCATTTTCTTTTGCTTTTTCTCAGGGGGGTTGATCCCCAGGGTACCCTAGGGGACCTCTGTAACTAACATGCTATGTGTTCATCTTTTGTATTCTGACAAGTTCTCAGTTGGGAACCTTTTAAAATCTGCTCTTGAGGAAAATCTCAATCTGCCACACTTCATTAGAGTGGGTCCCTAAATAATGTGTAGAGCAGGGCCCACATCACCCATAGTGGACATGTCCCAGGAAGTGAAACTGACTCTTGTTTTGTCAAGTCAAGGGTACGTCAGGGTTAATTTGTCAGGACAGGATGACACTGTAAATTTAAATTTGTCTCTAGCACACCTACATTCTTTCTAAGTATCTATCTGTTTCTTGAAAATGATTACTTGTCTTCTGGCCTTGGCTGTGTTAGGGCACAAAGGAAAAAACACAACAAAACATCTTGAAGTACAGGACTTGGATCTGCTGGACACTTTGAAAGCAGGAGACTGGAAACCTCCGAGGCAGCCTGAGAAGCAAGCTCCCTCTGACCTTCTCCTGCCCTCCTGTCGTCTCCCTGTCTCTGTCCCCTAAAGTGAATCATAGGTCCCAGAATTCCCCTTCCCCAGAGTGTACCACTGAGACTAGGACAGCTCTCCCCCAAAGCCACCTCACACGGCCACTCTCCTTCTCCTCTGAAGCCCTCACTCCAGTGGCCCAGTCTCCTTTCAGGGAGGAAGAAGGCTGCCCAGAGAGGCCTCGCTGGGCCCCTCTCTGTCTTTTTTATCAGGTCACACCTTTTGGGCAGATCCATTTGCTCATGGGTATCTCTTCTTCATTAATCAGAAGTGTAAAGACATTTCCTGGGGTCTTTGGATCTTCATTTGTGAAGATTCTTCCATGATATAAAGCTTTGATTAGACAAACTCGTCATTGGCTTTTCCTTGCCAACCTGTCCTTTGTTGTAGAGGCTTCAGCCACGCTCCTTATGATGGGTGACAGGAGGAGAAGGCTTCCCACCTTCCTGCTCCTACAGCTACAACTTCATATCTACTTGAGTCTCGATTGCATTTTTTGGCTGCTCCCATGTGTCTCGTGATTTGTTTGTTTGTTTGTTGCAGGGTAGGGTCTCACTGTAGTCCATGCTATCCCGGAACTACTAACCTCTTGCTTTACTTTCCAAGTACGCTAACATATATAGATGGATCTTCTTGACTACCTAGATTTGGGGGAACAACTTTGCGGGGTGATGGGGCTAACCTCCCACCTCAGGCTAGGATGCGGAAATAGGGATGTTGTCCTCCCATGTGTCCCTGTGTTCTGTCACTGTACCACCACACCGTTGGTCCTTTTCTTCACAGTTCTAGTTCTTGAGGGGTGGGGCACAGGTGATGAGACTTACTCACACGTGGAACACGTTAATTCCACACACATTTCCAAGGCACCTCGCGAGCGCCACACACAGAGCTGGGAGTGGATAACGGAGCCTTTGCTGGCAGCCTTGCCTTGGAGAGAGACGAACACAGAAGAGCAGTGATCCAATATCAGAAGAATGGAAAAGGAGTCCAGAGAAGATACCTGGGAACCTGAATGGAAGGATGCAGGCCAGCTCCATGAGGAAAGTGCCCGTTAAGCTAGATCTGAAAGATGTAAGAATGCTCACTCGCTAAGCGGGGATGGGTGACTCAGGCCTGTAATCTCAGATACTTGGAGGCTGAGGCAGGAGGATCCGGAGCTCAAGGTTTCTGTTCATGCTGGCATATGCCTATAACCACACCATTTGGGAGGTGGAGAAAGGAGGGCCAGGGGTTCAAGGCCAGCCTCTGCTACATAGCAAGGTAGAGGCAGCTTGAGATGTGTGAGATGCCCTCTAAAAACAAACAACAACAAAGGAAAACTAAGACCTGCCCGGGCCATTTAGTGAGACTGTGTTTGAAAATATAAATAATGAGAACTAGGGGACACAGCTCAGTGACAGAGAATTTGCCCCACAAACCTGGGCTTAGTCCCAGCACTGCTGAGGGAAGGGAGTTCCCAGCTTAGAGAACGATGTGCGCCAAGGCACAGAGGACTTCGGTTGACCAGATATGGGGATGTGCAGCAAAGCCAGGGTTGTCTACCAGAGCCTTGAAAACTGGGCCTTGCCACATTCCTCTCTAGACCACAGGGACTGACTCTCCACGAGGCGAGTCCGAGTCTAGTATT
Organism: Peromyscus eremicus; assembly: GCF_949786415.1. NCBI lineage: Eukaryota > Metazoa > Chordata > Mammalia > Rodentia > Cricetidae > Peromyscus > Peromyscus eremicus. The sequence goes on from NC_081421.1 coordinate 74,515,429, forward strand.
GATTGAGAAATTAGATTTGTTTTGTTTTGAGACCCAGTTTCTCACGGAGCCCTGGCTAGCTGGGAACTCATTAGGTAGAGCAGCCTGGTAAGGACTTGTGGCAATCCTCCTGCCTCTGCCTCCTGGGTGCTGAGAAAAGTCTAGCTGATTGTGGAATTAGCATAAAGCATCTATTTTACACAGATTGTTTCACTTTTTCCTTTAAGAGCTTGAAGAGGACCCTGTAGGCATTAGCACAGGCAGTGATGGGAGAAGAGACAAGAATGAAAACCCGGTGCAGATTGATTGACTTCCTCAACCTGGACCAGACTTCGGGGAGGCTAATGCCAGGCAGTTCGTTATCAGCATCTTTAAAACACAGTACGATTTGGGAAAAGGTTTCCAGGCAACAGTCATTCCAATTCCAGGTGCACAATACCTCTTAAGGTGTGACTACATAGAAACTCCTTTACAAAGTACAGGTAACCATGAGGGTGGCTTCTAGGGCTAAAAGGCCGAGAATCTTTTTTTTTTTTTTTTTTTTTTTTTTGGTTTTTCGAGACAGGGTTTCTCTGTGTAGCTTTGCGCCTCTCCTGGAACTCACTTGGTAGCCCAGGCTGGCCTCGATCCGCCTGGCTCTGCCTCCCGAGTGCTGGGATTAAAGGCGTGCGCCACCACCGCCCGGCCAAAGGCCGAGAATCTAATGTGATCTCTGACCTATAGCATAGAGGTCAGCAGGTCATACAGTGCATGTGACATATCCCCCAAGGACGGATGATGGTCTAGGGAGAGAAGAGTCTGGAATAACCATTCTGGGGAGTTAGGGTGAGGTCTGCCTCCACGGATAGCAAAAAGGTCACCAAGTCATTAAAATCCACTCCCAGCCTTCTTGGTGGGGAAACGAGTACTTTATTTCCTGCTTGTTTAACATTCCTGGTTTCCCTAGTGATCTGTGGGCACAAGGACCTTTGTGACCCCAACAAGAGCTGTTCTGACAGAGTCTGAGGCCGAGCATCGAGATTCTTCTTCTGGAAGGAGAAGGACGTCTGGCTGCAGAGCTGGGGTGAAGTAGAGTGCAGAGCTTGGTGACACAGAGGCAGGGTAGGAAGCATGTGGCATCTGTGAGTAGGGAGTGACAGAGGGGAGGAGGAGAGGGCTGTCTCTATAGGACTTGGTGACTCTTGTCAGAGCCTGGGGTACCTCCTTGCAAGGGCAGGTTCAGGCAGGTTTGGGGAGCATGCTACATGGATTTTGTGCAGATATTCAAGTAGACATTTCTGGGGAGGAGTTGGATAGACAGGTTGGAAGGTAGGGAAGAGGTCTTGAGTGACAGTGCAGGTCAGGGTTATCTCCCTGGAGGTAAATGAGGGCACAGTGAGGTGAATGACAGGAGGGGACTCTGGAGAGTCACAGCAGGTATCCAGTCCCATCTACTAGTGGAGAACAGCATGCAGCTTAGCCTGTAACCCCCATTTTCCTATTTGGAGAACTGAGGCCGATAAACTGACCTCATAGAATTATTGCACAATAACGCGCATTCAGAGCGCCTGGTGGCAAGCTATGACACAAGTAATAGATAAAAGATACCTCTTTTCCAGGAGTTGAGATCACAGTATGGTGGACAGGAGAGACAGGGTGTGGCTGACACCTGCCTCAGGGAACTTGAGACAGTGACTTCTTGAGACAGATCAACAAAAAACTAGCAGAGAAACCACAAAAGGGCATCGGAGAATCAGAAGATAGATGTGGCTTGGAAGCAAAGGGAGTTGATCCCTCCAAGGAGGAGAGAGGAGAGAGATTTCCTGGTGTGATTGACACCTAGATAAAGAGCTGGAAGGAGGAGGAAGAGGAGGAGGGGGAGATGGAGGGAGAGAGGAGGGAGAGGAGGAAGGGGAGAGGAGGGAGAGGAGGAGGGGGAGATGGAGGAGGAGGAGGAGAGATGAGGGAGGGGGGGGAGGGGGAAGTGGAGGAGGAGGGAGAGATGGAGGAGGAGGAGGGGAAGATGGAGGAGGAGGAGGGGAAGATGGAGGAGGAGGAGGGGGAGATGGAGGAGGAGGAGGGAGATGGAGGAGGAGGAGGAGGAGGGGGAGATGGAGGAGGAGGAGGGAGATGGAGAAGGAGGAGGAGGGGGAGATGGAGGGAGAGGAGGGGAGGACAAAAACTTTCAGAGAAAAGAAATGCAACAGCTGGGTATGGCAACAGGAGGCTGGAATTCTCGCACTTGGGGAGGCTGAGGCAGGAGGAACTCAGGTTTGAGTCCAGCCTAGGACACAGATCAGAAAAAAAAAAAAAAGATAAGAAAGAAATATGAATGGCTATTGAGGGGGTGGAGCTCAGAGGCAGAGCTTACCTCACACATGTGAAGCATGGGCTCATTCTCATACTCTGTGTGTGTGCGTGTGCGTGTGTGTGTGTGTGTGTGTGTGTGTGTGTGATACACAGATGAAAGTTGCCTAATACCACTCATCGTTAAAAGAATACATATTTCCACCTTTATATTGGTGAGGATGACACCGTTTGGTAACATTCAGTGTTGGACAAGACACTTGAGGCACGGGGCCACTCCCGTGATCTATAAGTTACAAATATTCACACTACTTTTTTTTCTTTGCCAGAACCAGTTATCACAAAATATCCAAACTGCAAATCAAGCCTGTATGCTTGATCCAGATTTTACACTTCTAAGAATTTGCCCCCTGGCCACCTCACAAGTACACAGAGATGTAGCTTCTGCCATACTAATTATGACAAGGGTTAACGAGCTAAAGAGAAAAGCAGAAGTGAGCCAAATGCTGGCCAGACAAGAGCTGTTGAAATGGAGTGTGGGGTGTCCTTCCAGCCGGGGTGGCAGGGACCGGGAGGGAAAGGGTTGCGGTGCAAAGACTGGGGCCTTGGAACACGGTGTATGTGTCAAATTGGATAAGTGGAGGCCAGGGAAGAGCAGTCCCCATTTGTAGTGTGGGCTGACAACACCATGGAGACAATTCAACACAGCTTTGTTTGGGTTGGAGAGGGAGAGGAGCTGATGCTGTGCAACGTGACCCTTCCCCTCGGCCCCATCAATCTTTAATAATACTTTCAAAACCAGGATATATTTGGTGTCATTGTATTTCTTGTAAATGCTGGTCAAAGGGCTGAGTTCTGTGTCAAGTGCAGCTTGGAGCCAAAGAGAGTCAGCCAAACAGATGAGCTGGGTGAGGAACATCTGGATCGCAGATGCTTATGTATGCAGAAGCATTTTCTTGAAGGGTATGCAGAACTCTGTTACCAGGGTAACCCCTGGAGAGTGAGAGCTTGGTGTGTTGTACAAAAGTGGGCTTGAGCTTTTCAGTTCATGCTTTATTGGCCTTTTAATTTTTTTATTGCTTTGCTTTATTATTTATTGATTTATTGAGATGGGGTCTTGCTGCGTAGCTCAGGGAGGGTAATGCTCCTGCTTCTGCCTCCCATGTGCCAGGATGACAGGCATGTGCTCACACACTCGTCCATATTTTTACTTCTAAAATTACTTTTAAAAACTTCATCCTTCAGATGATGCACTTGAAAACTGTGAGGACCCTGCACCACGTTGAAAATAGCATCTCAGCCTTGCCCCAGATTTTCATCTGCATCACTGTGAAGACCCACCATGGTCCTGAAAATAAAGGTAGAGAAGAGGAGACTGGACCTGCCAAAGGTTTCAGGATGAGTTAATATTCTACCCAGGGGTTAATACAGCCTCAGCAACACTCTGAGCTCCAGGACCAAGCAACTGGTTTCTGAATAATGGATTTCAACTCCACCACATCCAAGTCCCACCTGAACATGAAAATACTTCAACTGAAAGAGTAGAGCTGACATAAAAAACTCAGAGAACTAACCCCAGATGCATAAATCCCAATTCAGTAACACAAGAAACATGAAAAACCAAGGCAACCCTGACGGTAATGTCATCTAGAGAGAATGAGTGAGATGGACTCCTGGGCAGAGAACTCAAAAGAATGATCATAAGTGTCTTGTAAGAAATGAAAGAGGAAAACAAGATCCTGATTGAGAATACAAACAACTGAATAAAATAAGGAAGATGATGTAACACATGTAAGAGGAATTCAACAAAGAGAAAGAAATACTGGGGGAAAAAACAATCTGAAATGTTGGAAATGAAAAACATCAATAAAAAAGATGGGGGAAAAGTCTCTCCAACAGGAAGGATCAAGGGGATGACAGATTATGTGAGCCTGAGGACAAGGAGAAGGGACTGAGGCAATCAAACATGGATGAAGACAAGTAATATCAAGGTCCCAACGTGAATATCAAAGTCTGCGGGATCCTCTGAAGAGACCAAATTTGGGTTGTTGGCCCTCATTCTAAAGACTTAGGAAACGTTTTTTAAAAGAATCATAAGAGAAAAATTCCCAGAATTAGGAAAAAGATGCCAGTGCAGGTACAGGAGGCTTTTATGACTCCAAATAGAAAAACTGGAAAAGAACTTCCCCTATCATATTATAATAAAATAATAAATATGCAAATCAAAGAAAGTGCATTGAGAGGGGGAAGAGAGGAATGCTGACTCGCACAGGAAGGCGGCAGGCTGTCAGAGTAACAGAGATTACTCAAAGGAAACCCTAAAAGCCAGAAGGTCTCCAAATGATGTATTTCAGTTTCTGAAAGGAAAGAGCTGCCAGCCTGGACTACTATACCCAGCAAAGCTACCTCTCATAATTGGAGGAAAAACCCAAACTTTCCATGATAAAAACAGAGGAATTTATACCTGGCAAGGCAACGCTACAGAAGATACTTGAAAGGGTCCTTCAGGTTGAAGAGAAAAACAAATCCATCCCTGAAGCCACAAGAAAAAATAAACCATGCTAAACAAAAACAAACAAAAGCAAGAGGAGAGAAAAAAAATAAATGCTACAAAATAACAAATGACAGGAAGCAATACATATCTTTGGATAATAACTATGAATATTAATGGTCTGAGTCTCCCAACCAAAGGCACTGACTAGTAGATTGGATAAAAAAAAAAAAAAGCAGCGATCATCTATCTGCTGTCTCCACGAAACCCACCTCATGACAAAAGATGGATGCTACTTTAGGGAGAAAGGGTGGAAAAAGGAACTCAGAGCAAACGGAACTAGAAGGCAAGCAGACGCTAGTATCTGACAAAGTAAGCTTAAACAAAAACTGGTGAGAAAAGATAAAGAAGTATGCTTCATGCTGTCAGGGAGCAATCCATCGAGAGCATGTCCCAGTGCTAAACAGATCCATCACAAACACAGGTGTATCCAGATTCACGAGACAAAATACAAGTTAGCACTACCACGATAGGAGTTAGTGTCTCACTTTTCTGTTGTCGTGAAGAGACACCATGACCAATGCAACATACAAAAGAAAGCATTTAATTGGGGACTTACAGTTTCAGAGGATGAGTCCCTGATCATCATGGTGGGATGTAGTTTGGGAGTAGGCAGGCACACATGGTGCTGGAGTAGCAGCTGAGAGCTTACATCTTATCTACAAATGGGAGGCAAGAGGCAGAGAGCTAACTGTGAACGGTATTTTACACACACACACACACACACACACACACACACATATTTATTCACATTTTTTGGGACAAGGTCTCTCTACAAGCTATCCTGGAACTCACTATGTAGACCAGGCTGGCCTTGAACTCACAGAGATCCCGGAGATCCACCTGCCTCTGCCTCCCAAGTACTTAGATTAAAGGCATGCTCACCATGCCCAGCAGGTGTGGGCTTTTGAAATCTCAAAGCCCACCCCTCGTGACACACGTCCTCCAACAAGGACACACTCCCTCCAATGAGGACATACTCCTAATCCTTTGCAAGCAGTTTCACCAATGGTAGACCAAGAACTCAAATGTGAGTCTCTGGGAGCATTCTCATTCAAATCACCACAGCTGGTAATTAAAATAACTAATTCTGATCAATTGACATGTCATTCTGCAAAAATAAAATTAACAGAGAAATTAAATGACATTTAAATGACATCACAGATCAAATGGACTTAACAGACATCTAAAAATATTCCATCCAAACAATGAAGAATATACATTATTCTCAGCAACTTATGGAACTTTACGTAAAGTAGATCACATAATAGGACACAAAGTAAGTCTTAACAAATACAGGGCAAGTGAAACAATGCCATGTATTCTATCTGATTACAATGGAGTAAGACTACAAATCAATACCAAGAGAACCCTCCACATATATACAACCTCTTGGAGGTTAAATAATAACCTATTGAGCAATGAATGGGTCCTTGAAGAAATCAAGAAGGAAATAAGGAAAAAAATAGAATCAAACGAATACACAACATATAAAAACCTATTTGGGACAATTAAAGGAGTCCAAAGAGGGGAGTAAATAGCTCTAAATGCCTACATTAAGAAATCAAGCCGGGAGGTGGTGGCGCACGCCTTTAATCCCAGCACTCGGGAGGCAGAGCCAGGTGGATCTCTGTGAGTTCAAGGCCAGCCTGGTCTCCAAAGCGAGTTCCAGGAAAGGCGCAAAGCTACACAGAGAAACCCTGTCTCGAAAAACCAAAAAAAAAAAAAAGAAAAAAAAAAAAGAAATCAGAGAGGTCTGAAAGAAATAACAATGGAACACAGGGCCCTGAGAAAAGAACAGGCCAAATCTCTAGTCAGTATATGGAAAGAAAGCAAATTCGTATCAAAATAAATTAAACAGAAATAAGAAAAATAATAATAATACAAAGAATGAATGACAGAGTTGGTTCTTAAGAAGATAAACAAGACTGACAAGCCTTTAGCCAAAATAACAAGAGAGAAAACTCAAATTAATAAAATTAGAGATGAAAATGGAGCCATCAAAACAAATGCCTTTGAAATTCAGAAAATCATTGCATGTTACCTTAAGACATATAATGCAGTACATTGGAAATCTAAAAGAAATACGTGAATTTCTAGATGCATATGGCCTGCCAAAATTAAACCAGGACAAGATATACTATTTAAACAGATCTGTAGCAAGCAGTGAGATTGAAGTAGTGATTATAAATCTTCCAACTAAAAAAAGAACAGCTCCAGATGGACTCCCTGGTGAATTTTACCAAATCTTTAAAGAAGAAATAAACTGATGCTTTTCAAATCGTTACCCAAAATTGGAAAGGAAAGGACATCACCAAACTCTCATGAAGCTAGTTCTACCCTGACGCCCAAAGCAGATAAAGATACAACAGCAACACACTTACAACAGACCAATTCCCCCGGATGAACACAGACACAAAAATTCTCAGCAAGAGATTTGCCAACCAAATTCAGGAACATATCAAAAAGATCACTTGCTGTGGCTGAACTGGATTTATTACTGAGGTGCACGGATGATTCAATATAAATCAATAAATATTAAACATTACAAAAATGGACTTAAGGACAGAAATCACAAGGTCATTTTTAATAGATGCAGAAAATGCTTTTGACAAAATCCAACACCTTCTCATGTTAGAAGTCCTGAAGAAACTCAGAATTGGAAGAACATTCCTCAACATAGACTGTATATAACAAACATAGCCAACATTATGTTAAACTGGGAAAAAAACACAAAGCATTTCCAATAAAATGAGGAATAAGACAAGGATGTTCACCTTCTCTGCTCTTATTCAATATAGTGCTGGAATTCTTAGCTAGAGCAATAATGTAAGAGAAGCAAATACAAATTATATAAATGGGAAAGACAAAAATCAAAGTATCTGCATTTGTACATATGATTCTATACATAAAGGACTTTTTATGCAAGGAAACTCAGCAAAGTGTCAGGATACAAAGTTACCATACAGAAGCCATCCTATTTGCTAACGATAAACACACTGAGAAAGAAACTGGGCAAACAATACCATTCACAATAGCCAAACAACAAAAACCTTTAGAGTAAAACTCACCAAAGACTTCAATGAAAATTCTAAAACACTAAAGAGAGAGATTGAGGAAGACATTAGAAGATGGAAAGACCTTCAGTGTTCACAGATCAGAAGAATTGATATTGTGGAAATGGTCTTCCTACCAAAAGCAATCCCAATCAAAATTTCAGTGACATTCGCAGAAACAAAAAGCAAGCACAAAAGACACCGGACAGCCAAAGCAATCCTGGACAAAAGGAACACTGCTGGAGTTATCCCTCATACGTGATTTCAAGTTATCCTACAGAGCCATGGTAATACAACAGCATGGTACTGCATTAACAAACAAACCAACAAACAAACCCTAGATCAATGGAACAGAACAGAGGATACGAAGCCACACAACTGCAGTCACCCGATCTTTGACAAAGAATGCCAAAAATACACATTGAAAAAAAAAGTCTTTAACAAGTAGTTCCAGGAAAGTGGGTATCTACATATAAAAGAATGAAAATAGACTTTTACCTTTCACCTGGCACAACCATCAGCTCCAAGTGGATAAAGGACCTCAATGTAAAACTTGAAACTCTGAACTAGAGAAAAAGGTAGGGAGAGCCCTTCAAGAGGTAAGCAGAGACAAGGACTTTCTAGATAGGATGATGATAAGTTAGGAAAGAAGGACCACAGCAACTAAGACCTCATAAGAATAAATACTTCTGTACAGAACAAGAAAGTGTCAATGGCTGTGAAGAGGTGGCCTACAAAATGAAGAAAATCTGCCAGCTGCACAGAGGATCAGTACCTAGACTATCCAAAGAACTTAAGAAACCAACATCAGGAAGACAAATGATGCAATCAAAAACTGGACTGCTAAAGAAGAAATACAAATAGTTAATGAACATTTACAAAGTGCCCAACACTGTTAGCCATCACTAAAACTACTTAGAGATCCTATCTCACTCCAGTGAGAATGACTGTCAGCAAGAAAACAGGTAACAATGAATGCTGGTGAGGACGTGGAAAAGGAGAATTGTTATCCACTGTTAGCAGGAATGTAAATTGGTACAACCACTATAGAAATCAGTGTGGAGGTTTCTCAAAAAACTAAAGGTAAGACTGCCATATGACCCAACTATACCACTCCTCAACATATACCCAGAGGACGCCATATCTTAGTAAAGGATGTATCAGTGCATCCATATTCCTGGCTGCTTTATTCACAATAGCTAGGAAATGGAATTAGCCTAGATATATGTCAACTGATGAATGGACAATGAAAATATACAACCTATGCACAATGAATTTTTATTCACCTGTAAAGAAAAATAAGACTTTGACATTTGCAAGAAAATGAATGGAACTTGAAAATACTATACTAAGTGAAATAATCCAGCCCAGCAAGACAATTTGTGTTCTCTCTCACTGGAGCCTAGCTTTGAGTTTTTTCGATTGGTGTGCTTAATTTGGAGTGTTGTTAGAGGTCAGGAAGCTAGAAAGGGCCCGTGGAGTGTAAGAGGCCTTTAAGAGAAGGGATAGCAGAATACATGTGATATGAAAGTAGAGGGAGGGAGGACTACTGGAGGTTAAAGGTTAAGCAAGGATAAGCGTGGAGTAAAGAGAGGGCGGGGCAGTTTAACCAAAACTTAGGATATATTAAAAAGCATTATGGAAACTCACTGCTTTATAAGCAACTTAAAAACAACAAACAAAAATAAAACAAAAAAAACAGAAGGAGTTTGGGTGGAGGTGCCCTGCATGGGTGTGCAATGCTTCTCCAAGCATGGGTTATTAAGTGAAAATCTCCGTATCCACTTCCCTAGGAGTTATTGGTTAGAGAGATCCCTGAATGCCCCACCCTTCATCACCAAAAAAATAAAAAACAAACAACAAAAACCACAGGCTTTGCCGCTGGTCTCCATTGTTAATTAACTAAATGGTAAGAGCCTATTGCTGAAGACATAATGCACTTTGGTCGTAGAACATAGAGAAATCAAGCTGTACCTGGCCTGGAAACGTCTCCTTTGATGGCTATCTTTCAGAGAACTGGAAGGTGCTTTATGGGATCCTGGGGAGGGGGTTGGGGGGTAATCAATAGATTTACCTAGGAATGGACCCTGCAATGCTGACCTTCCAGGCAACATGTACCTATTGGTGCAAATGTGGTATGATTGTCATGGGGGTAATCAACCACTTACTAAATGGATTTGAGGTCTATTCTATTGGAGAGAATTCATGGCCAGCACTGGAAATCTATCAAAAGCCTACAGCTGTGGAGATCATAGGCTCTAAAAGGAACCTACTACTATTGCTTTGCTAAGTGAACATCTTGTCAAACCACATTTTCAATATTTATAGATTAGTGCTGTTCTCAACCTTGATCAGAGAAGCTTCTTTTTACAGGGGATAGTGATTAATACACAGACTCATAACTCATCCAAGTACTAAGAATATATGGCTGTTGATTGGTCAGCCCTAAAAAGGACATCTATATCCATGCCAGCATGCCAAAGCTCAGGGAACATCACTGAAGTCAGGGTGTAAAGGCTGTAAGAGCCAGAGGATGGTGAGAAGTGCTGCAGAATGCTGTCTTCTGTGCATGGTATGGCCATGGTTCAGGTGACCTGTACAAGACCCAAACAAGATCAAACCAGTCATGAACAGGAGAGGGCCTCACAAGGCTACACCTCTGACTGAAGAGCTATTGACAACTGGTGATTGCTAATGTAGGGAGGTTTTTTTTTGGGGGGGGGGGAGTGTGGCCATTGGTTGGTTGCCAAGCTCTAATGGATGGCTTCACACCCATGTCCACACAATAGGCAAAAATTGGACTCAGTAGGTTATATAGGAGTATGTAAAAAGGAGGGGATGGAAGTATGGGAGCAGGGATTTGGGTTGGATATGATCAAGATACATTATATGCATGTACAAAATTGTCAAACAGTAATACAATACATTCTTAAAAGGACAAACAGAACAACGTGGGAAAAAAGGTTTTAATATGACATAATTTACCCATCACTGTGAAAGTTACTTACCCATCTCTAGAGCAGTTACTTCATATGTAATCACACTGTAGATAGTAGATGCAGAATAGATGTATATGGGCTTCAAAACTACTGTGAGATTTAAGATATATGATATAAGATATGTTTGTCTCTAGTTCAGATATACACATGTGCTCTCCCTTGACTAAATTTACAGGAGGGGATTTTTAAGTTAACTGAGACCTACCACCGTACACAACACCGTACCGCCTGCCCTGTTAGATATAAGTACCACGCTCTCTAACCCCTGGACATAAGCACCACACTCAGTACCTCATGCCCTGTGTGACCTGACAAGCCTAAACAATAGAGCAGACTGAGTCACTCCCAACCAGGACCCTCAGTAGTCCCTTTCACATGCACGCATGCACGCACACACGCTTGCACATTTCAGGACATTTGAGGCTGGCTTTTACAGTAATTCTGAATTTTTACTAGTCCATTCTGCTCAGGAGGAGCAAGCAAGGTATGCTTCTCAAGCTCCACACACTCCTGTTAGATTCCCAGGTCAGAGCAGAGCCACTGTCCCTCAAGCTGTCCCCCAGGCAGGCTGGAGGCAGAGCTAGAAAGGGCTGGGGCCTCATGCCCCAGAGAAGCTGTGACAGGGTCGGAGTGACACCAACTTCCAGCTCTCTGTGAGGAAGGTTTCCACTTGTGTCTTCCAGATCAGAAAGGAGCTGTTTCGACTTCGCTTCTGTCCCCAGTGCCCATTGAATAGGTTTATAGATCTGGTTCCCTGATTTCATTATTGTGCTGAGGCTAACCATGGCCAGAGAAGCTCAGCAGAGTTACCAAATTTGTAGCACATTTATTTGCTTATTTATTGTGTGTGTGGTGTATGTTCATGTGTGTGCTGTTAAATATGCATGTGTGTGCACATGCGTGTGGAGGATACAGGTTAACCTTATGCTGTGGGATGGTCTGTATGTCAAATCTGTTGCTCTGATTGGTCAATAAATAAAACACTGATTGGCCAGTGGCCAGGCAGGAAGTATAGGCAGGACTAACAGAGAGGAGAATGGAGAGAACAGGAAGGGAAAGGAAGTCACTGCCAGCCGCCGCCATGACAAACAGCATGTGAAGATGCCGGTAAGCCACGAGCCACGTGGCAAGGTATAGATTTATGGAAATGGATTAATTTAAGCTATAAGAACAGTTAGCAAAAAGCCTGCCATGGCCATACAGTTTGTAAGCAATATAAGTCTCTGTGTGTTTACTTGGTTGGGTCTGAGCTACTGCGGGACTGGCGAGTTAGAGAGATTTGTCCTGACTGTGGGCCAGGCAGGACCAGAAAAACTCTAGCTACAACCTTACATGTCAGTTCTGGAAGCCACTCTTATTTTTGAGACAGAGTTCCTCACGGGAACTCATGGCTCATGGATTATGCTAGACTGGCCAGTCAGCAAGTCCCCAGCATTCTCCTGTGTTCATGTTCCCAATGCAAGCCCACGCCACTGTGTCCAGTTTTTAAAGTGGGTGCTGGGGATTGAAAATGCCTGGGCAGCACACTTTACCAACTGAGCTTTCTCATTGGCCCTTATCTTTCCTGTTATCTCATAACAGTTTATTCTAACAAATATCAACAATCAGAAAAGTTTAAAAAAATGTGTAGTGAATATCCATTGCCGCACACAAAGCCTCCACTTGACCTTCTGTTCAATCACCCACTGAGAGGCTGGAGTTTCAGTTTCTTCTTTCTGGGCCCTTTGGTGCTCGGACCCACACCTTAGCCCTGCAGTATGCACATAACTTTTCTTCCTTTCTTGGTGCACAATCGTCACTTCCTCTCTGAGTGCCTATGGCCTATGGCAGTTACAGACTCAGATGCACAGTTTAATAAGCAGATTGGTGTCTGGCCCTTCAGATACCGTGGTTGTATCCATGGATTCAATCAAGTGCAGCTCTGAGGTATTTGAACAGCAAAAATATTTATATCTGCGCTGAACATGTACAGACCTTCTTCCTGTCATCCCCCAGCAATGCAGGGTAATAACCGTTTGCACAGTATCTACAGTGTATTCAGTAGTGTAAGTTAGAGATGACTTAGTTATAGGTGAAGATTATACATGCCAAATGTTAGTACTGTGCCATATTTTGTTTTTCTTTTGGAGTGCTGGGGATCAAACCTAGGGCCTCACCCTGGCTGGACAAGTCCTGTACCAATGAGCTGCATCCCAGATCAGTATGTAAGGGACTTAGGCATCTACAGACCTGGGTATCTGCAGAAGTCCTGTAATCAATCTGCTATGGATTCCAAAGGACAATTTCACACAGATAGACAGACAGACAGACACACAGACAGACAGACAGACACACACACACACACACACACACACACACACACACACACAAACCCAACTCACTAGAACTGAATATGTACTTTGAGCTGGGCCCTGAGCAGAGTACAAAAGGTCTTTATAAATATGGCCATATTAAGTTATTTTTGCTTGTTTGCTTGTTAGTTTTGTGCTAGATTGACCTGGAATTTACTGCATACCCCATGTTGGGCCTGATCTTCCCTCAGCATCCTCAAAGAGCAAGATAATAGGAGTGAGCCACCATGCCCAGTTTATTGATTTCCTCATCTGGGGAGTAGATATTATCAGAGCTAAGAAAATTAAGGCACAGGTAAAGCCATGGCTGCTTCTGACAAGGACTATTACCATAAGTAAAATAATTACAAATGAGCTCTCTTAACTTGCATATTTAAATCAAAATACATAGCTATATTTAGTGCCCCTGTTTGTATTTAAATACACACTAAATACAGGTTTGTGCTGCCACCCTTGAATGTTCATTTCAAGGTGGTGTGTGATGTGGGAGTCTGCTTGCAGCCATACTGACATGGCTATTTAGATATCTACACTCAGCTCCCAAAGAGTTTTTCTTTTGGTGGTAGTTGTGGTCTCGTACCCGTTATGTCAGCCATACCGTTCAACCCTCCACCCCAGAGAGCCAGGAGTGTCTCTTTTGTTTTATGACAACCAACGACGCAGTGTAATAATCTAATAGAGAATTCTAGACAACAGCAGGAAATACCAGGTGGCTTCCAACTCATTTTTACCAGCCTAAAAAGTCATAAAACTTCCCGTTACTAACAGCTGTCAGGGACCCCCTGCTCCCACAAGCTCCGCAGCAGCGCTGTGCAGCAGTGACACTGGCCGGTACTCAGGTACGCCACAGGGAAAGCATCTTCAACATCGTCGGTAATACTGATGCAGGGGATGGGCTTGGGGATGTGAGGAAGTCCACACAAGTGGATACAGAGGTTCTAAGGGCATGCTCCGCCCTATAGCGGCCTCTAGAGCAGTGGTTCTCAACCTTCCTAATGCTGCGACCCTTTAATACGGTTCCTCGTGTTATGGTGACCTCCCCCAACCATAAAATTATCTTCATTGCTACTTCATAACTGTAATTTTGCTACTGTTACGAATCATAATGTAAATATCTGATGTGCAGTATATCTGATATGCGACCCGTGTAAAAGGGTCATTCGACCCTCCCCCCCAGGGGTCGTGGCCCACAGATTGAGAAGCACTGCTCTAGAGTGACAAGCTGCCCCCTTCCCTTTTTTTTTTTTTTTAAGCAGCCCTTACTGGCAAACTAGTCTATCTAGGCTGACCTAAATTTAGAAGGCACTTTACAATTTACAATGCCCTTTCTAGAAATGCTCAGACCATGTACGTGTTCCCAAACACCAACCCAAGATAAGTATCATTGCTGTCATTTTTCTAAAGCTCGGAAGTTAAGTGCCAACCCATTCTTATCTGGCTTTTCTTCTACCTCACCAGCTGGAACGAAGGATTTAGAAATCAAAGACTTGGATTTGAGTCTCATTTTATAGCCTACTAGCTCACAGCCTCTGAGCCATTGACTTATTCGTTCTGAAATGATTCCCTATGAAATGAAGATCCCCCCTGCAGGCCTGAGGTTAGGATTAAATTATGTATGAAAAGTGCTTTGTAAACTGCAGTGTACTACATAATTTGGTTATTATTAATTTGTAGATGATACACTGACATGGCATGCATTATTTCATTAGGCTTTTATTATGGCGTTTTCAAACATACAGTGAAGTGTGTATAAATATAATGGAGGTCCATACAAGTGAACCTCCTTGTGCCCATCACTCGGCTTCACCATGGCAATGGTCAATGCTGATTGTCAACTTGACAGGTTCTTGAATCTCATAGGAGATTAACTTCTGGGCATGTCTGAATTAGCTTACCTGAGGTGGAAAGACACACCCTAAGTGTTTGTGGATGGGTTGAGGTCTTGGACTGAACAGAAGAGAGAAGATGAGGTGAATACCAGCGTTAATCTCTCTCTGGTATGGATGCGATGTGATCAGCCGCCTCACACTCCTGCTGTCCCACCCTCTCTGCCGTGATGGAAGATATTGCCTCACACTGTGAGCTAGAATAAAGCCCTTCTCTCTTGGATTGCTTCTTTTCGGGTGTGTGATTACAGCCACGAGCAAAGTAAAAATACAGAAAACTGCTACCCAGGAGTGGCCCATTATTCTGATCAACCTGACTGTGTGTTCTTAACTGTTTGGAACTCGTTTGTAGGGAAGGAACTCGGAAGGATTTCCAACGATGGGCTACAAAAGCTCTAAGTCACTGTGAGTGGAATTTAACAGGTTAGTTGGACCGGAGTTTGGAAGATCAGAATGTAGAGAGAAATACAGACAGTGGAGGCCTGGCTCCTGAAGTTTCAGAGGGTGATAAGGTCTCCATTGGGAATGGGCTAGCATTCATTCATGCTGTTCCAGCAAAGAATCTAGCTTCATTCTGCCCATGCTCTGAAGACTTGAATGCCGCTGAATTAAAAAGAAATAGACTAATCTATTTGGAGGAGGCAATCTTAAGGCAGTCGGGCCTTGCCATGGGTTTTGCTCACTGCTCTCATCCAGGTCTGCAGTGAGAGAGGGCAAACGGGGAAAAAAGATACGAGGAATTTTGAAGGGAAGGTTTAGAGAGTTAAAGCTGGGACGAGGCTGTTGCTGAGAAAGTAGCTGTAGTTGTTAGAGATTAATAAGAAGACAATAGGAAAGGTGCCCTAAGGGCAAACCCCCATCCATGCATGGCTCTATCTCGTGAAAATCATGGGAGATTTCTGAAATGGGAGACTCTAAATGAAGTATTTCCTCCTTGAAAACACAGCAGCTGATACAGCTGTGGTGCCAGGGGACCAGGCTCTATCCTGGGCTGGCAGCGTTGTCCACAAAGCATGAAAGATTAACCAGAGTGAGGGTATCATGAGGTTTATTACAAGGTTCCAGAAGGTCACTGAGGACCGGCAATGTGTGGCAGGGTCAGGGTCCATGCAAGGAAGCCAAGAAGGGCCATTGCATGAAGCTGGGGAAGAGAATCCTAAGTGTGAGTGGTGACTCCAGGGTGTTGGCTTTGCCAACTGCTGAGGAAAACTGTGGGTACAGAGAGGGTTTATCCCAAGAGAGAGGTCGTGTGTGTTATAGTCAGCAGGAGGCTGGAGATCCCCAGGCCCTTCAGAGTCCAGATGAGTCCCACAAGCTATACACGGAGCCACAGGATTTGGTGTTTGTCTGTCCTGCTGGGATGCAGTCTGTCTCTCTTCTGGTTGCTTCTTGCTGTGCCCCCACACATCCCTTTTGGACTGTGAATGTTTACTCTGTGCCACTGTGTGTGGTAGAAATGTGGCATTTGTTTCTTAATATTAGAGGGGTTCTCTGTTAAGAGTGTCTGAGGCTCAGAAGAGACTCTACCCTTAGTTTTGAACAGTATTGGAACTATTTGAGGTTGTGGTGACTTGAAGTTATACTGAATACATTTGCGTTATAAGAAGATGTTGAGGCAAGAGGGACAAGGAGTGGCATGTGATGGTTTAAAAAGTGCTGGATCTGGGTGTCAAGTTGTCAAGTGATGTACTGGTGGTGTTTGATTTCAATTGACAGGCTCTAGAATTGCCTAAAAGACAAACTTCTGGACAAGCCTGTAAGAGTCCTTACCAGAAATCCAACAGCTGGGGCCATCTGATCTGAATGTTCAGCCTCCAAAATGATGGCTTGGGTATTATACTACAGCAGCTGTGGTGCTTTGGATGAGAATGGCCCTCATAGGCTCAGACATTTGAATGCTTGGGTCCCAGTTGGTAGAACTGTTTGGGAAGGATTCGAAGGTATGTAAGGCCCTATTAAAGAAGGCGAGTCACTGGGGTGGGCTTGAAGGTTTCAAAGGCCCAGGCCATTCCAGTTAGCTGTCCCTCTGCCTCACAGTTGTTGTCTCGTGCTCATGCCTGTAGCCATGCTCCTTGCCATGACTGTGATGGACTCTGTCCCAGTCAGGGTCACTATCACTGTGATGAAACACCATGACCAAAGCAACTTGGGAAGGAAAGTGTTTATTTGGCTCACACCTCCACATCACTATTCATTACCAGAAGAAGCCAGGACAAGAACACAAATAGGGCTGGAGGCAAGAGCTTGATTTTGAAACTGTGGAAGTGTGCTGCTTAATGGTTTGCTCTCTGTGACTTGCTCAGCCTGCTTTCTTATAGAACCCAGGACCATCACCCACAGTAAGCTAGGTCCTCCCCCATCAATCACTAATTAAGAAAATGCTTGCCTGCAGCCCAATCTTTCTGAGGCATTTTTCTCAATTGAGGTTCTCATCTCTCAAACGATTCTAGCCTGTGTCAAGTTGACGTAAAACAAGCTAGCATATAGACTCCCACCCTCTGGAACCATGAGCCCCCAAATTAAATGTTTTGTTTTGCTTTAATAAGTTGCCTTGTTTATGGTATCTCTTTACAGCAATTTAAAAGTAACAAAGCAATAGAAAACAAACTAATTCAGTTATTATGTGTCCAAATGGGAGCCCCAAACCACAGGGCCATGGGAACAAGAGATCAGCTATGGGAAACAGTCGCTGACTTCTACAGCTGAGTCAGAGCTCAACAAGATGGAGCCTCCCAAGGCTTGGGAGACTGACCAGTGGCCACTGGAAAAGTTCACTGATATTCTTCTGGCCAGGGATGACCGGGGGAAGCTGTCTCTTTGGAGACTGACACAACCTAACTGGAAGCTGCTAGCAGCCACGCCACTGAACATCACTGAGGGCATCCTCCACACTGTTGGCCCTGGCTACCACAAGAACCAAGAGGAAAGCACATCAGAGCAGGAAAAAGAAAGTCCTACCATGGTCATGAGTACTTCTGCTTACAAAGGCAATATGAGACAAATGTTCCCTGGGTCCAGCACCAGTCACCAAGATGAGGGGAATGGGGGTCCCAGGCTACGCCTTGTTAGGAAATGGCGTGCAAGAGGCCATGGTGGGTCCTGCCAAGGTGCCCTGGTGGGTGAGGGAGACACGCCATGCAGATGCGGCAGGCTGTGGTGTGGAGCCGTGGAAAGTTACTCACACCATGCAGACACATGCCCTCGTGGAAAGTTTATTATTAAAGGGAGAGAGGAGAGAGAGAGAGAAAGAGACTGAAAGAGAGAGAAAAAAAGAGGTGCAGGCTACCTCTGGCGGGGTTGGGGTGGGGTGGGTGAGTGGGGAGAACAAAGAGGGAGGAGCTTTTTCTTAAAGGAGACTTTACATAAGATGACGTCAGGATGCTGGGAGGGTCCCCAAGGGGCGATTCAGAATACTAACATTAATAACTAGCATACAGTGACAGGTCAGATAAAGGGAAGGACGGGTTCTTTATTTTCTAGTTCCTGGGTAAGTCAGTGCCTAGAAATTTCCCAAGTTGCTGTAATTGTCATTGTTGTTCTGTGATCATTGTGCAACCATGAACTCGAGCGTATCTGAAGGGTTCGGCCATTGCAGTTATTATTCGTTTGATTGGTACCACATGCACATACATTAGACTGATCCAATACATGAAGAATGCATGTTTTCTCTCCTTTAATGTTTCAGGGAGATAAGATGAAAAGCCATCTCAAAGCTTTTGTGCACAAAAACCTTCCAGCAGAGATATCTGTAGTGGGGAGGCAGCAGAGCTTGGAGGCTTTCCCCGCCTTGGCTGAAGAAAGGCGTTGATGAGTAGGAGATCTTGCTCTCGAATGCACCCTGGCTCTGCAGTAAGCGAAGGAAGCGTTCTTTGTCCTGGAGAGTTAACTGTCAGAGTTTTCTTGTTGGGTCAGTCATCAACCATACATACATTAAGGCGAGTGTGCTATATGGTAGCAGAGATTAGGAAGCACTGATTAAATGGTGGGCAGATTTTATTCGTAAGTAGCTCAAACGGTATTTCTCACCCCCACGTGTTCTTTTACTGTAGCATGAATCTTAAAAGTTCTTATTAATGAAATCAAACCCGAGGCCAGTTATTGGGGTCAATGCTGGTAGATCAGAGAGACAGAACAAGCCACAGCTATCTCACCTTGCCAATTCCTCAGCTGGTCTTGTCTCCTCAGACTGGAAGCCTCTAAGTCCTCATCCAGAATGGGTCTCAGCTGAATTGCTGCTTCAAAGCCTGAAAGCTTAACCAGCCAAATGCTTAACCAGCCAAATACTTCTAGTTTCTGGTCCTCATGCCTTATATACCTTTCTGATTTCTACCATCACTCCCTGGGATTAAAGGCTGCTTTCTGGGATTAAAGGCGTGAGTCACCATGCCTGGCTGTTTCCAATGCGGCCTTGAACTCACAGAGATCCAGAGGGATTTCTGTCTCTGGAATGCTAGGATTAAAGGCATGTGCTAACATTTTCTAGCCTAAGTATCTTGTGGCTTTTCTGTTCTCTGACCCCAGATAAGTTTATTAAGGTACACAATATTTTGGGGAACACAATACCACCACATTGTACAATGCTACTTTGCCGCTCTTCCATCAGCAGGTGAAGCCTGATTCCTTCTCGAATGTTGATTGCTGATTCAGGTGTGTCCCGGACAAGACAGCAGAAGAGTGGCACAAGACTCTGAGGCAGGTCACAGAGGGTCTTGCCTACTTGTAGTAGAATATTATTTTAAGGTGTGTTACTTTTGTTTATGTTGCATTTGTTTAACTCTGTAAAGCTGTGTTACTGTGCCTGTCTAAACACCTGATGGTCTAGTAAAGAACTAGCCAATAGCAAGGCAGGAGAAAGGATAGGGGGCCTGGCAGGCAGAGAGAATATATAGAAGGAGAAATTTGGAAGGAGGGATCAAGAAGGAGCCAGAGAAGGGGAGGACGTTAGGGGTCAGCCACCTGGCTACACAGCTAGCAAGCTGTGGAGTAAGGGTAAGAGAACAGGAAAAACCCAGACGCAAAAGGTAGTTAGGATAAGTTAAGTTAGAAAAGCTGGC
The DNA here is from genome assembly GCF_949786415.1 of Peromyscus eremicus. NCBI lineage: Eukaryota > Metazoa > Chordata > Mammalia > Rodentia > Cricetidae > Peromyscus > Peromyscus eremicus. The sequence continues at coordinate 74,535,591 of NC_081421.1, forward strand.
AAGAAACTAAGCTAAGCTAAGGCTGGGCATTCATAAGGAAGAATAAGCCTCTGTGTGTGATTTAATTGGGAGCTAGGTGGCAGACCCCCCAAAAAGAGCAAAAACAAATAACAACACCTGGTTCTTTGAGGATGTCTGTCCCAAGGGGAGCTTAATTCCCAAGTACAAAGGTCAGACATCTTGGGCTGTCTGTATTAGGGAAGCTATGTGTGTGCTCTTAGCAGACAGCTCATTCAGTCAACATTAGCTGTCAATGAAGTGAACAAGGCCTCTGCAAGAGCCAAAACAGTTGGGCCTTCAGTTCCTGGGAGCCCCAGCGAACCTTGGACTGTGATCACAAGAGACTCCACATGAAGATGACACAGCTATATATACCCTGACCAGAATTTTGACCCACAAAATAAAGATTAAACTACCAGTATGGTTGCTTTAAGGGGTTAAGTTTGGGGTTACTTTGTAACTCAGAAATAATAGCTGGTTTAAAGACCACGAAAGCTTTTCCTACAGAGGTGATAAAAAGCAAGATTGGATGCATTCTGCAGAGATTTGAAATTTCTCTGAGCTCTGATCTGGGGATTTGTTAAATCCGTGGTCATTCTAGACAAGCACCATGCTCCCTGAGGCACCTGTCTCATCTAGTGTGGCCTAGCACCGTCTCACAGTCATTCCCCAGAGTTCGTAGCTCTGTTACTCATTCTGGATGCTGGGGGGGGGGGGGGCGGAGGGGGGGTGAGCTGGTGTCTTTCCTTCTCACGGGTGCTGTTGTTTTTACCATCAGAAGACTATACTGTTTTTGAAGAGGAAGTAGGAGCATAGATTCCAGAGTCCAAAGACAGGAGTTCAAATCCAGATTCACTCACATCCCAATTCTGTCATCTCAAGGTATTCAGCAGCACAAGCCTCACTTTGCTCTATCTGAAGATGGAGGATGGGGTGGGGGAATAAATCCTGTCCCAGGTAAATGTTGGGAGGTCTCCTAGTTAGTTTCAACTAATTTGACATAGCCCAGAGTTATCTGAGAGAGTCCCTAATCTGATTGCCTTTATCAGATTAGCCTGTGGGCATGTCTGTGGGAGCCGTTTTTTTTTTTGATTGCTAACTGATGCTGGAGGGGTCAGCCCACTGTGGGAGGTGCCATCCTTAGGCAGTGTCTTGGTCTGTATCAGAAAGCTGAGCAGAGGTTTGGAAGTAAGCCGGTAAGCATTCCTCCATGGTTTCTGCTTCACCTTCCTGCCCTGCTGGGGTTCCTGCTCCGATTTCCTTCAACAATAGACTATAACCTGAAAGGTGAAATAAACCTTCTACACCCCAAACTCTCTGTTTTGGTGATGGCATTTATCCCAGCAACAGAAGGCTAACTAAGACAGGAGCACTGAGCACAATCACACTATGAGACCTTGGGGGTGTCAACCAGCTTGAGCCCCTTCATATCTTTTCACTCCATTTTTAAAAACTCAAAAATATAGAGTATATAAAAAAACAATCATTCATCTTCGAATGATTGGGAATTCCCACATTGACATATTTGTTCTGTTGTTTTTGAGACAGAGTCCCACGTAGCCCCAATTGTCCTTGAACTCACTATGTAGCTGAGGATGGCCTTGAACTTTTGATTCTTCTTGCTTCATCTCTTGAGTTTTGGGATTGAAGTTGTGTGCTACCATGCCCAGTGGATGCAATGTTGGGATTAGAACTCAGGGCTTTGGGCATGCTAGTCAAATATGCTGCCAACTGAGCCACATCCTCAAGCCCCACATTAGTATCTTATTTATTCCCAGTTCTCAAAAATTTTTAAGTGTGTGTGTGTGTGTGTGTGTGTGTGTGTGTGTGTACGCTTCAGAAGTGACAGCAACTGTGTTCTTCACTGCTCTCCACCTTATTTTTAGAGACAGGGCCTCTCACTGACCCCGAAGCTCACTGATTTGACTCCACTAGCTGACTGGCAAGCCTTGGGGCTCCCTTGTCTCTGCTTCCCCAGGGCTGGGATTGCAAGCATGTGCCCAACTTTGCTGTGGGTGCTGGGGCTCTGAATTCGAACCTTTATGCTTGTTCAGCAAGTACCTTATTGATGGAACCCTTTCCCAGACTCTGATCCCAGTTTTTTTTTTAAATTACTCTTGTTTTTGTAAAGCTGAAAAATATTACATATTACAAATTATTTAACCATGCGAAACCAGTACCCACCCCCCAAATATGGAATATGTTGTGAAGGTATAAGTCACTTTATATGGGGCCGAGATAACCTTTTCTACCTATTTTTAGTTTCTTTTCCTGTTGCTGTGATAACATTCTCTGATAAAAGCAACTTCAGGGAGAAAAGGCTGAGTTTTGGCTCACAGTTTGAGGGTGGAGTCCATCATGGCAAGCAAAGGTGGCCGGAGCTTGAAACTTTGATTGCATCCACATCAGAAAGCACAGAGCAATGAATTGATCGTGCTCAGCTCCCTTTCTCAAAGTTACGGAGTCCAAAATTCCCAGCTGAGGGAAAAGGTACTACCTGCAGTTGAGATGTCTTTCCACATCGATTAACACTATCAAAATAATCCCCCACAGGAATGCCCAGAGGCCTGTCTTCCAGGTGATTCTAGATCCTGTCAAATTGATAATGAACACTCACCACCACACTGCAACACTTAGATATTTCAGTAGCCAGTCTGCAAGGCTACTTTTAAACACTGCCAATCGGTTACATGTGAAGAAGGCTAATCATATCTGCTGCCTCACCTTTAGATGCTCTCTGCTTGCGGGTCACTTTTTTTGTTTGTTTTTGTTTTGTTTTGTTTTGTTTTTGTTTGTTTGTTTGTTTGTTTGAGACAGGGTTTTTCTGTGTAGCTTTGCGCCTTTCCTGGAACTCGCTTTGGAGACCAGGCTGGCCTGGAACTCACAGAGATCCGCCTGTCTCTGCCTCCCAAGTGCTGGGATTAAAGGCGTGTGCCACCACCGCCCGGCACGGGTCACTTTTTGAGTACAGTTGTTCCCCGACTTTGACTCACTAAGGAATGATACCCGCCATTGCCCTAGTCGAAAGAAGAAACGCCTTTCCCGCAGCCCTGCCTTCCACGTCCGCTCTATCCCACGGCCCGCTGCTCGCTTGGCTCGCCTTGTCTTCTTACCTGGGATGGCTGTTGTAGAACCAGGTTTTACGCTTTAATCTGTGTTTGATGGAGCATCTGTCGTGAGTGTGTGATGGCCCAACCTTTCATCGTTTGAGCAGAAATGTATGGCCCCCAACCCTGTGCCTGTTCCACCTCTGCACGGAAGGGCCACGGCTCTGCTGTTGCCAGGCCACTGTCTTCCTTCATAGACACAACTAGGCACAGCGCAAACACCTGTGGTGACCTTGGAGGCTGTGCATGTGGACAATCTTTCCTGAGCACAGATTTTGAGTTCTCTGGAAGTCTCTAGGCGCCGTCTAGTCCCCCAGTTCCTGGTAGGAGCTTTTGAGAATAGAAATAGGCACAAAAAGTGCTCAGAAATCAGGAGCACTCAACAAAGCATGGCCTCCATTTCTGCTGGCCGTGAACCTGAGTCCCCACATGTGACGAAGGAATGCTGGCTAAGAAAGGCTGCAGCGGCCTCCTCCTCTCCTTCCTCTCGCAAAGCACTTAGAGCTAACCGAAACTGCAAGTCTTCCTAGGGCTTTAGAACCCAGGTCTCTCTGACCCTCTCAGTTCTTCCTCCCTAAAGATGGGGGGGGGGGTGCTCTCTCTGTGAAGTTCCCTATGCCAGCTGAGGAAACAGCTTTCCAAAGAAATACGAAGAGGGGGAGGACTTGCCCACTATAAAGATGTGCCTTTGGAATAAGATTATTTCTCTTTTAAAAGTACCTTAGCAGCCAGCAAGATGGTTCATCAGGTAAAGGTGCTTGCTGCCAAGCAAAATGAGTTTGATCCCCAAGAACTACACAGTGGAAGGGGAGAATTGAGTCTTAGAAACTGTACTCTGTACTCTGACCTCTACACATGTGCTGTGGGATGGAGACACACACACACACTAAATAAAATACAATTTTTAGCGCCTTTCCCATTTTTTCATATCCTAGTACCTAGCAGATGATCAAAGAGCCAAGAAATGGTCTTTCACTAGAACACAGACATGGCCCACATAGGGTGGAGGGGATGGCCCTCCCTCCTCTGAAGGTTTGATTCTGCTGAAATAAGCAGGCACTCAATTAACAGGAGGAAAGGTGTGCAAATTAGCAGCAGCCATGTACACCTAGGAACCATGCTTGGGTACAAAACGAGTTTCATCAACCCCGAAGGGCCAGGTAGTTAAAAAGCTTAGACGCTCTCTCTGTAGAGGGGAAGGGAATGGGACAGTGGGAACTTAGAGAGGGGCAGTGTTGAAGTCTGGATGAGAAATGTCCCTAATCGCTCACATATTTGAACGCTTGGTCCCGGGCTGGTGGCGCTGTTTCAGAAGGTTGTGAAGTGTTAGGAGATGGAGCCCTGCTGGAAGACATGTGTCACTAGGGGCAGCTTTGAGAGTGTGTAGCCTTGTACCACTTCCAGCTCTTCCTCTCTGCTTCAGGGTTGCAGCTGAAGATGTGATCTCTCCTCTCCAGCTACAATGCCTATCGGCTGCCATGTCTCCCCCATCGTTACGGACTTCATCTGGAAGCGTAAACCGAGATAAGCCCTTCCCTGAGTTGCTTTCGGTGAGCGTTTTATCACGACAGAAAAGTAATACAGGTAGGGAGTGGAGCTCTTGTACTTTGTTTTGCTTTAGGAGAAATGAACGGGCAGCAGGACCGGACAATAGGCTTAGATGAAGCTCTTAGGGCTTTGAGGAGATGGCCTGACAAGTTGCCCATGCAGAGAACGTCTCTCAGACATGGTCCTCAGAGCACATGACGTCTTTAATGCAAAATGTGGAGGCCCTTCTAGTCTTGGGTTCTGAGTTCTTCCCTGAGTAAGGACATTTAAGGAGGAAGTCCAAGAATTTCCTCCAGTCACACAAGGGGCTGCAGGGCGAGCACTCTCCCACACTTGGGGGAAAACAGCAGTTAGTTAGCAAGATCTGCATTCCAAGGAACCTGAAGGCCTTCCAGTCTCCTTTAATTCAAAGCATATCAAAGCTTCAAACTGTGGGGTATAAGTTTCTGATCTCAACAGCTGCCTTTCCTAGTATCTCTGTGTTTAGGTTGACTTTGGAATTAAGTCGCAGATCCTAGGCAGAAATGATGTCATTCATCTCCGTACTTGGCCTCCTGTGGGCTAGCAGCCATGCTCGCTCCTCTTTGGACTGCTTCACTATAATAGGACACCTATCCCAGCCCTCATCCCCAGGGCAAACCTGGGAACTTCTCATTGACAATAGCAGGCAGAGAGGCTGGATCCCTGAAAGTCTGCTAGGAGACAGCCCTTCTTACAAGAACCCTCACTGGGTAGTAAAGAGACAAAATAAACTTGCATTGTGTGAAATCACTGAGCCTTCAGACTTGATCTGTTGCTCACACAATGAGCCCACACACTGGGAAGCCCCTGCCCACTTATCTAGAGTTAACTGCTGTTGTCAAATCCAATGCATGGCGAATGTAATCTGACAAATCCTTCATTTGCTTGGCAGCCCTTCAGGTTCTGACATCAACTGTTATTGTGCGGCATGACAACTAGGCACCAATAATAAACATTTCACAAAGATGGTTGTAATAGCTTTCGCTTTTCAAAAAAAAAAATCAACTAATTCCCTGTGCTTTCTCCCTCCAGCACCTACGCCTGGCATCAGTCAATAATTGCTTTTGACACCATGCACATTTTCACCCCTTAGCACCCTTATGGTGTGAATAAGCGTCTGAGGTCTAGAAATGTAGACTTGATGATCCTGCTGCAGTCTAGACTGGTCAGGCTATGGCTGTGAAGGGCAGCAGGTGTTTCTAACCTCAAAGATGCCATACTGGCATAGGAGTTATTTTGAGCCAATACTAATAGAGAAGAAGCAGGACAAGAAAATCTCTCTGTCTTCCTCCTATTTGCCTAATAACAAAAAATAGATTTGTGTTTACTGTCTCCCTTCTTTACCTGGAAGGGCAGAAATAAATTATTAGAGCGAACCTTACCCCTGGGTGAAGCTACGTAACAAACTTTGCTCCCACTTGCCATTATCTACTAGTAGGTTTCCCTGTATTCGCTTTTCCTCAACGTACCAGTGCCAGAAGCTCAGCCCCTTCCCTCGGCCTGCTACCCCCCTACAAAAGTCACCAATTCTTGCAGAGATGCTGTTACACACTGACTATGGTTGGAGTGTGTCTCTTCTCCCCTCCCCCCCAGGGAGAGGGCTCATGGGTTGGTTTCATCCCCAGTGTGAGGAGGTGAGGGGGGCATTCTTTTAAGAGTGGAGCCTAGTGCACGGTAATGAGGCCACTGTGGGTACAACTCTCAAGAGGAATCAGTGTGGGTCTCCTGGGAACCTGGGGAGTTCGCATGAAATCATTGTTTTAAAACGGCAAGGCTGCCTCTCGTTCTTCATGGGTTGGGGGAAAAGAATCCTAAAATTCATACAGAGCCTCAGAAGAGCCCAAATAGATGAGGCAAAGCAATTTGAGAAGGAAGAATGAAGCTGGAAGCATCATGGCCCCAGATCTCAAGATCTACTATGAACTATTGTAACTAGGACAGTGCGGTACTAGCAAAAACCTGACCAGTAAACCAGTAGAACAAAACACAGAACCTAGAACTAAGTTCAAGAGTCTACAGTCAACTACTTCTCAATGAACACATCTAAAATTAACTCTTTAGAGGGCGTTCTCTTCAATAAGTGGTGGTGGGAGAGTGGAGATGCTAAAAATGAAAATTGACCTTTGTCTCTCACTATATTCAAACATCAACTCAAAAGGCAGCCATGGTGGCACACGTTGTTTAATGCAGGAGGGCTGAGAGCTTGAGGCCAACCTGGGCTCCATAGCTGAAACTAGGAAACTATTAGAAGAAAACACTCCAGGACAACAGTAGAGGCAATGATTTTTTTATAAGACATCCTAAAAGCACAGGCAATAAAATATAAGAAAAATGGATTTGTATCAGGCTAGGGAGCTTCTATAAAGCAAAGGAAACAACACCTGGAGAAAAAGCCAATGCAATAGGGGAAAATGTTTGTGAAATATTGTTGGGAAAGGGATTGAAAACCAGAATATATAAAGAACACACAATGGTTGGGAGGAGGTGGTGCACATCTTTAGTCCCAGCACACAGGAAGCAGAGGCAGGTGGATCTCTATGAGTTTGAGGCCAGCCTGCTCTACAAAGTGAGTTCCAGGACAGCCAGGGCTATTACACAGAGAAATCCTGTTTTGAAAAGCCAAAAAGAAAGGAAAGGAAGGAAGGAAAAGAAAGAAAAGGAAAGGAAGTGTGGAGGCACACAGAAGCTATCTAGGGAGACCTTACTCAGGGTCAGAGAATCTGAGCTTCCTTTTCCCAATAGGGCTATATGAGGAGATGATTTGGCCACAGGTATGTTTACCAGGTGTTTGGAAAGGTGCTGTGGGATGTTCTATATGGCAAATGTGTTGCTAATTAGTCAATAAATAAAGCACTGATTGGCCATTGGCTAGGCAGGAAGTGTAGGTGGGACAAGGAGGAGAATAAAGCTGGGAAGTGAAAGGCTGAGAGAGAGAGAAACTGCCAGCCGCCACAATGACAAACAGCATGTGAAGATGCCGGTAAGCCACGAGCCATGTGGCAAGGTATAAATTAATGGAAATGGATTATTTTAGGCTGTAAGAACAGTTAGCAAGAAGCCTGCCATGGCCATACAGTTTGAAAGCAATATAAGTCTCTGTGTTTACTTGGTCGGGTCTGAGAGGCTGTGGGACTGACAGGTGAGAGAGATTTTTCCTGACTGTGGGCCAGGCAGGAAAACTCTAGCTACAAATGGCATCCAACGTGGTGGCAAGAGTTTCCACCTAAAACCTGAGAAAAGATTCTAAAATGGAAATAAAAACAGCTTCCTAATTGTCTCTCTCAAATGAGCGGCAGCTGCTGGTTTGAGTTACTGGTGGATTCCTAGCGTGCGCACTCAACCTGCAGTATGGCGGGAATGAGGCCTCTGCAAGTGGCACATTAAGTTGCATGGTGGATTTAGCCTTTGCTGGTACAAAGCAAAGAGGTTTCTGGGCTACACGCTGCTTGGATAAAAGCATAGACCCACGATAACTCCCAGAGCCGGTGGTAAAGTACCACGGCCAGGTTGGGAAGCTGAGGTGGGCGGAGCTAGCAGCCACAGCTGCTGCAGTTTAAGGCAATAGATTCACAATAAGACAGATTCAGGGGCTGGAGAGATGGCTCAGCGGTTAAGAGCACTGACTGCTCTTCCAGAGGTCCTGAGTTCAATTCCCAGCAACCACATGGTGGCTCACAACCACCTGTAATGAGATCTGGTGCCCTCTTCTGGCCTGCAGGGACACATGCAGGCAGAATACTGTATACATAATAAATAAATAAATCTTTAAAAAAAAAAAACAAAAAAAAAGACAGATTCAGATGTAATAGTTTACAATGTGTGTAAAAGATACGTAGGCTTGAAAGAGATAAAAAAGGTGATATATAGAATTATAGAAACAAATACATAGTTTTAAAAAATAAAGTCTTTAAAGAGACAGTAAAGGTAGTATAAAAAATAAGCCACGTAAAAATGGATATTACACAGAGAATCTGGATTGTGTTGTCTTTGGGATTTTTAACTGCAGAAAAACATTTGATTGTAAAAGCTGTTGAGTTATGCCAAAATGTATATTTTAAAGATACCTTGACTTCAAAATTTGGATATAAGGATATGTTGCTTTGGAAAAGAGTCTCTTTTGTTCCCACAGAAAGCCAGAGGCTATGGATTTGTTCAAGATTAAGATACATCAGATTTGACCAGCCAAGACCCCCTGAAAGTTCTCTGATGACACCATGGCCCAGATGATCCAACATCCAGAATGGTTTCAAGGCAACTGACTCAGACGATACAGCCTCACGGACTACTCCATGATCCTAAAATTTTCTTTGTGTCCCCATAAGATACAGCGCCCCCCTCCAGCAGGAAGTAGTAAGAGAAGCTACGCCCAAATTCCCAAATTATATGTAATATTACTTTGTTAAGGTTAAAACCTTCCTTTTTGGAAAAAAAAAAAAGGGGAAGTGCTGTGGGATGTTCTATATGGCAAATGTGTTGCTAATTAGTCAATAAATAAAGCACTGATTGGCCATTGGCTAGGCAGGAAGTGTAGGTGGGACAAGGAGGAGAATAAAGCTGGGAAGTGGAAGGCTGAGAGAGAGAGAAACTGCCAGCCGCCACAATGACAAACAGCATGTGAAGATGCCGGTAAGCCACGAGCCATGTGGCAAGGTATAAATTAATGGAAATGGATTATTTTAGGCTGTAAGAACAGTTAGCAAGAAGCCTGCCATGGCCATACAGTTTGAAAGCAATATAAGTCTCTGTGTTTACTTGGTCAGGTCTGAGAGGCTGTGGGACTGACAGGTGAGAGAGATTTGCCCTGACTGTGGGCCAGGCAGGAAAACTCTAGCTACAGAAAGGTCTACACTTGGCTGTACAGTGTGTTTTGATATTGCAAGGGGGAGGTCTTTTGCCTCTCCCCTTGGCATATTATAAAAAGTCCTTTTAAATAAAGCCCTGAGCAGCTGGGTATTGACCCAGGACCCTCCCGAAGCTATCCTGTGTCTCTGTCTTTCTTCTCATCTAGGTCTATATTTCTACCTAATATTTCTTCATTCCTCTCTCCTCCACCCAAGAACCCTTCAAAAGGTGGGAGCAAGTGGGAGCTGGACTTCAGCAGACTCCCACAAGGAAGGAAGGAAGGAAGGAAGGAAGGAAGGAAGGAAGGAAGGAAGTCCAAAGCTCAACAACAAAATACAATCTAATTATAAAATAGACAATCTGAATAGATAATTCCTTTAAAAATATATACAAATAGTTCACACATATATAAAAATACTCAGCATCTTGGGCTATCAGGCAAGTGCAAAGCTCAATGACTATAAGACGGAAGCTCACCCCAGTTATAATGACTATAATCAAAAGCACAAGGTGGCAAAGGATGTGGAGAAAAGGGGGGGCGGGCTCAGGCACTGCTGGCAGGTATGTAAATTAATGCGGCCATTATGAAGATCATTATGGAAGCTCCTCCCCAAACCAAGAGATCTGCCATAAGATCTAGTTTTCCCACTTCTACAAATACATCCATGGGAAATCAAAATAAGGAGCTGGTGAGATGACTCAGTGGTTAAGAGCACTGGCTGCCCTTCCAGAGGTTCTTAGTTCAACTCCCAGTGACCACATGGTGGCTCATATCATCTATATTGGGATCTGATGCCCTTTTCTGGCATGCATGTGTACATACAGACAGAGCACTCATACATAAAAAATAAATTAATTAAAAAAACAGTAAAAGGGAAATCAAAACAGTATGCCACAGAAATACCTTTACTCGCATGTTTATTTAAGGACTATTCATAATAGCCAAGGTGTGCAGCTGAGGTGTGTCCATTGGCAGGTGAATGGGCAAAGAAAACATAGTGACCTACAGTCTTGACATGTCCCTCTCCAAAACTGTAGGCTAAATTTCTTTTCTTTTTATAACCTCTAACCTGGTTTATTTTTTTTAAAGATTTATTTATTTATTATGTATACAGTGTTCCACCTGCATATATGCCTGCAGGCCAGAAGAGGGCACCAGATCTCGTTATAGATGGTTGTGAGCCACCATGTGGGTGCTGGGAATTGAACTCAGGACCTTTGGACGAGCAGCCAGTGCTCTTAACCTCTGAGCCATCTCTCCAGCCCTGGTTTATTTTGTTATAGGAAAGGCAAACTGACCATGATAGATGCTATAGAGTGTAGCCATTAAGTTTCTCTGGTCCCACCTGACCATGTGGTCCCATATTCCTCAGGTCCTGCCTGGCCCTGTGGTCCCACAGCTGCTTACAAAATAATCACCCAGAGGCTTAATATTAATTGCAAATTATATGGCCTATGGGTCAGGTTACTTGCTAGCTAGCTCTTATAACTTAACTCAACCCATTTCTATTAATCTATATGTTGCCACGTGGCCATGGCGTTACTGGTCTGCTGGAATCATGTTGCTCCTTCTGTGGCAGGCTGACATCTCCCCCAACTCCACCCTTCTTCGTCTCTTCTTTAGTTTGAATGTACCACCTAACCTCATCCCGCCCTGCCATAGGCCAATGCAGCTTCATTTATCAACCAATCAGAGCCACACATATTCACAGTGTACAGAAAGACACCCCACAGCAATAGAGGTCTAGATTCTGACCACTCTTCTGCGTTTCTCATTACATGTTGCTCCCAAGCGGGTACATGTTACAGATGTTAATAAACTTCCATTTGTTTTTCTCTTGCGCATCTGTCTTCTGTCAGTTCAATTTACAGGGCCCCAGACAATTAACCTGAGGACAGGTAGAGAGTAAACAGTTTTCCTCCCCTACAGCTGGAACATGACTTCATGCCTGGGTTCTCTTCACATCTACAGGGATGGTGAAGGGCTCAAACATTGCCATCTGGGACACGGCTGAGAGACCAAGCAAGAGAAAAAATTCAGCAACTGTCTTAAACTATTCAGAAGACTGTCATGTTGAAGAGGGATTATATTGTGCTGGCCCTCAAGGGGCATAAGCAGAACCAACTGGCTGGAAGCTCCCTAGGATAAATACTCCAAGAGAGAACCAGGGCAAGGGGAGGTGACTCTGCTGGGAGGAAATAGGGAAAAAGGGAAGAAGAGGAAGAAGAGAGACAGACAGAGGTGTCATACCCCATAGTCAACTTCATTTAAAGTTTGGAAGCTGACCTCTGTTTTGGGTTAACTTGCAGGCAGACTGTTTCATTGTTCTGGAAAATGATTTTAAAGGCACCTATAAAGAGCCTTGGTTATGCAAACAGAGAACAATGAGTCTTTCCTAGAGTGACAGGTTTGATAGCCTGGCGCTCAGGAACTAAACTATATTGCATAATGGTGAAAAATGTGTTTCATTCTTTTTGTGGAAAAAGTCTCATCTCTGTGTGAATTGGATTTCTGCTAGGGAAAAATGTTTTTCTGTTTTTTTGTTTTTTTTTGAAATGCATGTGAATTTAGCCGACACGTACTATGTATATATTGTGACTTGTCTCTGTGGCAGTTTGATGTGCTCAAAAGAGACTCAGAGGACGGTGGGAGGGCCTGGCTTCAGAAACAGCTTAGACTATTTACATCCCATTCACTTTCCAGAAATGGGTGACCCAGACTTGGGGAAAGTACTGGTATGGAATTTTTAGCTTTTGATGGATTCATTTGGAGGCTCTAGGGAAGTGTTCCCAGAGCTTCATCCAAAGAGATATGTTTGCTTCAAAGAATAACTGTAGAACAAACACCCATTCAATCAATCTTTAACCAGACTGGGGCATGACGGCAATACCAAGTACCATAGGCCTCTTCCATTCACCCATATGCCTTTCAACAGAGATGACCACCATGCCAATTTGTGATCATCAGTCTCCTGCTTGTCTTAATCATCTTAATACCTGTGTATCCTTACTATCCGTGTGTGTGTGTGTGTGTGTGTGTGTGTGTGTGTGTGTGTGTGTGTGTGTTCGGGTGTCTGCCTGAATCACTTTTTTTTTTTTTTTTCCACGACAGGGTCTCTCTGTGTAGCTTTGCGCCTTTCCTGGGACTCACTTGGTAGCCCAGGCTGGCCTCGAACTCACAGAGATCCGCCTGGCTCTGCCTCCCGAGTGCTGGGATTAAAGGCGTGCGCCACCACCGCCCGGCTGCCTGAATCACTTTTGACCTTATCTCTTAGTTCATGTAGAGTGGCTGGCCAGTGAGCCTCAGGGATCCACCTCACTTTGCCTTCCCTCACATCTGACTTTTATGTGGACCCTGAGACTCAAACTTGGATCTCCATTACGCATGGGACCAAGTTGTCTCCCCAGTCCCCCAAAAACATTTTTTTTAGTTTTGTCTCATGTCATTAGAATTCCTCCATGGGGCACCTAAACAACGTCTACCTTCTCTCCATAGTGTCTCAAGGACAAAAGAAAGTATGACTCCACCAAAGTTCATGGGACAGGCAACGAGTTTGTTAAGCTCACAGAGCATCAAAAGAGGGTTACTTGAGACAGCATGCGTGACCCCAAAACAGCTGCACTGGAAACTCTGTACCACACCCAAAAGATTGCTTCCTGTAGCTGTGTGGACAGAGCCCTTTCCAAGTAATTTGCCCTAGCCTATATACTCTAGCACATTTCAAGACCTTGAGGTCATGCTCACTGAGGCTGGGAAGAGTAGCTGAAAACTCTAGTGTGAATCCAATGACCCACCCCATTGGGAGCTTTGGTAAGGGATGTCAAAGGTCAACAAGCACTCACTCTCTCTGTTCTGATGGTTTCTCTTGCATGCAGAACCACAGCAGGTGTCAATAAGATGGTAGCTGTTTCCCTTGGAGGACTGTGGCATTCTACAATTTTCTATCTTCTCATGATTTATACACACTGATGTTGGTTGCCGTGTTTCATTCCTTTCTAATGCTAATTGGAATCCTGTGTCCCATGACTTATTGAACCAGTTAGCAACTTATGAACATTTAAGCTGGTTCCATTATTTTATTATTATTATTATTATTATTATTACTAACACTATTACTACTATTATTATTGTATCAGTGCTATGAACTCTACTCCAACCCCCATCATGTAGGAATATTTCTAGGACAATTGTTCATGTGGTGATTTAAATGAGAATGGTCCCCCAGAGACTACTGTGTTTGAATGCTTGGTAGAACTGTTTGGGAAGGATTAGGAGGTGTGGCCTTGTTGAAAAAGGTATTGCCTTGTTGGAGGAGGTGTGTCACTGGGCGTGGGCTTTATGATTTCAAAAGCCATGCCATTCCCAGTTAGCTCGCTCGCTGCTCTCTCTCTCTCTCTCTCTTTCTCTCTCTCTCTCTCTCTCTCTCTCTCTCTCTCTCTCTCTCTCGTGTGTGTGTGTGTGTGTGTGTGTGTATGTGTGTGTGTGTGTGTGTGTGTGTGTGTGTGTGTGTGTCTCCAGCTTTTGGATAAGCTGCAAGTTCTCAGTTGCTTCTCCAGCACCATGCCTGCTTACTGCCATATCCTTGCCATGATGGTCATAGACTCACCTTCTGAGACTGTAAGAAAGCCCCCAAATTAAATGCTTTCTTTTATAAGTTGCCTTGGTCATGGTGTCTCTTCACAGTAATAGAAAAGTAAGTGGGACAGTTTTCTAAATGTCCCAGCATCAGATCACCTGGGAAAAGTGCAATTTCAAGTGTTCCAGCCTTAAAAGGAAGCAGAGAGAGACCTAGCAGTCTGTATTTTAGTATATGCTCTGGGTGGGCATGCTAATGGAAGGTCCAGGGTCTAAAGTCACATCCCCAGCCTGGCCAGCATTTGACATTGCAGCAATTCATTGCCATCTACAAAGTTCATGCTTGAGAACCACTCAATAGTTATGAAAAAATCCATACAAAAAGTCTCATATTTTAAGTAAGTGAATGATTTAAGATTAGTTGCCAAACGTAGATGGATAATGCTTCTTCCTGGGACCATAGAGTATCTAACAAAAAGCCAGTGCGGGACAGGGTACACCTCCCATCAAGTTGTTAGTCACGGGGATGAGAGAGATTCTCAGAACAATACAGGTTATTGCCTCTGCTTTTGTTTGCCTGTCAGAACTTGAGGGTCAGACCCTATGGCTAATAACATTGCACACTTTGATCCCAGGACTTAGAGAAATCAGGCTGGCCCTGACCTGAAGGCCTCCTACCTAAGAGCTAGCTCTCATAGTGTCAGAAGGTACTTTGCAAACTGCCAGAGAAGAAAGCGATCAATAATCCTCCCCAGCTGTAAATCCTGAGAACTACAATTACAACCAGCCCAGCAAGGTATCCCTAATAGTGCAGTAGCGGAACTAATGTCTTGTGGGTAACCAACAGCTGTCTGATAGGATTTAAGACCCACTCAGTAGGAGGGAGCTCATGCCTGGCACTGTAAACATAGCTGAGAACCAGCAGCTGGAGAGGTCACGCATGGATCCTAGAGGAGACCCTACTACTACTGTTTTGCTAACTTAATGTAGTTCCCAACTGTCTTCTAAATTCTTATCGTTACACCCATAGCTAAGTAACAGCTCTCACCCCTCATCAAAGAAGCTTCACTTGGCATCAGCTGGAGATGGCTACAGACAGCAACAACGGGTCAGAATGCAAAGAGTAAATACCATAAAGTGCCCGGCCCAATGGGGCATCTGTAATGCAACGCCTACGCCTAAGGTTCGGGGGACATTGGGTAAGAGGGACAGAGAGATTGTAAGAGTCAGAGGACTGGTGGAGGGGGACTTCTGTGAAATCGTGTATCATGGACATGGCAGTTTCACCCAAGAACCCTCAGTAATATGGCTGCCTGCACAAGGCTACCCTGGTTAACGTGCCCACGTGGATGGGGGAGCCCACAAGACCCCACTCTTAGATAAAGAGCTATAGACAGTCAGTTGTTGGGGAATATTGTTTTAAGGTGTGTTACTTTTGCTTATGTTGCACTTGTCTAACTCTGTGAAATTGTGTTACTTTGCCTGTGTAAAACACCTGATGGGCTAATAAAGAACTGGCCAATAGCAAGGCAGGAGAAAGGATAGATGAGGCTGACAGGCAGAGAGTATATATATATATAGAAGGAGAAATCTGGGAGGAGAGATCTAGGAACAAGAGAGGAAGGAGGAAGACTTCAGGGGCCAGCCACCCAGCTACACAGCAATCCACGGAGTAAGAGTAAGATTTACAGAAGTAAGAGAATGGGAAAAGCCCAGAGGCAAAAGGTAGATGGGTTAATTTAAGTTAAGGAAAACTGGCAAGAAATAAGCCAAGCTAAGGCCGAGTATTTGTAATTAAGACTAAGCCTCTGTGTGTGATTTATTTGGGAGCGGGGTGGCACGCCCCCTAAAAGAGTAAAAACCCTCAACAACAGCCAAGGCTGCTCAGAGAGGGAGAACAACTTGATTTCATCAATATTCGCAATCTTGATGAGTATCAAATGGTGTGTGTGTGTGTGTGTGTGTGTGTGTGTGTGTGTGTGTGTGTATGTGGATGTCAAAAGATAGTGGGCAAAAGTTCTCTCCTTCTACCATGTAGGTCCTAGGGATGGAACTCAGGTCATTAGGCTTGGCAGCAGGTGCCTTTATCCACTCAGCCATCTTGCCAGTCCTCAAATGGCACTGCTTTCATTTCAATTTGCTTTTTTTAAAGTGAGATTGAGCATGTGTCAGAACTTGACCAGCCAAAGATGAGGGGTGGGAGGAAGGAGGGGAGGAGGAGAAGTAGGCGGCTTAATCTAGGCATAGGCTAGTGGAAAGATAATGCAGAACTCAAAAGCTAGCTGCAAAAGATAATGCAGAACTCGGGAGCTAGCTGCAAGGAATCTTTCACTGACTTGTGCCCAAGAGACAGAGAGTCCCAAAGAGCTTCTAGAGGATGAGTGAAAACTGTCCAAAATGCTCTGCTCAGGAAGGGAACCATGGTGTGGACCCTGGCCTCACTCTTCTTCATCTATGGGATTCCTTCAGTCTGAAGATGGTCAGTGAATTTGGAGAAGCAGCCCAAAGATGTCAATTCTTGTATAAACATCCCCTTTGCGTGGCATTAGCCACTTGGGTTTTATTTTCCCAGAAATGCTTATTTAAGACTTTTATTTATTTTCTATCACATTTCTCCTATTGATTTGAAGGCCTTTAAGTGTCTTGAATTTGTTCTCGTCTCTCTCTCTCTCTCTCTCTCTCTCTCTCTCTCTCTCTCTCTCTCTCTCTCTCTCTTTCTCTCTCTCTCCATCTCTCCCCCCTTCCTTCCTCCCTGTCTCTTTCCTTCTCTTCCTGTACTAAGGATTGAACCCAGGGTCTTCTGCATTTTAGGCAGGTACCACTCAGCTACACCCCATTCAGTGTTCTTTGCACTTTTAACGCTGTCATGGCAAAAATAGAAAATCTCAATTTTATCTGTTTTTTTTCTGGTATGATTATGGTTCCTGTACCATTTAAATAAAATAATATTTTCCTACCTTGAAATCATAATACAAAATCAAGGACATTATTCCTTATCAATTTCTAGAAATTATGTATTTGCATTTCACATTTAATGTAAGCTGATTTTCTTGAGTTTCAAACTTTGCTACATGAAATGCCCCTGAGTCTATCCTGGGTCCTTTTCTCCTCCTTGTCTGTCCCAGGGTCCTTGTGCCAGTCAGTATCAAGATGCTTTGATCACCATAGCATTGTAGTAAGCCTGATTTCAAGGTGCCACATCCCATACCTTCTTCTTCAAAAGGTTCTTGGTTGTCCTTGGATCTTACAGTCTCATATAAATTTTAGAATGAGGTGGTCAAATTCCAGGCCCCAAATCTCCAACAAACTCTTAGAATTCTTCACTGCGATTGAATTAAATTTACAAGTCAGTTTGGGGGGGAAATGCATACTTTTACACAAATGAATCTTTCTGTTCATGGACATAGCATATCCCCAGTCTATTTATTTTGGCATTTAATTTCTCTCAGAGATGTTTTATGGTTTTTCCATAAGTCTTACATACTATTTTATTTTTATTTTTTGCAGTGCTTGGATTGAACCCAGAGCCTCAAACAAGGTCAATATGTACTCTACTAGTGAGTTACACCCTCAGGCCCATTTAAAAAGTTATAATTAGCTGGTGAGTTTGATGTTATGTAAATGATAGTCTTTTAAAATTTCTTTTCCTTCCAGGCACAGTGACACTTGCCTGTAACCCCAGCAAAAAGGGCCTAGACTCCAGGCTAAACTGGACGGTGCAGCAAGACCTTATTTCAAAAAACGAAACATTTCCGAACCCTGTTAACTGGATTGTGGAACAGTAAGTGGCTTTTGTGCATTGATCTTTGGTCTGAAAGTTCGTGTACCTTCAAAGCCTCTGTTGAAACTGAATCCTCGACATTTAGGAGAACGATTCAGGGGGGCTCTGTCCTTTAGGAGAAGGACAATTCAGGGGGGCTCTGTCCTTGTTAGTGTGACCAGTGCCACCCTCAAAGGGATAGAAGAAGCCTGCTCAACCTCTCTGCACCCCTGCAGGGGGGGGACACAGCCAGAGGCTCCGTCTGTAAAGCAGAACACAGACCTTCACCATGTGCTTTGATCTTGAGCTCCCAACTTTCTCCGAACTGTGTGGAAAAGAATCCCAGGGGCTTTGATACAGCAGCAGGAGTAGACCCACATAAGCTTACTAGAAGCCTTGTTCTAGTAAGCTTTTAGAACTTCTGATGGCATGTGCCATTATTTTGACTTAACTCTGTGTACAAGCATATTACCCATGGGTGATGGGTATATTTCTTCTCCCAATCACTACATTTTTATTCTAGATATGCTATATTTAATCTTTCAAATACCCTTCAGATCAAGGATGTTATATTTTACTCCTAATTTGTTCAAATATTTTTTCAATATTATAAATATATGTTAAATCTAATCAAAGAAAATAATAATAAGACATCTCTTTTTTTCTGCTAAGGTATAGAGTTACATGTACTGATTTTTGTGTGCTACACCAGTTTGCACTCATGGATATACGCAGTTTGGTCTTGATGTGACTTACATATTTCTGGGTTGGATTTGCTGATATTATTTTGTTTGGGATTGCCACAGCTTTGTTCAAAATATTGTTGGCTCAATATTTTCCTTTCTTGTGACAAAAACTAGCAGGATGGTCTTAGAGTCAGTTGTTAGTGGACCAACAAACGTGTTAGGAGCTGGCTTACACGGCGTGGGCGGTGTGAGATGTGGGGAGCAGGGTTTGCTGGTGAAGTCGTCTCTCAGCAAAGCTCCCCATGTGTTTGATTTCGGTGGAAGTGTGTGATCACTAGGGTATTTTTCTTTTTTTCTGTTTTCCTAGGAAATTGCTTACTTTTTATCAGATGTTCAACTTTGTTGGCATGAAGTTGTCCATATTCACACCATTTTGATGGTCACAGGATCGGTATGCTGCACCCCACCCCCGCCACCGCCATCTTCAACTCCCCAATGTTGGGTTTATACCCTTTCTGTCTAAAGCTCACCTTGCCGGTGTTTAACGATATGATTGGTCTTTTCAGAGAGCCAGGCTTTCAACGTTGGAAAATCTCTTCGTTTGTTTACTTACATTTCATTAATTTCTGGTTTCCATTCTTTTACTTGTTTCACTTTCTAAAAGTCCGTTAAAAATCTTTGTCACTTTCTTAAGCTAAATATATATACTAAGAATTATAGGGGCTCTGGGAATGGATCAGCAAAAAAACACTTGCTGTGCCAGCGTGAGGGCTTGAGTTCAAATCCCCTGCACCCACCTAAAAACTTGGGCGTGACTGAGCATGTCTGTAACCCCATTACTGTGGGGATCTTAGCTAGGAAGATTGTTGGCAGCCAGCCAAACTCCAGCATCAAGGAGATCCTCCTCTGGCCACTGCATGTGTACAAGTACACCCCCCCCACACATATACCACACACATATACAACACGGACACACACACACACACACATACAACACAGACATACACAGTCAGACACACACACACCACACACTCACATATACAACACAGACATGCATACATCACACACACACACACACACACACACACACACACACATAACACAGACATACACAGTCAGACACACGCACACCACACACTCACATATACAACACAGACATGCATACATCACACACACACATACATGTACCACACCCTCACATACATGCCACACAGACACACACATCACACATACACAAATTTACCACACAGACACATACACATATACCACACATACACACATATATCATGTCGTGTCCGCCTCGACCAGCAAGGAAGACGCAACACCAGGCTCTTCTCCAAGCAGTTTATTCAGGAACCTTGAGACAATCTTCTGACCCTGGGGAAAGCTATCTTCTTCTTCTCTCTCTCCCACTCACTCTCACTCTCTCTCACTCTCTCTCACTCTCTCTCTCACACTCACTTACTTCTTGGGAAAGCCAGCCCACAAGCTTTATAGCCACTGGGCAATCAACCCCGTAGTGCCACGTGGACAATGCCGATAGGGTCAGACATACACAAGCAAGCCAGATCCTAGCCTTAGCCAAATAAGGAGTTGTTTATCCCAGAGAACACCCACCATCGGGAAGGCGGAAGCTCCGGCGCCATCTTTGTGGCACGGCTGTACATGGCTCTCTACAATATCACACATACACCACACAGATACACACACACTACACATATACACACACCACACAGACATATCTATACACACACATATACCACACAGACACACGCACATCAAATTTTTTTTAAAAAAGAAAATAGGGCCAGGCAGTGGTGGTGCACGCCTTTAACCCCAGCAACTCGGGAGGCAGAGCCAGGCGGATCTCTGTGAGTTCAAGGCCAGCGTGGTCTACAGAGTGAGATCCAGGAAAGGCACCAAAACTATACAGAGAAACCCTGTTTCAAAAATAAAATAAAATAAAGGAATTATAAATGTTTTTCTAAGAATTATGTTAGAGGCCTCCCTACAACTCTTGAATTTATATATATATATATATATATATATATATATATATATATATAATCTTTTATTATTATTTGATTCTAAATATTTTTTATTTACCTTTTTGACATCTCTTTTACCCACAGTGAGTCAGGAAACAAATCGCTTAAATTTCAAACATTGCTGGTGGTGGATTCTTCTAGCTATGTTTTTATTTTTGACTTTTTGCTGAAGTGTGTTGTGCCTAGAGAACAGATTCTGCAAGATTTCAGACAGTGGAAGCTCGTTGAGGCTTGTCTTATGGCCAAACATATGGTCAATTTTTCTAAATATTTCATGTACAATTAGAAGAACTGTGTATTCTGCCGAGCTTGGGCAATGTTCTCCGTGAGTTAATTGGAGTTTGCAGATACTGTTTCTGAAATATTCTAAGCTCTTACTATTTTTTTAATCCACTTGTTTATTTTTTATCAATCACTGAAATGGGGTTTATTAAATGTTCAACTACCTTCATGAGTTTATCTATTTCTATTGTGATAGTCAGGGTTTTTTTTTTTCTTTTTACATCTTAATCTTTTATCTTTGTAAAGGTTGTATTTTATAACTAGTATTTTTTTTTCATAACACCTGCTTTGTGTGTTTTTACTATAGCAACACCAGCTTTCTTATAGTTTAATTTTTGTATGACGTATTTTTCTTCCCTTTTTATTTTACTTTGTGTGTGTGTGTGTGTGTGTGTGTGTGTGTGCGCGCACATATGGGGCACACATGCATGTGTATGTGTGTGCAGGTGGAGGCCTTAAGTTGATTTCAGAAATTATCTTGGATTCCCCCCCCCCCAATTCACTGAGGTAGAGTCTCTCAATCGAGCTCAGAGCTTACTTATAGATAGTCTTACTCCAGCTTGCTCTGGTGTGCCCTGTCTGCACCTTCTGAGGCTAGAATTACAGGGGGATCATTTACACAAGCTCTGGGATTCCAAATCTGGCCCTCACTCCTGCACAGCAAGTGTTTTAACCACTGGGCTGTCTCCTCAGCCCGGCCCACCTCCTTTTTTATTCTTTCCCTTTTCTTCAATTTTTCTCTAGCCTTAACTTTGGGTGGTTTAGTCAAAATAATTTGCTAAATCTTTCTAATACTTCATGTTTTGTAATTGGAGATTATTCCCTTTACTGTACAGCCTGGCATGTTTTTTCCTGCTACATTTTCAATGTATTATTAGCGTATCTAGATACTATTTGAATGGTGTTTCTTACTACATCATTTGTTCTGTGTCTTAGAATTCCTATTCTTGGGTAATACAGAAAAATACAGTGGTTTTTGTTTTGTTTTTTAACAAAAAAAAACTCGTGGATGGACAAATCTACGGGGGAGGGACATTGAGAATGCATGTCACCATTTTGTGGCAAAAAATAAATAAAAAATAATAATGTGGAGGTAACTGAGAGGGCCAAATTGGTTGTTTGTCTTCATGCTGATGTGAGTGTGCACGTCCCACCACGCTGTCAGGACCGGATGTCTTCACACTGAGACAGGCAGCAGGAACAAGAGCTATGACAAATAACAGGGTAATCTAATTCTCGTGCCCTCAGTAAACGAAAGCTTTCAGCGAGCCCCATGCTGTCGACGAGAAGGAGCAATTCCATCTCTGCCTGTTGCAGTGCTGCTGTCTGAACATGGTAATGACCTTCATGGACAGAGTGACCGCGGGAGAAGAACAGATGCTCTTTCCCACAATCAGCCCGCTGATGGATGCCTGCTAACGCCGGCAGCTCAGTACACTCTCCTTGGCACTCTTCT
Source organism: Peromyscus eremicus (assembly GCF_949786415.1). NCBI lineage: Eukaryota > Metazoa > Chordata > Mammalia > Rodentia > Cricetidae > Peromyscus > Peromyscus eremicus. The sequence goes on from NC_081421.1 coordinate 74,557,917, forward strand.
CCTGCTTTCATTGAAATAGTAAGTCTTCTGAAGACTTTGCACCTCTTTGGGGGCAGATGTCCATCTTTAATTCCAAATGCTCTTCCCTGAGTCTTCCCACCTCACCCAGGTCTCCATCACCGGGGAATAAGCAAGTCACACAAGGTGGATGTAAGCCGTGGCGCACAGCCGGCTGTTAGCGGAAAGGAGGGGAACGTATCACGGCATTGATAGATATTTTAAAATACGATGCTGCATACAAATGTGACCAATAGGACCTTCCACATTTTCATTTATTTCATCCCCACAGCCATTCTAGATAAGCTTTGTGAGGACGAGGATTTTGTTTGTGTCCCCAGTGCCTGGAACTATGCCCAGCACACAGAAAACTCTTGTGATATATTGAACGAATCCTCCTTTTATAAAACGGGAATATAAATATTGTGCATTAAGACATTTAGTTAAAGTTACCCGATGGGTAAAGGACAGAGCTCAGACTCCAGCCTACATGCTGGCCGGTAAGCACGCTGTCCCTGAGGCTGGTGTAGCATGGTATCATTTGTGTCTATTAGAAATGCATAAATGCTGTAGAACCCCACTGTCTTCCGAGAATAATGCATGTCTGAGAACAAAAGCAGCATGCTCGACTGAGTGTTTATGCAGCATGAGGGAGAGGATCCAGGTGGGGAAAGCCATTTAAGAAAGAAAGGGTTTATCTTGGCTCACAGTCCAGGAGGACACAGTCAGGCTACCGGGGCTGTAAAGGCACAGCAGAAGGAGTGGTCGGCTAACTGTTCATGAAGCAGATTGTGAAGGGGACATGAGGCAGGCCTTCATGGTCTCAAGGCCCACTGCATGGCCCGCTTCCTCCCACAGGTTCAGACCACTACCGCGCATGGAAACAACACTACTTAAAGGTTTGCTTATGACGGAGAATGGAAAGTGGGCAGTAGGTGGAGGATGCTAAGATTCGATGGCTTCCTTTTCAAAAACAGAACAGCCTGATAGAGGTGTAACTCTCTCATTTAAAGTGAACAACTGAGTCATGTTTTAGTCATATATTTTAATTGGAAATTCATACAATATATTGATCATGGTTCCCCTCCCCCATCTCCTCCCAGATCCTCTCTACCTCCCTGCCTATCCAACTCCATGACTTCTTTCTCTCTCTTTAGAAACAAACAGCCAAGTTAAAAAAAAAAAAAAACAGAGCATAAAAAACAAACAAAAAAAACACAAGAAACACATAGACTACATACACATACACATATACCCCAAAAGTCCCCAAATCTATAAAACACAAAATTGGAAACCATAATGTACACCCAAGAGACCAATAAGTTAAAAGGTGCCCAGACAAAGCAATATGAGAGAAATCTACAGAAACACCATTGAGTTAGTTTTGTGGGGGCCATCTACTGCTGGGCATGGGACCTGCCCTTCAGTGTGGTTTATGTACACAGTGAGACTCCACTGGGGAAAACTAATTTTTCCTTTGTAAGCGGTTGTCCATTGGAGTTAGTTTCTTGGTTAGGGATGCGGGCTTGTGTCCACTTCCCTATCTCAGTACTGGGACCCCATGTGACTTGAACCTGTGCAGGCCCTGTGCCTGCTGTCATAGGCTCTGGGAGTTCATCTGTGCATCCGTCCTGTTGTGTCTGGAGACACTGTTTCCATGGTGTCAGCCACCCCCTCTGGCTCTAACAGTCTATCTGGCCCTCTTCTACACAGTTCTCTGAGCCCTGGGGGTAGGGGCTTGATGAAGACATCGCTCTCAGGTCTGAGTACTCATAAGGCTTTCACTCTCTGCACCTCGTCCAGCTGTGGGTCTCTGTGTTTGTTCCCACCTTCTGCAAGAGGAAGCTTCTCTGATGATGGCTGAGCAAGACATTGATCTGAGTCCCAGCCTGGTGCGGCCACTGGGGGTCCCAGGCAGAAAGCCTGTTTCAGTCATGTTTGTTTGATGGGGGGAGGTGGGGGAGTTTACTGTGATGTAGGCCAGGTTAGTCTCAAACTCACTGAGAACTGCCCTCCCAACTGTCTTACCTGCTGGTTATGAGATTAAAGGCATGCACTATCATGCCTGACCTATTTCTTTTTAATTATTGCTTTACTGTTTTTTACATGTATAGGCGTTTTACCTGCATATAAGTCTGTGTACCATATGCATGCTTAGTATCCTTGGAGACCAGAAGAGGGTGTCGGATCCCTTGAAACTGGAGTTACAGTTGATCCTGGGAATCAAACCCAGGTCCTCTAGAAGAGCACTTGACCACTAAGCTACATCTCCAGCCCCTACTTATTTATTTTAAAGATGAGATCTTACTACATAGCCCAGGCTGGTCTCCGTCTTGAGCTCCTCCTGCTTCAGCCTCCTGAGGGCAGAGATTGTGAGCATATGCTACCAAGGCTGATGGTGTTTTAAATGCACGTTCACATGGTTGTATGATCATAGTCAATATCAAGTTTGGCTACCACCTCAGAAAGGAACCCGATCCTCTCCCAAAGGTTTCTCAGAAAGAAACCTCATCTTCTCCCAAAGGTTTCTCAGAAAGAAACCTCATCTTCTCCAAGTCCCTCACTGTTAAGCAGCCACTATTCTGGTTTCTGTCTCTACAGGGCTGTCTACTGTGAACATTTTACAAAATACAATCAGAACCTGTCTTAGTCAGTGTTCTACTGCTGTGAAGAGACGCCAGGACTGCAGTAACTCTTATAAAAGAAAACACTTAATTGAGGCTTGCTTATAGTTTCGGAGGTTTAGTCCACGGCATGGTGGCACGCAGGCAGACATGGTGCTGGAGAAGTTGAGAGTTCTACATCCAGATCTGAAAGCAGCAGCAGAAAGAGAGAGCCACCAGGCTTGGCATGGGCTTCTGAAACCTCAAAGCCGGCCTCTAGTGACACACTTCCTCCAACAAGGCCACACCTCCGAATCCTTTCAAATAGTGCCACTTGCTGGTGATCAAGCATTTAAATCTATGAGCCTATAAGGGTCATTCTTTTTCGAACCACCACAGAACCTTTCAACAGGTATTCCTTTGTGTTAGGTTATTGTCGTTCAGCATGCTTGTCAAGGTTCAATCTTGGTATAGCATCTATCAGTTTGTTCTGGGTTTTGTTTTTTGTTTTTTTTGTTTTTGTTTTGCAAAATAATATTGTGCAGAGACATCATGCTTCGTATTCCCGTCCACCAGTTTATGGACGTTTGGAAAGCTTACTCTTTTTGATTAGCATGAGCAACACTACCAAAAACTTCCCTGTATGGCTTCTGTGTGGACATCTGTTTTCAATTCTTGCGGGGAGATATGTATAATTGCTGACTCCCCTATGGTTATTGTTTATTTACCTTTTTCCCCCTAAGCAGCAATCAGACTGCTTCCCAAAGCAGCTCTGCCATTTTACATTCAGCAGTCAAAAAGGTTTCCAATTTCTCTACCTTCTCAGCAACTGTCTCGCTATGAGCTGTCTTTTTGATTGTAACTCCCTGAGCAGGTGTGGCATGGCTTCTCACCAGGGGGTTGATAACACTCCCCTGATGCGTAATAATGGTGATCATCTTTTTGTGCTTCTTGTCTTTCTGAAGGTGAGTAGGTTTGAGAAGTGATGTGCACCCTGGTGTATACAGTCAGAGCTTAGTGGTGCTGGAGGTACTTGAAACTTGGCTGGTGATTCCTGCAGGAGCCCAGTCTTCAAGGAGAGAGAGCCTATGTTCTAAGCCTCACTGCAAAGCATGGTTTTGGTTTAGAGAGGGGCTGGAGAGACAGCTCAGTGGTTAAGAGCACTGGCTGCTTATACAGAGCACCAAGGTTCTATTCCCAGCACCCACATTGTGGCCCACAACCGTCTGTAACTATAGTTCCAGGGCTTCAGACGCCATCTTCTGGCCCCCATGGGTACTACATGCACATAGAGCACAGCCATACTTGCAGGCAGAACACACATCCGTATGAAATAAAATAAAAATAAATATTTGATCAGGAGAAAGACACTTCTGGCCACTAAGCTGAAGAAGGGGAGGTTGGTGGAATGCTGGCAGGATACCGGGTAGTGATGGGAGGAGGAAATATTCCTACCTGGGTGCCTATTCCTCCAGGAAGCAGGAAGTGGGGAGCAAGCTCACTAAAGAGAGGGCTGATTTAGTCAGTTTTTGTCACTGTGACGAAATATCTGCTGAAGATAACAGAGTAAAGGCTTATTTTGGCTCATGGGTTTTAAGATTTTAGTCTATGGTGAGCTGTCTCCATTGATTCTAGACCAGCATGAGGCAGAAGGGCAGGGCAGAGAGTCGTACCTGGTGGAACACAGGGGCTCACCTCATGGCAGACAGAAGGCAAAGAGGGCAAGATAAGAAGAGCCCAGAGACAAGATGAATCTGCTGAGGCACACCCTGTGACCCACTTCCTCCCACTCGACCCCACTTCCACAACCCATTCAGTCACGATCCCATAAGTGGATTAGTCATTAGTGAAATGAGCGCTCAGGTGATCCAACCTCCTCTCAACGGCACCAGGAGCTGTGGCCCAAGCTTTTAACATGTAGAGGGGCGAGGGGGATGGGCCAGCACTTTATACTCAAACCACAACAGGTACAGAGGCAGAAAGTGTTGGAAGCTGGGCATGAAAACCAGAAGATATGAGCTAGCTACCTGTCGAGAGGTGGAAATAAGCACTGGACACCCCAGCCAGGCTTGTGAATACTAATTCAAGATGTGAGTCAGCCTGGCATACATTTTCTCTAGAAATAGACCACAGGACACAGGAGCAGGAAAGCCCTGTGGGTTTGGTTCTGTAGAGTGGCATCAGGTCCACAACAAAGTTGAAAAGAAGACAGAGATTTGTCACACCCAGCTCTGCCCTGCACATGCACAGCTGTCTCCCATCAGAGTGGCATATTCGCATCATCGACGTTCACCGTCACTCAAAGCCTATGCGCTACATTAGGACTCACGTCTGTGTTACCGTCTATGGGACCTGACAAAAATAAAACATATCCGCAGTTATGAATCATACAAAACAATTTCACTGCCCTGTTTTCCCCTCCCTCCCTTGAACCCTTGGCAACCGCCAATCCTTTGCTGCCTCTGCTATGGTGTCTGTTCCTGAGTTCAAACTAGAAAGCGTGGAGCCTTTTCACACCGGCCTCCTTCGTTGAAGGGCCTTTCATGTCTTTGCACAGCCTTGTGGGATCTCCGAAAGGGAAATTTCAGGCTGCTGCTGTTCACAGCGATGACGACATACTGAGTCGAGGTGAAGGGAAAAGTGGTTGGAGGTGAGCAGACAGAAAGACACAGAAGCCAGGATGTTGGATGAGTCATTCTCAGGGTCCCCACCTGATTGGACCAAGGCACTGTCAATCATCTTGGCCAACTGTAACCACCACCACCGCCCACCCACAGGAAATGAGACCTAGAGCCAACTAATTGTCTTGAGAAGAGAATCCCAGGCTTTGTGCAGTGATATTGAGGCTCTATATTGTCTGTAAGTGGATTCACATTCAGATGTGAGGAGGGAGGCTGGCCTCATCCTGAGGGACAAGCTGGGAGTCAGATGTGGTGGCATACACTAAGGACACCTGGGTGTTTTCTGGGTCCCCCTCTATACCAGTTACCTTGTCACTGTGACCAGGCACCTGACAGAAGCAGCTTAGGGGAGGGGGGTCTTATTTGAGATCGTAATTTAGGATACAGTCTATCCACGTGGCAGCGTGGGCAGCTGTGTTGGTAGAAGCAGGAGTTTGTGGTGTGACTTGCCATATTGAGGCTGCAGACAGAAGGCAGAGCTTTGGGAGGAAGCAAGGCCAGGCTGCGACCCTCACAGTCCCTCACCCCCCCACCCCCCCCCCCAGTGACGCACCTCTGTCAGCCATGCCTCTGGCACCAAAGACCCCATGATCTCCCTAATCGGTGCCACTCGCTGGGGATCATAAGCCTGTGGGGACATCTCACATTCAGCCAAGCCTCCCTTTGGGACCGAGGTCCATGCTTTTTGTGGCTCTGTTATAACACTGGGGACCTCATCTTTAGGCTAAAAATCTCATTGAATGTTCACGTTCTGATACTGGCTTTCATGGCGGGGGAACTAACGGAAGGGCTGGTTCTCACTTGAGGAATGGGTCAAAGGCAGCAGGGTGGTCGAGGGGCTGTGTTGTGGAGCCCCTGGGAGCTGGAGGCAAAGGCTAGCCCATGTGGCTGTTTCAGTGTGGTGGTGGGGTGTCTCAAGGATACATGGGAATAATATGGAAATCTGGAAGAGAGACACAGGCCTCCTGCCGCTAAAGGTTAGGATAGATCTGCGAGTTGTTAACTAGGGGTGCCACAGCTTTGTTACGATGAATGTGAGACCACTCGTGTTTCCTCTCTAGGGGATTTGTCTGTGAGCTTGTCCCCCAAAGGCTGCTCTTGAAGTCCAATAGCAGCAGATTTTCTCAGTAGACAACAGGCACATCAGGAAAAGCTCCCCACCTTTCTAGATGACCTGGGACAGGGATTTATGCCCTGCTCTGGACACCCTGTCTTCTGTGACTGTCCCTAACAGGCACACATAGAAGGACCAGGCTGCACAGGCTCTGGGTGTGTGAGCACCTGGACATGTGAAGACTTGGTTGGGGCAGAGACCTGGGTATGTGAGGTCCTGGGTCTGTAAGGACCTGGGTGGGGGTGCACGTGAGTGGGGGTGCACCCGGGAGCAGAAGCACTTAGGTGTGAGAGAACTGGCAGGGGGACACCAGAATGTGTGAGAACCTAGGATAACGAGCACCAGGGGTCCTGTTGGTCCTGTCAAGTTGACAATATTTACCACAGTGAGGATTGGGGTATGGGAGGACCTGGGTCTGTGAGAACCTGGGTATGTAAACACATCAGTATGGGAAGACCTGTGTATAGGAACGCCTAGGAAAGGGAGCACCAAAGTGTGGGAGGATGTGTGGAGGGAGCACCAGGCCTGTAGTAACCAGGATGCGTTAGGGCCTAGGCCTTCGAGGACTCAGCTTTGAGATGGCTCAGGCCTGTGAGGACCATCTCAGAAATGGCGACCATCTTACAAACGCCAGGGTATTTGTAAGGACTTAAGCATTTCAGTAGGGTATGTGAGGATGGCGGAGAGTGAGAACCCCAGGATATAGGCTCTAAGCCTGCTCGCTCACTACCTGTGACTTGGCACCCCTGCCCACCCATGGGTGAAGGATCTGAACAGAGTGGCTGACAGAACACGACTCTGTAAGGAAGGGGCAGGACCAGGGCCAAGAAGCTGCGTCTGCCGTTCACCATAAACCATCAAACAGCACTTTGAACGAAGTTTATGGCTTTGGCGGAGCTCCAATCTCCTGAGAGGACTCTGGCCGTAAATTCTTAAGAAGCCCTAGACCCTGCTGGCCAGGCCTTGCTGCCCTTTGTGGCGGGCGCAGGAGAGGAGATAGGGCACACTGTGGGCTCCTTCCTCCGTTTCTTCTTGTGTCCATCAAGATGGAAGATAAACAGCCTGTGCAGCCCGCATGGGGAATGCGGTCCAGGTGGCAGGGAGACCTGCAGGCTGTGTGAGACCATATATGCCGAGAAGACAGGAAGGGCCCTAATCCACGGAGCTCCGGAAGGCCACGTCTGTTTTTAGCCCTGGCTGGGGGGGGGGGGGGGGGGGGGGGCTACTCCTTCCTCCCCTCCTACTCTTGGCTGAATCACTCAGCAGCTGGGCCCCGGGCCGGGGGTGCCTTCCTGTCCCCTCCGCCCAGCTCCATCTGTGCACAGGCGCCCCTGTGGTTCCCACACCCAGCTGTCCACCGCACTGCCAGTGGGTGTGAGGCCTTTTGGGGAAATGTCTACTAAAAGCAGAGCGGAGAGAAAGGGAAACATTGAATATTAACGTGGCAGGGAGAAGCCTGCATACATCTGCATGGTAATGAAGTCAGGGAAGAAGCCCCTGGATCCCAGACCACCGGGAACTGTGAACTCGAGGCCAGGGTGACACAGTCAGCCAGAGACGCTGTCATCTTACAGTCAGAGGGACCTGGCCAGAGGGAGGGGTGGCAAAAGGGGGCAGCCCGGGCTCCCCATGCCAGTGAGAGACAATGAGGTCATTGCTGGCCAATCAGAGTGGAGGGCGGAATCCCAGCTGACGTTGGGGGATTTTAAAGGACCCCGGGGACTCCCAAGTGCCACGTTCCTATCCCCGGGTTAAGAGAACAGCGGAGCTGGCCGGCCGGCTGGAGGCCAGTGCTTATGTTTCCGGATTTTTCTTTGTGCTGTTTACAGTGGGGACCTGTGCTTGGAAGAGTGTCCCCACGGAGGCAGGCAGCCACCTCCGAGAAGCAGCTTTCTGTCGCTATAGACCTCTCTCCATCCCTCTCTAAGGCAAGCCCTCTTCTCTCAGCAGGCACCCCCCCCCCACCCCAATCTCGTCACAAAACGCTGACTCACAGGTGGCCCGAAGTTGTCATCCATAAAGACTTCCACCTTGACAGCTGGACAGCCAGCTCTAGCGTCAGCACTTCCTCAGTGGGGAGCTCAGTACCCCACACAGCGTGGAACTCAGTACTCCACACAGCCTGGAACTCAGTACCCCACACAGCATGGAACTCAGTACCCCCACAGCGTGGAACTCAGTACCCCCATACAGCATGGAACTCAGTACCCCACACAGCGTGGAACTCAGTACCCCCACACAGCGTGGAACTCAGTACCCCCACACAGCGTGGAACTCAGTAACCCCACACAGCGTGGAACTCAGTACCTCCACATAAGGCGGAACTCAGTACCCAACACAGCGTGGAACTCAGTACCCCCACACAGCGTGGAACTCAGTACCTCCACATAATGCAGAACTCAGTACCCCCACACAACGTGGAACTCAGTACCCCCACACAGAGTGGAACCCAGTGCCCCCACACAGCGTGGAACTCAGTACCTCCACATAAGGCGGAACTCAGTACCTCCACATAATGCGGAACTCAGTACCCCCATACAGCGTGGAACTCAGTACCTCCACACAGCGTGGAACTCAGTACCCCACACACACAGCGTGGAACTCAGTACCCACACACAGCATGGAACTCAGTACCCCCATACAGCGTGGAATTCAGTACTCCACACAGCGTGGAATTCAGTACCTCCACATAACGCGGAACTCAGAACCCCCATACAGCGTGGAACCCAGTGCCCCGACACAGCGTGAAACTCAGTAACCCCAACACAGCATGGAACTCAGTACTCCCATACAGCATGGAACTCAGTACTCTACACAGCGTGGAACTCAGTACCTCCATACAGTGCTACTCAGGACAGCTTAGATATTTATCAAGTCCTTCCTGCCTGTCTTCTTTCCCTCCCTCTTTTCCTCCCCCCCTTCCTCTTTCCCCTCCTGCTCCTTCTCCCCCTTTCCCCTCCTGCTCCTTCTCCCCCTTTCCCCTCCTGCTCCTTCTCCCCCTCTTCATCTCCCTCTTCTCCTAGTCCTCTTCCTTCTCTTCTTCCTCCTCCTCCTTGCAGTAGGGACTGTACTAAATTCCCAGTGAGTCTACCGTTTTGTTTGTTTGTTTGTTTGTTAGCTCCAGGTCCTTCAGCCTTCTCTCTCTCAAGAACAATTTCTTGACTTTCCAGTTGCTGTCCTCTGAATATGCATCCACTTTTCACATAGTTATTTTGATGTTTATTCGTTCATATCTCCAACTTACTCCAAAAGAGACTCGAAGGGCCTTACAAATTATTACAAAAGTAGTGGGGGAAATATTAATGAAGAAAAAAATACAGGCAGAACATGTTGAGCCATAGTAAACCTTCTGCATAAGCACATTCCTCTTACTTCTGAAGTCAGCTAGGTGTACACCCAGATTTGCCTGGTGAATTCCCTGGCAGCCAAGGCACAAAGGGAAACTTGGACAGCTGTGCAATGCAGTCTCCATAAGAACAACTAGGAAACACAGCTGTTTCTAGACCTGAAAATGGAAGAAAAATATCCCTAGGTTTACCCAGAGAAGAATGCATCCAATACTTTTCTCACAATAAATTCAACAACCTGTTTACTCAAGCTATTTCTTCTTATGAAGGCGCCTCATAGCGTAACCCCAGAAGCACAATTCCAATGAAAACATACACTCTGGTTTGTTAATGGGCCTCTTAACACGCGGCAATAAAGTATTTCAAACTCCCTCTGACTGTGGGAAACGACAGTGAGATGTTTCTGCCCGTGACGCTCCTATCCGCAGGGCCTGGGGTGGCATTAGCTTTTTAGTGACATGCTAACTCTTGTAGCAGGCTCCTCAAACCTATTGCTGCCTCTGCGACAGGGACTGACTTTAAGCCAATTTGTCTTCATCTTTTACTTGGCCAATTGATTTTTTTTTTTTTTAACTTAAGTGCAGGGCTGTATTGTTTATCACCACAATTCCATTTTGTTAACTTCACTCCCAAGTGTTCTAGCCTGCTGATGCTAATCCTGGATTTGCATTACATCAATACACACACCGCATTTCCTCAAGTAGAAGACTCCCTTCGCTGCAAGAGGCACCATTTACAAATTACCAGTGAGGAGAAAGAATACTGTTGATTACATTATTAAACTGCCTGTGGGTTGGAATGAGAAACGTCCCTCATAGGCTCCTGTATCTGAACAATCAGTCTCAAGCAGGTTGTCGTCTTTGAGGAGGTTGTGAATCCTTTGGGAGATGGCACTGAGCTGGAAGAAGTTTGTCACTGAGGGTGGCTTTGAGGTTTTACAGCCCTGCTCCATCCACTTCGATTCCCTCTCTCAGATTCATGTTTGCAGTTGAAGATGTGATCCCCCTCCTCCCCGCGCACGCGCGCGCGTGCTTCCTGCTCCTGTCTTCTGCCACCATGCCTGCCCCAACCGTTACAGACTCTCCCCCTGGAACCACAAGCCCCAATAAACTTTTCATTCGATAAGTTGCTTCGTGTCATGCGTTTATCAGTTTATCACAGCGACAGGAAAAGTAGCTGACATGCAGTGACACGCACCCATTTTGGAATTCATCTCATTTTAGGCATAAAGATAATCTTAAAACCGGATGTGGTAGCTCATACCTACAATCCCAAACTGAGACAGGAGGATTGCTGAGAGTTCAAAGCTAACCTGGACTTCCTAGTGAGTTCCAGGCCAGTCTGGGCTATATGACCAAACCTTGTTTTTAAAAAATTCAGTTCAAGGACTGAAGAGGTGGCTCAGGGGTTAAGGAAGCTTGCAGCTTTTTCAAAGGATCCAAGTTCAATTCCTATCACCCACAGCACAACCGCCTAGAACTCCAGCTCCAGGGGAATCCGACACCCTCTTCTGACCTCCGCAGCCGCCTGTGTACATACATCCACACAGGCACACACTTTGGTTTGCTGGTTGTCCTCATAATACACATAAAAAGAAGTAAATCTTTTAAAAGAATCCAAGTCAAATCAAAACAAAACAGAAATCTGCATCTTAGAACCAGTGAAACCTGCTGTCACCAGATCTCCATATTTTGTTGTTTTAATTTGATGATCTTGTTTTATCTCACACTACTACCAGAGCCGGGGGAGGCCCCTTGGCTTCCTCTTCATGTATATATCATGCATTAGATGCATGCTAATTTAGCCTTGAATGCAAGGCTGCCTCGGGACACGTGAGCCCTAGCCACTTTAACCCCAATCCCGAATTCACACGTTCGTCTGAACCCATGCTCTCTGGGCCTAATTATGTAGGACCTTTGGACCCCTCTAAATTGAACCATTATCAACAGCAGAACCTGAGGCCCAGCCAGGAAAGGATGCGGGGCGGGGGGGGGGGGGGGGGGGGGGGAGGGGGGTGGTGGTGGTGGAGTGAGCATTGGTTAGATCAGCGGAAAGATTGGGGTCTGGCCCCAGAGGGAACCGGCTTGGTCACAGGGGAAGACAGCATGGGGAGGTCTCAGGGCCTGAAGGGTGGGTGGGGTAGGCCCAGGCATCATCAGGAAAAAGTCTCCAGGTTTCCTTCAGAAAAAGCAAGCAGCCACACCAGAGGTGCCGAAGCTTTAGTCTTCAGGGACAGACAGACGTCAAGGTCAAGGAACAACCAGACATCTGAGTATACTGTGGACCCAGGGCAAGCTCCACCCCCGGACTGCATCAGTACAGTGGCCCCACCGAGAACTCCTAGGGCATGGAATCTGAGAGCCAGGAGGGAGAACCAGCCGGGGTCAAGAACTAGCTAGGTTCCACAACTATTAGGTTTCATAGTGTAGAGAGACAGGAGGCAAAAACAGAAACTAGATCTGATCTCTGTAGGTGGACTTTTCTTTCCTGCCTGCCAGTTCCCAAAAAACCGACAGGGAGACTCAGTATTAATTATAAATGCTCAGCTGATAGCTCAGGCATTATTACTTATTAGGCTTATTACTAACTAGCTCTTACAACTTAAATTAACCCATTTAATACTAATCTACTTCTGCCACGTGGCGTTACTCCTCTTTTATCTTGCACCTCCTCTTTCCTCTCCGTGTCTGAATGGTGACTCCCAAGACTCCACCCCCCCCTTCTTCCCAGCATTCTCTCTGCCCCCAAAATTTTGTCTAGCTATCGGCCAATCAGCTTTTTGTTAACAATGAGAGCAACACATTTTCACAATGTACAAAAGGATTGTTCCACAGCAGATCTCTACACACTGGACTATTCATTTCAAAACAGCAAAGGACAGACACCCCACCCACAGGAAAAGGGGTGCCTGTGTGGGGAAAGACTGGCAGTGACTCTTCGTGGGGGTGGGATGAGGGTAGGCTAGGGCAATTTCACAGCCTCTCTTTCCTTCCTCTCTGCGATGACCAGATGACTGAGCAAGGTCATTGTAGGCATCCTGTCTTGTGACCAAGGCATTCTACCAAGAGCTGCAGCTTGTCCTATCCGTATGATTTCCACTCCTCTAACAGAATCCCTGAGATGGTCATTTGTGATAGTTCTTGACTCTGAAGATGGGAAATCCAAGGTCAGAGCCTGAGTCTGCTCTGGGTGGTCTTACTGCAGCCTACTGCCGTGGGAGCCATCAAACAGCACAGGAGAGGGCGAGTTCCCTTAGGGACACCGGCTCAGGATAACTGGCCACACCCTGCTGATAAAGGCAACAGTCCATCTATAAATGCAAAGCACTCAAGCCCCACATCCCAACCCTGTGGCAACGGGGAGGAGTTTCTACCACAGGAGCTTGGGGAGCCACGTTCATGCCAGAGTTCCCTTGGGATGCAGAGCCAGGTGGAGAACAGGAGTGATGGGGAGCTTCCTCTCCAAGAGCAGAGGCCACTTGGGTCAGGCCTCAGTGAAGACCAGGAGAGGCTGGATCAGCCAAGACCTTCGGAGGACACGTGGAGAAGGTGGGAAGAGCCTGTGCCTGCAACGATGTCTGAGGTCATATGATCCCCTTCCATGGAGCAGAGAGTGCAAAGGTCCCTTTACACATGGAATTCCAGTGGGGAGCAGGGAGATGGGCTCCGAAGCTAGTGCAGGATGGCTGGTGCTTGCCAGCGGGGACCCCACACAGCTGGGAGGGGCTGCGGAAGGAGAAGCAGAAGGGATGAGGCTGTAACTGCCACTTCACAGGCTACGACACCCTCTTATAGCTCCCTTGAGCACATGCACGTGCGCGCGCGCGCACACACACACACACACACACACACACACACACAGAGAGAGAGAGAGAGAGAGAGAGAGAGAGAGAGAGAGAGAGAGAGAGAGAGATACAGACACACGCATAAATAAAAATAAAATAAACCTTTAAAAGAAGACACTCTAGGAGAGAGTGATGATTACTGTGTCCATTTTATAGGAAAAGGGACTCAAATGAATAACAATTAAAATAAATTTGGAGTCTAATAAGATGAGTGTGAGGTAAGCTCAATATTACAATTTTAGGGTTGCCGCAGTCTGAAAGTTTTGACTCCCTGAAATCCATCTGCTGAAACAAAATCCCTAAGTGGTGGTGTTCAGAGGTGGAGCCTTTGGGAGACAATTAGAAACAGGAGTTCTGGGCTGGGCGGTGGTGGCGCACACTTTTAATCCTAGCACTCAGGAGGCAGAGCCAGGTGGATCTCTGTGAGTTCAAGGACAACCTGGTCTACAGAGCGAGCCTCAAGGTAGGATAGAGTGTCTCTCTTTTCCACCACTTATCAACATGCCTTTAAAGAAGGGGACCACCACTATAAATCTTGAACTTCTCAACTCCATTACCCAAGCAATAATTGTCTGTTTTTATAAGCCATACACATGTATTATGTTGTTATCCCAGCCTGTAATAGTCAGTTTGGACTACTGTAACAAAATACCTTCTGCAGTTAAACTGCAAACATCAGAATTTATTGCTTATAGTTGTGGGGATTGGGAAGCCCATGAATAAGTTACCAGCAGATTTGGTGTCTGGAGAAAGCTAGCTTGCTATTGGCCTCAAAGATGGAACCATCAAGCTATGTCCTCAGATGACAGAAGGGAAAAATATGTTCTTTAATAAAATTAGTCCCCCTGACAATCTGTCCTCATGGCTTAATCCCTTCCCAAAGGCTATACTCCTTAATGACACCATCTTGATCAGTGTTCAACATACAACCTAGGGTGGATGTGGCGGGCACAGGCATTCTGGCCATAATGAAGCCCAAGGACTAAGATAGAGAATAAGACACACCTAGGCCTGGGTGTGGCTCAGTGGGAAAGCATTTGTCTGGCATACACAGGGCTCTGGGTTCAAACCCCAACACACACAAGAAAAAAATAAAGAGAACAACACCAATACGTCACCGCAACCCAGAACCGGCCTCCCCTGCAGCGCAGCAACCCCGGTCTTTCTGTGAAACTGAGCTGCTGCTCCCATCTGTCTCTCCACAGTCTCCCCCAAATCTGTGCCTGGAGACCTGAGTAACATTTACTCGAGAGCTAAGCAAAAAAACAGAGAGAGTGCTTTCGCAAGTCAAACACCCCAAGTGCTTCAAGGCTAATCGTGCAGCGAACCACGGGGGCTAGGAAGATGACAGACGGGGTCGCCATCCACGAGGCCATTCAATTAGGTAGACTTCTCTCATGTTTACACCCTTAATGGAGCTGAGAGTCATCTTTGTTTAGTAGGATTAAGACATGAGCTCATCACAGCGGCTTAGAGTAGCAGTTGTCAATACGGGGCTACTCTCACTGGCTTCAGCGTGAAACCCTAAAATAACCACATTCATGCCAAGGGCAGTTTCGCTGTGAGTGAAGTAAGGCGCCCGAGGGTGCATGGGAGCACTTGATTGTCTAGGCAGATGCTTTGTAGGTGCTCCCTAGAATTGGCAGCACCCTCACTCCCAGGGAAGTCTCCTACAAATGTCTCAGCTCTGTGGTTTTGTGTTTTCACTTTTAAAAGATAAGAGACACAAGTCCTGATGAAGTTGTGGATTTAGACACAACTTTGTAATTTTTCTTAAAGATTCATTTTAATTATGTGTATGTGTATGGGTTCACGCACATGCATGCAGTGCCCACAAAGGCCAGAAGGGGGCATCAGATCCTCCTGGAGCTAGAGTTACAGGTGGTTGTGAGCTGCTGGACACGGGTGCTGCCAAATGAATTCCGGTCTTCTACAAGAGCAGTGTTTACTGAGCTATCTCTCCAGTCCATAGACGCAAAGCTGCAAGAGCAGGGATCCGTGCAATCATGCCAAGGCCTTCTATCCCATGATAGCCAGAAACTCGCTAGGCCTTCTCTTTACTGAGCCAACACGGACTGAGGAGTGGCCCTGGTCTGGATCACCCAGTTTTGTGCTGTCTTCAGTCCTGGGAGATCTTCACAAGGACTTCATAAGGCAGGACTCTGTCAGCGGGGATGACAGGCATGGGAATGTATTGCACCCCTCCACTCCCAGGCTGGGCACTGAGGCAAACCTGCAGAAGGCCAGAATGAGTGACAGCAGCCAGTATTTGATTGCCAGGAAGCCTCGAACTTACAGGGATCCGCCTGCCTCTGCCTCCTAAGTGCTGGGATTAAAGGCGTGCACCACCACCGCCTGGTGCAGAGCAATAATTTTAAAAAGGAAAATACAAAACCTGGTATATTAATGACATTATGTCCTCATACAGACTAACTTAGCATGGGCCAGATTACACGCCACCCACACACCAGGAGGACAGTCCTACTTCAGTATACCCATGGGCGCTGAGTCCTCCTTTGTGTCCATCTTCACATCTGCTAAGTTATTTAGTCATTGACTGTGGTGGTTTTAAGAAAATGGCCCCCACAGGCTCATATATTTGAGGGCTTAGTCACCAGGGAGTGGGACTGTTTGAAAGGATTATAAGGATTAGGAGGCGTGGCTTTGTTGGAGTAGGTGCAGACTTGTTGGAGGAAGTCTGTCACTAGGGGTGGGCTTTGGGATTTCAAAAGCCTATACCAGGCCCGGGCACCCTCTGTCTTCCTGAGGCATGCAATCAGGATGAAGTTCTCAGCTACTGCTCCAGCTTTCCACCATGCTCTCCGCCATGATGATAACGGACTGAGCTTCTGAAACTGTAAGCAAGCCCCCAGTTAAATGCTTTCCTTTTTAAGATTCCACCTTGGTCATGGTGTCTTTTCACAGCCATAGAAGTGACTAAGACATGGGCTTTATTAAGTATGGGGCAGTCTGCTCTTAGAGGAGGTTTAGGAACTCAGACTTGAAAACCGAGGTCTTGATCATATCTCAGGGATCCATCTCCACCCAGGAGCCCCTCCAACTCTCCAGCACCAGTTCCAGTGACAGTTGAGGGTGTGTTGGGTGAGTGAAAGGTCCATCTCTTCATTCCTGCAAAACATTGCCTAGGGCATGAGCCACATGCCACATACAGGACAAAATGACGACATGGCTGGCATGGGAAGGTAGGACATCAGAAGAGTGTGCAGCATCCCACAGAGAGCCACATAGTGCAGGCCCTCTGACTTGGGAGGATGCTAGATTCTGCTCTCCCAGCATGGGGCAGCAAGTGATGATGAGGGAGTCAGGGGTATTTAAGTAACATGGGGACACAGTGACTTGGTAAGGGTAGAATGGGAAAGCATTGTGTATTATTAATTCAGAATGCAGGGGCTGAGTGATCTTTGGTATCTAAGTAAATGTGCCTTTGTTTTGCAGACACTAGTGAGGCCGAACCACATGGCAGATAATGAGCAAAAACCATCAGTCAACAGACTTGGACAGAGCACAGCAGAATAAATGTGGAGTGTAGAAAGAACATTTTTACAGTTTCAGCCTCCCCAAATATGTAATAATGTACATCTAAACAAGGTACCATAGTTTAACCTGCCAAAGTATCAGCCATTTTCATCAGTTTATATTAACTATAAAAAATAGTGGGTTTTGTTATGATCTTTTAAAAAAAATTATTCATTTATTTTATGAATGTGAACATCTGCATGTATGCCTGCATTCCAGATCAGGATCCCACTATAGATGGTTGTGAGCCACCATGTGGTTGCTGGGAATTGAACACAGGACCTCTGGAAAAACAGCTGGTACTGTTAGCTATTGAGCCCCTCATTATGATCTTTTAATACATGTTTATCAAGTACATTGATCATATTAACTCGTCTCTGTTTCCCATACATATCCCCTCTCACCCCTCCCAACGGTTTGTTTCTCATGTCTTAATGATCTCCTGCCCCTTTTTCTTGCTTTCTTCTTTTAGATTCCACACATGAAAGAAAACATGCAGCACTACTTTTTCTGATCCTAGTTCATTTCACTTAACATGGTGATCTCTAGTCTTACCTATTTTTCTGTTGGTTGTATGATTTTGTTCTTTTTAATGGCTGAATAATACTCCATCTTATATACATACATGTACATGTATACATACATACGTAACATACTTTTCATTTATTCATCTGATGAACATCTGGGTCAGTTCCACGACTTTGTTATTGTGAGTAAACTACAATAAATGTGAGTGTGGAAGTTGCCTCTGATTTTTGCAGCCCTCTCTATCTCCTCTTCCTCCTGCCATCTTTCCAGACTGACCTCCACACACAGAGGATGCCCTTGAACTTCTGATTCTATCTCCTCCATCTCCTAAGTGCTAGGATCACGGGTATGTGCCACCATGCCCAGCTGATGAGGCACTAGAAATTGAATCCAGGCTTTCCTATTCACTAGCCAAACACTGTCCCCACTTAGCCACATCCCTGTCATTTCTGCTGTGTACAGCTTCTTATTCTTTCAGGAATTTACCCAGGATCATACAGTACTTTGACTTACACTTTGGGGGATCTTTGATAATGATTTCCATAGCGGCTGCATCAGTTCACATTCCCACCCACACTGTACAAAGACCCCACTTTCTCTGCATCCTTAGCAGCATCTGTTTTCTTGACGGCAGCCATTCTGATTTGGGCAAGACAGAATCTCATTGTAATTTTGATTTTCATTTCCCTTATGACTAAAAACATTGAACATAAAAACAGAAGACTCAGCGGTGTGTGTGTGTGTGTGTGTGTGTGTGTGTGTATGCATATATGTCCATATATATGTAATAATAATAGTCAAAGAAAAGAGGCTATTAACTTGAGAGTGGGGCACGTGGGGGTGGTTCAAGAAAAGTAACTGGGAGGGGTCTGAGGGAGAAAAGTGGGGGAAGTGATGTAATTCCATTTCAATGAAAACATATTAAAACTGTTGAATAAATGTATTTATTGTTTTATGTACTTATTTGATGTTTGTATCTCTTGATTTGAAGCGTCTGTTAGCTCATTTGCTCATTTACAGACCGGGCTATTTGTTCTATTGGTGTTCCATTGTAGTCTTCATTAGAGTTTCTATTGTAGTGATGAAACACCATGACCAGACAGCAAGCTGGGGAGGAAAGGGTTTATTCCGCGTACACTTCCACATCACAGATCATCATCAAAGGAAGCCAAGACAGGAACTCAAACAGGGCAGGAGCCTGGAGGTGGGAGATGATGCAGAGGCCATGGAGGGTGTGCTTAATGGCTTGCTCCACATGGCTTGTTCAGCCTGCTTTCTTATAGAATCCAGGACCACCAGGCCTGGGGTGGCTCCCACCCACAATAGGCTAGGCTCTCCTCATCAATCACTAATTTAGAAAATGCCTACAGACTTGCCTACAGACTGATCTTATAGAGGCATATTTTCAAGTTGACATGAAAGTAGCCAGCACAACTGTTTTGAGTTTTTCATATGTTCTGGATATGAATCTCTTATCAGACGAACAGCTGGCAAAGATTGTTTTCCGTTCTATAAGGTATAGGCTATTTCTTAACTCTGTCATCTCCTTTGCTATAATGAAAAATGTTTAATTTGATGAGGTCCAGTTTGTAAATTCTTATTGTGTGTTTCCTGGACAGCTCTTTTCAGAAGCTAGTACCCAGGTCTTCAAGTGTTTGTCCTGTGTTTTCCTGTAGTAGTTTTGAAGTTTCAGGTCTTAAAAGTCGTTGATGCATTTTGAGTGAATGTTTGCAAAAAGACTACCTTGTATCCAGTGTATGAACTTGGAACCTTTGTCAAAAGTCAGAGGACTGCAGCTGTGTTTATTTATCTCCAGGTTCTCTGTCCAGTTCCTCTGTTGTTCATGGAAGGTTTTGTGCCGGTATGATGTCATTTTTGTTACAATGGTTCTATAGCATAATTTGAGATCAGATATTAAGATACCAGTGGATGTCTTCAATATCTCACTCTCACTGATAGACAAATCATGCAGAGAAACAAAAACAATAATAACAGCAACAAAAATCAGAATTAAGTGACCTTGTAGATAAAATGGATACAACAGGGGGCTGGAGAGATGGCTCAGAGGTTAAGAGCACTGGCTGTTCTTCCAGAGGTCCTGAGTTCAATTCCCAGCAACCACATGGTGGCTCACAATCATCTGTAATGAGATCTGGTGCCCTCTTCTGGCATGCAGGCTGAACACTCACTGTATACATGATAAATAAATAAAATCTTAAAA
This sequence comes from Peromyscus eremicus, assembly GCF_949786415.1. NCBI lineage: Eukaryota > Metazoa > Chordata > Mammalia > Rodentia > Cricetidae > Peromyscus > Peromyscus eremicus. The sequence goes on from NC_081421.1 coordinate 74,577,789, forward strand.
AAAAAAAATGGATACAACAGACATCTCTAGAATATTCCACTCACACATTGCAGAATAAATATTCTTCTCAGCATCCCATAAAGGTTTTTCTAAAATAGACCACATCGCAGAATACAAAGCAAGCCTTAGCAAACAAGGAAATGGAAGTGATTTCCTGTCTCCCATTGGATCATAAAGAAAGTAGAAGCCAGCAGCAAGACAAGCTACACGAAGTCATGGAAATCAAAGAGCACGCTATTGAATGACAGGTGGGTCGTCAAGGACATCAGAAGACAGATAGGTTTAAAAATTCCTGGGGGCCGGGCGGTGGTGGCGCACGCCTTTAATCCCAGCACTCGGGAGGCAGAGCCAGGCGGATCTCTGTGAGTTCGAGGCCAGCCTGGACTACCAAGTGAGTTCCAGGACAGGCGCAAAGCTACACAGAGAAACCCTGTCTCGAAAAACCAAAAAAAAAAAAAAAAAAAAAAAAAAAATTCCTGGGATTGAATGAAAAATGCATACAAACACACCTGAACCTACGATATGGTTCTAGGAGGGAACTTTGTAGCTGTAAATGCCTAGATTTAAAAAAATCCAGAAAAAAATGAAAAAATAATGAGAATCAAGGTAGAAATTGACAAAGAGTAAGTGCAAAGAATATTACAGAGAATCAGTGAAACAAGACTTGGTTCTTTGAAGTGATAAATGATACTGGGAAAACTCCTAACCGTACAAACCAAAAATAAGAAAGGAAACTGAAGTTAAAAAAAAAATCAGAATTCCAGCATTGCCAATTTTGTTCAAGATAACTGTGCTTCCCTTGCCCAGCACACATAAAGCCCTAGGTTCAACTCCTGAAAAAAACTCATGGATCTTAATAAATGATATTGTAAATAATAATGTATGCTCTTTAGAATCTTCTGTGCTTTCCTATGAATCTCGGGTTGCTCTTTTTCAGTTCTGTGAAGAATGTCGTTGGAATTTTTGATGGCAATTGCATCAAGTCTATAGATGGCTTTCAATCATATTGACCATTTATTTCTGTAATATTAATCCTGCCAATCCATGAACATAGAATGTCTTTCTTCATTCAACTGTCAGTTTCTTTAATCGAGTGTTTTGTAAACACATTATAGAAATCCTTCACATCTTTGATTAGCTTTATTTGTAGGTGTTTTTCCTTTGGAGGAGCTACAGTGAATGGAATTGTTTTCCTGACCAAACATCTCAGTCTCAGCAGACTGACTCCTGAGTACCAAATCCATTTTGTAGGTGAAGAAACAGTCTGCAGGGGTGGTGGTTGGAATGAGAAATGGCTCCTATGTGTGCAGGCATTTGGACACTTGGTCTCCAGTAGGTGGCACTGTTTGGGGAGGTTCAGGAGGTGCAGCCTTGCTTGAGGGAAGTGTGTCACTGAAGGAGAGATTTGAGAGTGTATCACTCGGTCCTGTTTCCGGTTTGCTCTCTCTGCTTCCTGCTGTGGTGGAGGCTGTGACTCTCAGCTTTCTGCTTGGTCGCCATGAGGCTTCATGCTACGCTTCTGCCATAATGGACTATTTCTCCTCTGGAATCATAAGCCAAAATAAACTCTTTCTCCCATAATTAATGTTTGGTCACAATATTGTATCGCAGCAACAGAAAAGTAACTGATACACCAATCATAATGAAAAGATGTTAATTTAAATATATGTTGATCTCTGTTTCCTGACAGGCTACTACCATGATGGTCCATTGCTATGATGGCTGTGGTGGTCTGAATGAAAATGGCCCCCACAGGCTCATAGGTAGTGGCACTATTAGGAGGTGTGGCCTTGTTGGAGTAGGTGTGGCCTTGTTGGAGGGAGTCTGTCACTGGGGGTGGGCTTTGAGGTTTCAAAGGCTCAAGCCAGGCCCAGTGTCACTCTCTCTTCCTGCAGCCTGGTGATCTGGATGTAGCACTCTCAGCTCCAGCACCATGTCCGCCTGCACACCGCCATGCTTCCCACCATGATGATAATGGACTACACCTCTGAGTTGTAAGCCAGCCACAATTAAATGTTTTCCTTTCTAATAGTTGCCATGGCCATGGTGTCTCTTAACAGTAATAGAAACCCTAACCAAGGCAGGGACTGTCCTGTGCATTGCTATGGGGGCCTGTCCTGCATATTGTGGGACAACTAGTGGTATCTCTGAACTCTGCCAACTAGATGAAATAACCTCTCTTCTCAGTTATGGCTTTTTACAAAGCCTGTATGGAAGTACTACAGAGTGTTCCCTGAGGGGCAAATTCACCCTAGTTGAGAACCATTGAAATATGAGCTGTCTGGGGGTGAGGACTCTCAACATGATTACTGTACAGCTGTGTTTGGTGGAAGAGGCTGGTAGAAGCCACAGCTTAATGTGCCCCATCGTGGACAGAGATGGAGTAACAACAGCAGGCAGGCTCTGTAGCAGCCTTGGGAACAGAAACCCCGACCACCAAGGACAGAGGAGTATCATGGAATTAGACACCTGTGGGTGACTGGGGGTCTCCTTAGAGAACAGGTTGGCTCCTAGTTCATGTTGAATCGTATTTATAAAGAACCTTGCATGGAAATCTCCAAGAAGATGAGAGCTCTATGCAATGCCTGACAAAATGATGATGTTCTAAATGACTTTTCAGTCTTTTAAATTGTGTTTTCAATTAGCATATAAAATAATAGGTTTCATTGTGACATTTTCGTACATAGATATTATGGTACTTTGTTCTAATTAAAAATTTTTTTTCAACAGTAGAATAGACACTGCTGGAGATGAGTGCCTTCCACAACAGCTTAAGAAGTCAGGGGCAGCCGATGCGGTGACACACACCTTTAATCCCAGCACTTAAGAAGTCAGGGGCAGCCAGATGTGGTGACACACACCTTTAATCCCAGCACTCAGGAGACAAAGACAGACGGATCTCTGTGAGTGTGTGGCCAGCCTCGTCTACAGAGTGAGTTCTTGGGCAGTCAAGGCTCTGTAGAGAGACTCTGCCCTCCTCACCCTCCAAAAAAGTCAGGGGCAGCATCAAAGCACAGTGGGCCAGGGGACTGATGCTAATTTCATTATTTGAAGATTTCTTTTTATTTTATGTGTAGGGGTGTTTGCCTGGATGGGTGTATGTGTACACTGTGCGGAGAGGTGCCCACAGGGGCCAGAGGAGAACATCAGGATCCCTGTAACTGGAGTTACAGACAGTTGGGAGCTGAACTCAGGTCTTCTACAAGAGCAGCAAGTTCCCTTATCCAGTGATCCGTCATTCCAGCCCAGGCACTGGTGCTTTTTTATGGTTGATTTTGATAACTTTTATTTTAGATATCACATATAGGCATTATTTTAATTAAAAAAGGACATCTATGAAGCTATTGAAAGTGTAACAAGAAAATGTTACAGGGGTACAGTGTGTGTTCTATGTGTGCAAGGCCGAGGTTCAGTCTCCGGCACCAGTGGAGGTATTAAGAACACTTTCTGAAAAAGTGTGATGACTTCCATCAAAAGACAATGTTCACGGCCTCTAGATTGTATCCGTGGTGGTGATGGTGGTGGGGTAAAAATGTAGGCCAGAATTTACATTTTAAAACTTCATATTGTGCTATTTTTAACAGCAAAATTTAGAAACAAATACCAAAAACTCAGCAATGAGAGAGTGGCCAGATGGATGCCTAGCCGTATATACAGCCTTCAAAGGAGTCTATAAAGAACTGTGAACATGTGGAGAAGTGTCTCCAAGATGTTAAGAGGGGGATGGACAGACACACAGTTACCTTGCAGGTCCCCTATGTCATCCACACAACCACAGACAGAGGCTGGAAGGGAACACGCTGGCATGTGTGCACTGGCTACCTCTGGGGTTGAAGTAGTTCTTACCTTCTTGGTAAGAACATTTGTCTTACCAAGTTTTCCAATTTCCCTTCAGTTAGCGTTACCTCCCTCAGCAGAAAGAGTCTTAATGCCATTTTTTTCTCAAAGAATAGGAAGTAACCTGGAGCATACAATGCTTTGCTTCACCGCCGGGCAGCTAAGGTTTGGAGGGTGGGAACCTTGGGCCTTCCTGGAACTCACAGAGGTAGAAATGGAACAAAGAGCAACTTGAGGTTTCACTTCGAATAACTGTCTTAGCTCATCACAGCCTCGGAACACGCTTTGCTTCATCCGCAGTCGGACGGGGGTGGTGGCACGCACCACTTTCACAGGTCTGAGTCTGTGGAGCTGGTCCAGAGGAAGCTGAGAATTCTTAGACTCGGTTCCTTCTATTTCAAGCAGCAAACAACGGACGAGGGACGGTTCTTAGAGGTATTTAGGTCAACCAGCGATCCTTACACAACAGATACGCGTAGCTGTCCCGTCTCATCAAAGAAGCCTCTCTGTACAGAAGAAGGAGCCCTTCACAGAAAACCACACCTGGACACGGTGCTGAGATCAGTCAGTGGTTTTTCACAGAGTTACACACTCGAGAGTTGGGATCTGGAGGATTGCAAGTTTCCATTTGAGGCTAACCTGGGTTACATGGGAGACCTTGCCCCCCCCCCCAAAAAAAAAAGAAGTTCCGATGAAAGAGAAGAAAAGACGGCCCTGGAAGAGAGATGCCAACCAAACTTTAGAAGTCATAAAGTGGGTGAGCCAGGGGACACCGACAGCCCCAGCAGAAAACCTTTGTGTGAGGTGGCGGAGGTCATAGTGAGAAGCCAATTTCTTCAAGTGAGCCCCGGAGAGGCTCAGAGGTCAGAGCTAGCAGCAGCTTAGGGAGACGTGGGAGGGATGAGGCTAGGGGAAAGGATCCAGTCTGCGTAAGCGTCAGTGAGAACCGTAGCTGTCCCCGCTCTGCTCCAGAGAGCAGAAACCTTGTGCTCCAGAGCTCAGCAGAGAGGTTGCCAACTCGGAAGTGGACCGCAGGCCAGCAGGGGACGCTATGTGTTCATCGTTATCACTGGGTGTTGGTGAATCCAATGATTGGTTCATCATTAGGGTCCATCCATAGAAAAGCCTAAGGGTCAGAAAAGGGGGACTCAATGGGCGTAGTGGTACATGCCTGTGAGCCCAGCTCTCAGGAGTCCAAGGCAAGAAGACTCTGATGTCCAGAACAACCTGGGCTCCACAGCAAGAGCCCACCTCCAACCACTAGAGGAAGATAGTTACCCCGAACCTTTAGAAGGAAGAAAGGAAGGGAGGAAGGAAGGAAGGAAAAGAAAAAGAAGAGAACAAAGAAAAGAAAGAAAAAAATAGGGATTGGATGAAAAAAAAATCACTGTACTTTCAGGTGAAATTCAATTTCTTTCCTTCTCAAACTATCAAAATTCTAGTGTACCCCAGGCAGGAAAATTTATCAGTGGTGGAACTGGTCCAAGACAGCCGGCCTCCCATCTAATCACATGCTGGGCTTTAAAAAAAAAAAAAAGAAAGAAAGAAAGAAAGAAAGAAAGGAAGGAAGGAAGGAAGGAAGGAAGCTGTTTCTCAATTCTTGAGTAAGTCCCTTCTGTTCACACAATTGGCCCCCCAGTCCTTGCTGATAAATGACAACAGAGAACTGACTGGGGTGTGGTGGCGCATGCGTCTAGTCCCAGTTATTCAAGGGACCAGGGAAAGAATCATTTGAGTCCTAGAGACCTACCTGGGCAACAGAGCGAAACTCTGCTGGGGAAAAAAGTCCCATTAAGAATCACTAGGGACTGGGCATATGGCTCAGTGGTAGGGGCCAGCCTAACGAGCATGAGTTCGGAGTTCAGTCCCAGAACAAAGACAGAGGGAGAGATGGAAGAGGAGGACGAAAAGAAAGGGAGGAAGAGGCAATCACCAAGCATCTGAGGAAAAATCTCCAGCTCAAAAGCGGGTGAAAGGGAAACACCCTGAGTTAATGTTTGAGGTAGGCGATGTTACAGCCACAGTAAAACCTGGAACCTACAGAGTGAGGATTCGGAAAAGTGCCAGTGCTATTTGTTTTAAAATATCATAAAATAAAAACTCGATAGATTAAAAGACAGATTGAAGAAATTTTTATAAATCAACCCAAAAGACAATTAATTATGTAGATAAAATGTCTGTTAGGAGAAAATTAAATAAGCCTCCCCCCGCCCCTTTTTTGTTTTGCTTTCTTTTTTGAGACAAGATCTCAAGCTGGCCTTGAACTTGTTGCAAACCTCCTACCTAGTTCTGGAACTTTGGTTTCCTAGTTCTGGAATTATTGTTGTGAACCACCACATCTGGCTTAAAATTTCTCAGACCATAATCTTAACAAAAAAAGAAAAGAAAAACACCCAGGTTTAAAGACATCAGTTTTGCCATCGAGAAACTGACACCAGCACCTATCACTGTAAAACTAAACTGTGGGTGAAAGAGAAGATTCCAAGTGAGGAAGTCCGGGGACCTCTAACCAGCAGCACTAGGTGCTAGGATGCAGTGGAGGAAAGATGGGAGGATTCTGAGAAAGACGTTTGACAGCTTCACGTTGAATACTGAGCCCTGCTTTGCTCTGGTGGGATGGTAGGTTAAGGCAGAGGGCAGATGTGAGAGCCTCCAGCTACATTCTCTCGTGCTGATTCCCGGAGGCCACAGGAGGAGGTGCTTCACCGGGGGAATGCACGAAACTCGAGTGTGGAATGCACGAAACTCGAGTGTGAGGCAGCAAATCCAGAAGAAGAAAAGAGAGAAGCCTGCATCAGCCACAGGAAAGAGAACAGAAAGCCCCAAGTGGGAGAGGGGGAGGGGAAGGGTAGATTTACATTTGTGTTTGCCTTGCCAACAAGACTTAACGACAGCACAAATAAAAAGCTAGAACATTTGTCTCTGGGGCATTTGTGGGGGAGAGGATGTTCGGTTTTTTTCGAGACAGGGTTTCTCTTTGTGGTATAACAGTCCTGGCTGTCCTGAAACTCACTCTGTAGACCAGGCTGGCTGAGAACTCACAGAGATCCACCTGCCTCCCGAATGCTGGGATCAAAGGCGTGCAAAAAGTCACCACCACCTGGCGCCTCTAGGGCATTTTTAAAAGATTGGTTTTTATTTATGTGCAAGCCAATGTGTCTGTATGTGTACTCCACATGTGTGTGGGTACCCACAGAGGCCTGAAGAGGTGATAGATCCCTTGGAGCTGGAGTTATCGGAAGTTGTAAGTTGCCCTGTGTGATCTAGGAGCCCAGCCCTGGGTCCTCTGGAAAAACAAGTACTCTTAACCACTAAGCCATTTCTCCAGCCCTAGGACATTTCTGTTGTGAATAATTAGGAGTCATAACAGTGTCAGTTACAAGTCACATCAAGGTTTACACTATGGGGTTGTGGCAAGAAAGTGTTAAGCATGTTGAGATGTTACTGTAAGGCAGCTCAGTCTTCATGTGCCATAGCAGAAATAATAATAATGCCTAAATATGAAAACCCAGCAAATTCTGAGTAGCTTGCACGGTGACACACATCTGTATTCCCAGCACATAGGAGACAAGCAGAGTGTGAGTTTAAGGCCACCTGAAATACATAATGATATCCTGCTTAACAAAACAAGAGGGAAGGAAAGGGAGGTTAAATGAAAGCATGTATATATCTAGATTCTAATATGAATATTAGAAGAAATATCTGCAAGAGTTACTGCAGCTCCTCTGGAGAGTACAGGTGTAGAGAGGTATAGGAAGAGGTAAGCAATGGACTGGCATTTTACTGTAAGCTCTTGAATATTCGTTGAATTGTAATGCTCTGCCAGTATTATGTAAATCAGCAATTAAAGCTGATTTAATTGTCCTTTGTGATTATGTTTGCTGGGCTTTTTGTTGTTTGTTTGTTTGTTTGGAGACATCACCCCAGGTTCAATGATTCACTCGGAAGACTTGCGACTCACTCTTATTGTGGCTGTGGCTTATTACAGTGTCGGAAAAGGAGCCCCATGCAGCCTTGTGAGAGCCGCTCCTGGCAGAGGCACCACAGACTGGAGGATTCCTTCAGCAATGGGCTGGCACAACACATGTGGGCCTTCAGTGGAGGGGTGTTTTACTGTGTCCACACGAACAGTTTAAGGAGATAAGCTGCGGGGATGGGGGTGGTGGTGGGGAGGCCCGGACAGAGGTGGAGGAGCCAAGGACAGGACACTTCACTCAGCAAAAGTTCTGTATCCCTCTAGGAAATGGTTAGCCTCCAGGTTTGCAGACACCAGCAGACAGCAAATCAGGTCACTAGGAAGGCTGCTGTTTAACTCTTTCTGGGCAGTCACCAGAGCCTTTACAGATGTCGCCTTAGAATTTACCAGAACCGTGCTGGGAGCTGGAAAGATCCAGGCCTGGACTTGCAGTCCATGGTAAGACCCAAGTTTCCATTTACCTTCAGTGGTCATGTAACATTGCTCAAGAAACTGAGGTGGCCATTTTCCCTGGGGCTAGGGGAACTTGATGGATGTTAGACACAAAAGCAGCTGCTAAGCTATACTGAGTTAGAATTCTGTGACCTTTGTTCCCTGAATGTTGTCCCAGTTAGATGCCATATGTCAACGCTCACTCAGTCTCTCCTGCACTGCCCTTGCAGGAAATGTAAGGAAATGTAAACTGTCCTTCTCCATGAAGTTCTTGTGTGTGTGTGTGTGTGTGTGTGTGTGTGTGTGTGTGTGTGTGTGTGTGTGTTTTGAGACAGGGTTTCTCTGTGTAGCTTTGCACCTTTCCTGGAACTCACTCTGTAGACCAGGCTGGCCTCGAACTCACAGAGATCCACCTGCCTCTGCCTCCCGAGTGCTGGGATTAAAAAGGCATGCGCCACCACTGCCGGGCCTCCAAGCAGTTCTTAAACATTTCTCAGTGTTTCTCAACCTGCTGGTCACAACTGTTAGAACCTGCCCGGCGTCCTGATGTCACCTTATGTAAGGAGGAAAAACCCCTCCTTCTCTTTCTTCTTCTTCCTCTCTCCCTCCCTTCACAAGGCTGCGCACACCTCCACTTTCCTTTCTCTCCTTTTTTCTCTCTCTCTCTCTTTTCCTCTCTTACTCTCTCTCCCTCCTTTTTTCTCTCTATCTCTTTCCCCTCCCCCTTGATAAAATACTCGGGAGCCAGATCTCTGTGAGTTCGAGGCCAGCCTGGTCTGCAGAGTGAGATCCAGGACAGGCACCAAAACTACACAGAGAAACCCTGTCTCGGAAAACCAAACCAACCAACCAAACAAACAAGAAAAACTTTCCACGTGGATGCTGTGCCTGCATGGTGTGAGTAACTTTCCACCATGCCCCCTTGGCTGCCGCTGGCATGGCATGTCTCCTTGGCTCAAACCCACCAAGGCTTCTGGTGTGCTCTTCCCTAACAACGACTCCCTTGGGGGTTGATGGACTCTTTCACAGAGATGACATATCAGATATCCTGCATATCAGACATTTATTTACATTGTGATTCATAACAGTAGCAAAGTTACAGTAATGAAGTAGCAATGAAAATAATCTTATGGAGGGGGTCAGCACAACATGAGGAACTGTATTAAAGGGTCGCAGCCTTAGGAAGGTGGAGAACCACTGCCTCATAGAAATCCCTGTTGATCTTCATGTGTGCTCATTGGCAAGAGGCCACCCAGCTCCCCAGCTCTGGGTAAAAGCTTTCTTTTGATGGATCCTTCGCAGAGAGAAGCCACATCAACGTAACTAACCAGCTTTGTGTGGGCTTCCCAGCGGGCAACTCCCAGTGGCTCGCCTTCTTCACAGTGACCCCCTCCAGGGTGGAACACCAAAAAACAACTCCTGTTTCTTTCCTCACCATGGCTGCCCTCAGACTGATTCTATTCCAAAATCAAGAAGGCTGTGGATCAGCTGTTACTGTCACCCTGACGTGTCCTACCTCACCCATTCTAACCCTCCGTTCTGAAGTGGTCCGCCCAAATCTTGGGCTCTGAGGTATGTAGCTAACCGCCAGCTCCCCCAGAAGGCTGTGCTCTCCACTGTGGGATTGTTCTGAAAGCGCCCTGAGGTGATGAGTATGAAAGTGCTCTCGCCAATGTACATATCCCCTGTGAGCTATTTTGAGGTGAGTTATTTACACACAGAGAAAATGAGTGCCTGGTGGTGTTATAGATGGGGTCCTGCCACCCCAAAGACTTCACAAATAACATCCACCCCACGAGTTTTATTATATATGCATACACAGCCATAAAGAAAGAGAGAGGAGAGCCGGGTGGTGGTGGCGCACGCCTGTAATCCCAGCACTCGGGAGGCAGAGGCAGGTGGATCTCTGTGAGTTCGAGGCCAGCCTGGGCTACAAAGCTAGTCCAGGACAGGCTCCAAAGCTACAAAGAAACCCTGTCTCAAAAAGCCAAAAAAAAAAAAAAAAAAAAAAAAGAAAGAAAGAGAGAGGAATCTCATGTAGCCCAGGATGATCTCGAACTCCTGTCTCAGTCTCCCAAGGGCTGGCATTATAAGCATGCACCATCATGCCTGACATATTCTACTAGCTTGAAAAGATGTCTACTAGCAACAAATAGTTTTCATCACATTTAAAATCTTTGTTAGGTTCTATTTCACTAGCTTTTTCATTTCAGATGAATGCCATTTATTCTTATGAAGTTTGTCATAAAAAATGATGCTTTCAGGGGCTGGAGAGATGGCTTAGCGGTTAAGAGCACTGACTGCTCTTCCAGGGGACCCAGGTTCAATTCCCAGCACCCACATGGCAGCTCACAACTGTCTGTAACTCTAAGATCTGACACACTCACACAGATGTATATGCAGGCAAAACACCAATGTACATAAAATAAGAATAAATAAATTATCTTTAAAAAATGATGCTTTCATTGTGAATACAGTAACTTTACACCAGAGATTAAGAGTAGCAGTTTGGCATGCCAGGTGGTTGTGGCACATGCCTTTAATCCCAGCACTCAGGAGGCAGAGCCAGGTGGATCTCTGTGAGTTCGAGGCCAGCCCGGTCTACAGAGTGAGTTCCAGGACAGGCTCCAAAGCTACACAAAATCCCTGTCTCAAAAACACCAAAAAAAAAAAAAAGAGAGAGAGAGAGAGAGAGAGAGAGAGAGAGAGAGAGAGAGAGAGAAAGAAAAGAGTAACAGTTTGAGTTTCATGCCAGCCCTCTCATTTCGAGGTATTGAAAAACTCTATGTGCCAGGAATGGAGACTATGAATCACAGGGTTACCAAACAGCTTCTCCGGCTGGATAGATTGCTCAGCAGTTATGAGTGAACATTGCTCCTGCGGAGGACCTGAATTAGGTTCCCAGCACCCATGTCCAGAGATGGGGTTGGGGGGATGCTACAACAACCCTTAAATGAGTTCAAGGAAATGTGGAGCTCTCTTCTGATCTCTGAGGGCACCTGCATTCACATTCACATTCACATATACGCGTGCGCGTGCTCGTGCGCACGCGCGGGCACACACACACAATTAAAAATAAAATTAATCTTTAAAAAATAAAAATAACAAGCAACTTTCCTTTAAATGTTATATTTAAATATTTTTTTCATTTGTTTATTTTGGGGTGTGTGTGTGTGTGTGTGTGTGTGTGTGTGTGTGTGTGTGTGTGTGAACCATAGGTGCTGTGGCTCCTATGTGAAGCTCAGAAGACAATTGCAGGTATTCCTTCTTTCCTTCTGCCCTGTGGGTCCCAGGGATCAAACTCAGGTCATCAGGCATGGCCGCAGGCACCTTCACCTGCTGGGCCATCTTGCCAGCCCTATAGCTTATCTTTCATCTAACAAAGTTCTCTCATCGGTTGCTGTAGAAGCTCAAAGAGGGGAGAGCAGCGTGTCTCCTGCTTCAAAGTCCAATTATTAACAAAATCTAATAACTTGTCATTCCTCAGTCGACTAGTTTTCTATGCAGACTGCATGAATTAGTGGGCTGTCCCGATAATGTTCCTTCACTCTTTGAAAGACAATATATTTCAACAGTATGGTGATTTTTAATATTAAGACATTTAAAGCTATGACATGCAGATTTGTGTAAGCAAGTTCCTGTCTGCTGGTAGTGCCTTCAGTTTCAAAGCCATCTCATTTCTGGTTTTCTCACTGACTCCACTCTTGTTTCCGGTTCATCTCTGGCTGCCTGTGGCTGCTAATCCAGACGAGCACTGTCACTGAGCACCGCCACAGTGAGCTTTCAAAGCTGTTAAAGTATCAACAAGCATCGCCAGCTTGCGTGGCTGTGAAACAGTGTGGATGGAGAGCCTTAGCCCAGGACATCCCCTCATCAGCTTCTCTCAGTGATTCCTTGTCGTGTTGGGTCATTCACACCAACATCCTGTCTCGAGGCCCACTGTTGAAACCCAGCAACGGGAACTCCCAGTCGGTCACAGCATGGCGTTACTCACGGCACTGCCACTTTGCCGACTTCTGCGATGGCATATCCACACTTTGGTCAGGCATTGGAAGTGTCTTCTCCCTTCACAAAATCCATCTTTCTCATCTGTATCTGTGCGGCCACACTAGATAGGGACAGGAGAAAAGGTGAGGCCCGTGGCTGCCCTGCAGGCAGTCAGCCTCTGCACTTAGAACTAGAAAGGAAACAGGACGGTATTTAAACACAGCAGTCCCAATGTCGAGGGTCCCAGGCTCATAATAACGGAGACATTGTCATTGCGCAAACGTCTGAAAGAAGTGCTTAGTGGAGAAATTGTTTAGCGTGTTCTCGGAAATCTTGGAGTCCACTTCCTCCAAGAAGTCAGAAACAGGATGCCATGGACTTTCAATGAGTCATTAGTTTGGCATTCATTGGCCCTTTTGTGGACAGAATCGAGGGGGGGGTGGGCTTATTTTCATGCCTACCACTAAGACTCATTCTAGGGGAGGCACGAAATGCAGGGCAGCTGCTTCGAAACCATGGGCAGCATAGTCCTGTGCCCTGTATTTACCAGCATGGGACAGGGAAGGTGATCCACCGCTGTGGGCCCAATAGGCCCTCAAGAGGTTTGAATTGACCCTCAGTCCTGGCGTCTGGAAATCCATCATTCCACATAGACACAGACACCCGAGCTGAATGAGTAATTAGTATGGTTTAGAAAATTCAGTTCAACAAGCAGTTATTGAGTGCACTGTGAACACACAGTGTTCAGGACCAGGTGCTGGAGGAGGAGGGAGGGAACAAGGGTGGAAAGAATATGCAAGCCATCTAAGAGATGCTGCTCTTTCCCAGAAGCGCTCAGTCTTGGCAGAAACGAAGCCTGCTTAGGAAATAATGAGAACATCCCAGAGCTAGTGTCTGACATTTAAAACCACAGGCTGGGTGTAAGTCAGACCTGTGGCCTCAGCATGGGCGATAGATCAGACGGGAACTGGGGTGGCAAGGAGTCTGTCCGCGGACAATTAACTGGTCCAGGGAGAGCTGAGGAGTCTGCGCTGGGAACGTGACGGGAAATCAGAATGGAGGTCCTGATGGCAATGCCGGAGTGGGGAGGGCTAGGTGTGTTAAGATTGTACTCTTATTTTGACAGGGAAGATTTTAATAGATCTTTCTAGAACTGTGTGTGTGAGTGAGTGTGTGTGTGTGTGAGAGAGAGAGGTGGGGGAGGGGAATATGCATTTGTGTGTGTGTGCGCATTTGTGTGTATGTGTGTGTACATGTGTGTATAATTTTAAGATCTTTTTTTTTTTGTTCTAGAACCATCTTTTCCACTATCATTGTGGGAGGCATGGACGTTCTTGTGCTCACAGATAAGCGCTAGGGGAACCAGGGATGTTAAACATACAGTGTTGTCTCTTCAAAGGAGAGATCTATACCCTGTTTTCTTCCCAGAAGGCTGAGAGTGAACCTGGTTAAGAGCCCGATGACTTTTGCACTATCTGTGTGGCCAAGACCATATTGTTCTCCTCCAGGCCCTTATGGTGAGCTTGTCAATCTATACAACCTATCTTCATGGAAGGTGTCACATGTTGTAAATCTATAGAACTCATCTTTATGGAAGATATCATCACATGTACTTTCCAAAGAGTTTCGATGTGATCATGTCTTAAACTTTGCTGTGCACATAGGATTAAGTTAATTATCACCAGGAAATGTTTCATCAAATATTGCTGTGCTTAAGTATGCCTAAAATGAACTGCTCAGAGTCAGACTCTAGGAGTTAGAACCAAGACCAGCTACTAGGTCATGTTGAACTGAACTTCTTGCTTCCTTCAAATCGTTACTACGCTGTCCATGGTGGTTGCAGAGACCCTCCACAATCACAGCTTTCTCTACAGAAGATCAAATGCTGGGCTTCTCATTAGGATATTTCCAGAAATGATGGTACTACCACAGAAAATAAATTTAAATCTTCCTGAGATTATTACCTAACCTGAACACAATGATGTGCGTGGAATATGTATAGGAGGAGAATGAGGAGGGATATAACATTCTTGAAATGACCTCAACATAAACACTATGTAAGAAAAATGTTCCTTGGAATCATTACTCCCATTTGCCAGGGGCTCCCCCATTCTTCCAGGTACACCAGGGGACAAATGTTCCCTCCTTTGAAGTCAGGCCCAGCCATGTGACTACCAGCGATGTGCTGTGCACCACTTCAGAGAGGAAGTGGTATAGACTCTCCATTCTCTACATTCCTTTGCCTCCATCACTGAAGAAGTCACAAGCACAGATGGAGCCCCTGTCAGGATGGACCCTCTGTCAGGATGGACCCTGGAGGCCGCTCCCGAGTGATGCTTGCCCTGGAGAGTCCTTGGGGACCTCAGGGGACTTTTCGGGAGTGAGGTAATCAGTTGCTGTGCTGAGCCCTGAGATTTGGGGGTTCTTTCTTGCCACGATATCCCCTTGTGCTACCCCAATTTAAAACGTCTGGCTCAGGTCTCTCACAGGTCAGAGGAGAGTTCTAAGAAGGCAAAGACAATCTCCAGGCAGATCAGCAAACTTTATGGGGAGAAAAACTATTTTAAGATTCTATGTACTCAAACCCTGTACGCCTTCTTGAGTCTCCCGATTGCCCCTGAAGGGAAGCGACCAAAGGCTTCCTTGACTCCACCAGCCCCACCCCAGAGCTGTGGGTTCTTGCCAAGGCTTCTGAGCTGTGTGACGCCTGGGTGAAGGCTCCGGGCCAGCGTGGTTCTCACAGCTCATAAACCAAGCCTCATTTGCACTGAGCCACACAGGCACTTGTAGACATTAGAGAAAACAACACACCAGAGAACACAGAAGTTGGCTGGCTGAACAGCCACTGGGGACCCAGTAGAGCCCCCCAAGAGCAGGGGAGTGAGTGCTTCGGGGAGGAACGTTGGCTAGAGCACTGAGGGGCCAAGCAGATGCGGGTTTCTCTTCTTTTGTGCCTCCCACACAGTACACAGAGGCAGGGATTTTTCTTGTACCACGCGGATGTGGTGGCGGGGATCCTACCTGAGCTGTGCGCTCACCTCGGCTCAGCTACCACACAGGCACACTCCCCCCTGTCTTATCCCATTCCCTTTTCCTGGCCTGTAACACCACGGACTTGCGGACTTGCGCTTTCTGAGAAGGTGCCAGTACTTTGCCAGGTTCTCGGGAGAACTTGGACTCAGACAATGAGTAGTATCATCCCATTTTACTCACAAGATTAAGCCAGCAAGTTGACACAAGAGGCCTGAGTCAGAAAAAGCGGAAGGCTCCAGGGGATTCTCAAATGATGCTCCATTTCCGATGGTCCGTCCCTCTGATGTAACTGCTGCTTCTTCCTGCGATGAATACATTTTACAAGTTTCCGTAGGATGCTCTCAGGTTTCTTTCACTGGGGGTATGGAAATACCTTTATTTTAGCCCTCTTCTTGGCAGGTAGTTTTGCTAAGTGCAATTGAAAATTGACAGCCGCTTCCTCTGAGCATCAGGAGCATCTTGTTTGGTGCCTCGTTCTTGTTCTGTTGATGACCTCTCAGACGGCCATTAGTGGATCTGTCTCTAACTACTTTCAGTTGCCTTTCCATGGTGTTCCGCAGTTTTGCTACTGTGTGTCTAGGGCTGAGCATTTATTATGCTGTCATGATTTAAGAATTCTGAAGAATCTACTGAGTGATGTCTTCAATTAATGTCTTTCCTTTGACGGGGGTCGGGGAGGGGGGAGATGAAGGGGTTCTTTTAAAACAGCCCCCCTAGTCGGCCTCTGCACACGCACTGTCTCCTGAAGCAAGAAGATGATTTATCCAGCAGGTGAACTCGGACCAGGCCCCTGAGTTGCTCAGCTCCATCCACTGCTCCCTTTTCTCTGGGCACCGACAGCTCTTTGTTCCTCTGTGTTTCATTTTCTTCAGGCCGGGCACTGGGGAGGATGAGGGTCAAGGGTTGAGGCTTTGATTGTCTGGCATTGCCTCTTATGATACGGGTTAATTTGCTTGATCTGAGGCGGTATCAGGAGTGTCGTTATTAGACATGCTCCTTCATGCTTTATTCAACCGTTCTGTCCGTGATAAACCTGGTAGGTGATCTCTAGCTGCTAAACCTCTGTACATTTTCAGTTGCTTCCCAACGGGATAGGAAACGGAGTAACGGCTTGTCACTTGCTGGCCTTCTCTGGGTGCCCCTAACTGTCCTTCCAGCATCCTACTCTGGGACTCTAGCTCATCCTGCACCAGACCCCATTCTGTTGCCCCTGTCTCTTAACTTCCATTTCACATTTGCCATGCTTCTGTCTCACTTTGGTTTTGTCTCAATTCCGGGTGATTTCTTTCAGTTTGTGGATTCTTTCTTTAGCTGCGGCTGTAGCCCGTTCTTTTTGGTCAAGCTCTTTTCCTTGGATATGTGTGCAGTCCCCTTCCCCCTTTGCATTACTTTCAGCTGCACCTTAGTTCTGGCACCTGAGGTCCCATGTGACCTGCTTTGCCTGGTATTTTACTGACTCTGGTTTTAGCTAGCTTGTTTCCATGTGTCCCTTGTAATTTCACAGTGCGATCTTGTGTTTGGCTGAATCTGTGGGAGTCCTGCGAGACCAGGATTATAGACATACCTTCAGGACACAATTAGTGTTTGTTTCTGCCTGTCTCTGCATACAAAGCAAACCTGGAGGTGCATCCGTAAACACCTCCTGCCGTGCTTCCTAGGGCTCTGTGGGCTTGTGACATCCAGTCCCAAACTAGTCAGTCAAAGAAAGAGGGTCACTCCAAAATGTAGTTCAGGCTTAGCAACAGCAGCAGGAGCCAGCTTCTGATGAACTGACGGCTTTGCAAAAGCCTCTTTTGTTATTACACAAATTACATCTCTAGTAGGTCTATTTCTGAGTATCAAAAGTTAGAAGGAACCCTTTGCCTAGGCAGTTCTCAGCCAGCAGAACTCCTAGTTTGCCAGGTCCTCTCCAGACTAAGTTATGCAAAGACTCTGTGATTCCTTCAAAAGAGCAACTCATAACAACCCCTGACTATCAACAAAAAGTAACAATCACCCACTTTAAACAAAAGGCAGTTCAAAGCCTCGGTGCTATCTCTCCAGAATTCAAGCCAGATGCAGCGGCTCTGTGGAATCTCTCCTACATCAACTCACAGTTTTAGGAGACATTTTCACCCAGGCACTTCAGCCAGAACTGGAAGGAGTCTCTCAATGTTCCCCATGCTCTGAGCACGTTTTCCTGTTAAGAGCCTTTCACTGACTTCTCAGCTCTGCCAACACGACGTGGAGGTCTTTGTTCTGACCCTATGTTGGTAAGGGTCTCAGGTTCAACTTTGGTCCTTATATCATGTCTGAACCCCAGAGTCTGGGTTATAGATAACAACAGATCTCCAAGGAGCAATGGCAGCCCCAGAGACAGCTTGTCACTGAGTTTCCTGGCTTCGGCTTTACTGTGGGAGAGCCTTCACAACCCGCTTCTGTCAAAATCAATGACACCTTTCAGAGGAGGTTTGATACATGCCCGGCATTTTAAGGTGTCTTGCAGTGGGATATTTTTTACTTTATTCACAATATTGCCAAAACCAGAAATCTCCTGTGTGCTGAACAACTGAACCCAGAGAATAAAATGGGTTGTCATGTATCCAGGGCTCATGGTGACACACACAGTTTGGATGGTGCTGCCATGCTGGTGGCCACCCACAATGTTCAGACAGCTTCCTGTGTCTGGGAAATGTTGCACGTTGTGGACTTCCACTTTCCAAGTGAAAAAGTCTTTTTTATTAAAAGAAACTATTTCTCTTGATTCCAAGGCAGGTTGCAGGGTAGGTATGCCACTCAGATCCTGCCCATTGATGCGCCATTGCAAAGGCTCAAATCTGGAAAGGAGCAGTGTGTAAGGATCCTGCTCTCACTCTTCCAGGTTTAATGCCTTATGTCATCAGCAGGTGACTGCATCCCTGCCTTAAAAGGCCACACACAGGCCCCCACGCTCTCTCTCTCTGTGTGCCTCTCTTTCTGTTTCCTCTCTGCCAGACCTGGCTTCTCCATCCTATCCCCTCTTCTTTCTAATAAAGCCCATTCTAACTCTGGTAGCCATGGCTCGTGACTTCCGCCAACAGACCAGCGCCATTTATCCTTTCACGGTGTGCAAGACAGGAACATCCAACAGCTGCATGTCTGTTTTCTGGGGGTACTGGCGGAGATCCCGAGGCAGAACGTCTGGCATCACTAGTGGGCACTGCTGTGTTGCCCTGTGTGGTCCTTGCAGATGTTGAAGTGAGTGATACACGTGACTGCATAGCTTCCAATCCTGACCTTCTGACCTTCCCAGAGAGTCTGTGATACCTGACATCTTACAATGAATTTTCTTTCTGCTTAAACTAGCTAAGTAGGTGATTGTGTTTTCAATTACAGACCCTGACTGATACCCTGTGGATATAGCAATGTGCAGAGGTTTAATTATGAAGACAAAGTCTGCAAGCTACATGCAGAAATCAATATCATTATGTCTGGTCCCGCCTCATTGAATTCTGTGAGCTAATGAAGAGGTTTGCAAACTCAGATTACCAAATAAATTTGATATTATATTTAGAAGGGGAAAATAATTAAGAAAATTAAAATATACCTTATCAGCAATTGTGCTTCATTTGCACTTTTTAGTGCACGCAGGATGTTATTGTCTATCGCAAACTTAGAGATGTATAGCGTTGGGCTGTGTGTGTGTGTGTGTGTGTGTGTGTGTGTGTGTGTGTGTGTGTATTTCAAGTTGCAGCTGGTCTGTGGCTTAGTTAAAAATAAGAAATTAATATTTGGTTCCAGTTGGGATTGTATGTGAGCTCCTGCCAAGGCTATTATTACACAGATACAAAGAGGTCAGCATCATGGTGATAAATAATCACACTGATTTTCCACATGATATCCCACAACACCATGGATAAAGAAAGACTACACATCTCATTTCCATTCCATTTCACCTCTGCTCCCTCTGCTGGAAGTTTCCTCCCCGTCTGTCTCCACGGACCTTCATTGTCGCTGTCCTTTAAAACTCCACTTGAAGGCCATTTTCTCCATCAAAACTATCTCCATCAAAGCAGGAATTAGGCTCATCCTCAGGTCTCCCAGGCATGTTGTATGTTCTTCTTCTGATCCATCATGGCAGGAAAGGCATGACCGAGCACCTCAGTCCACATCGTGGTGGGCCAGGAACAGAGAAACAGGCATGTTCATACTCAAAGGGCTTCCTCCTTTTCCCTTTCTATTCCTTACAGGCCCCCAACCCAGGGGGATTGGCCAATCTACATTCAGGAAGGGTCTCCCTCCTCAGTAAATCTCTGGAAATGCCCTCACAGATACTCCCAGAGGCATGCCTCAACTTCCTAGGTCATACTAAATCCAGCCTAGTTGACGGTGAAGGTTAACCATTACACTTCTGCCATAGTCTGACAATTTCCCGAGCTTTCAAGGTCTGTGGTCTGGTAAATATCTGCACAGGCATGGCTCTGTCTCTCTGCATGCTCCTTGTTCCATGGAGAGCTCCTGTCAATAGAAGGGGGCTGGAAGTGCGTTTAGGCAGAGATGGAAACAGTTTCTCCCGTCCCCTCCTTTGTTACGCATTTTGTGACTAACTTCTATGAGAGTAAAGGGGAGGTGGAGGGAATAAGTAAAATGCAAGGACTCTCCCTGGATTATAGCTTTATAGTAGCACTGTATCTGAACACACACATCCCTGACAGCAATGGGGGCACTGACTACTGCCCATCAGCCTTGGAGTTGGTTCTCCACCTTCTAGGCCTATCAGGAGGCTAACTACGGTGCTACATCACTTGACCTGTCCTACTGCCTGCCTGCTGGCAAGGTTGGAAAATAGGCAACAACCACGAAGAAGAAAAGAAGTTGGGGATTTCTTTCCCCACTACTTCCTGCTTTGCTACTGTATCTCTGGCTCCATCTCGGCCCTTCCTCCGGGTAGTGTTCATCATAAGCCCTCATCTCTCTGCTCTAGGAAGTAACAACTTCCTGTGATTCTAAGTCTCCGGGTCTTCCAGCGTTCCCATTGGCTCCCTTGACTTTGCCCACACATCTTCAATGGTCCTTCAGTGAGTCTCTCTAGTTCATCAGATTTCTATTTCCACCAGTGACCTGACTACTACAAAGGAAGCCACATGAAAGTCACACAGAGCTATATCTCTACTACAAACACGGTCTGACGTCCAACCAGAGACTTCTGACTTTCCAGTGCCACCCTGCCTGACTCATTTCTGGAAGCTTGTTCCATAGCAGCACCAATGCCAAGAGCATATGGCACCTACCTGGCTCACAGTTCGGTGTCAGGAGCCCCGCTGGCTCAAGGGCTCGGGCCTCTGAGTCGAAGTCATAGAAATTCTTTTGTGCGAGCCTCCAAGTCAGCTACTCACATGTCACACAAAGGAGAGAGGGTTGGTTATCTGTTCCCAGTCCTTCCAGAAGCTCTAACACAGAGGTTACCTCCAGGACCAGCCATAGTGTGGTTTAATATGTGTGGAAAAGGGTGTTTTCAGTGTTGGGCATAGTGGCGCATGCCTTTAATTCCAGCATTCCAGAGCCAGAAGCATGTGAGTGCAGAGTATGGGAGTTCAAGGACAGCCTGGTCTGCATAGAGAGCTTTGGGACAGTCAGGTCTACCTAGTGAGTTCCTATCTCAAAAGAAGGAAGGAAAGAAGGAAGGCAGGAAGGAAGGAAGGAAGGAAGGAAGGAAGGAAGGAAGGAAGGAAGGAAGGAAGATTGGAAAGAAGAGTGGAATGGAGGAAGGTGGAAGGAAGGAATTTCATATAATCTTTGCCATGTTCCTTATATGACTGCTGAGATTTCTAGAAGATTCCACAAATTATGTACAGCATGGGGAGGGAAAGTATTAGAGTTGATGGGGTCAGATCTAAATGTATTTTCAGTTGGAGGAAACCCAGACCTTCCTGATCTTCTCCAAAGAAGTAGGTCATACGACTTCATGTGAGAGGTGCCCTTCATATACCAGGAGGAAAGGAACATCCTTACCTCTGAAGGTGAGGGGCACAGAAAGAGATGTGTGGTGATATTGTGTTCCCCAAAATATTGTGCACCCTAGTAAACTTATCTGGAGTCAGAGAACAGAACAGCCACTAGATATAGAGGCCAGAAAATGGTGGCACACATGCCTTTAATCCTATCACTTGGGAGGCAGAGATCCATCTGGATCTCTGTGAGTTTAAAGCCACACTGGAAACAGCCAGGCATGGTGACTCACGCTTTTAATCCCAGGAAGTGATGGCAGAAAGCAGAAAAGTATATAAGGCGTGAGGACCAGGAACTAGACTGGTTAAGCTTTTAGGCTTTTGAGTAGCACAGTTCAGCTGAGAGGCATCCAGTCTGAGGAAACAGGATCAGCTAAGGAGTTGGCAAGGTGAGGTGGCTGTGGCTTGTTCTGCTTCTCTGATCTTTCAGCGTTCACCCTGATAACTGGCCTGGGTTTGTTTTTATTAATAAGACTTTTTAAGATTCCTGCTACAGAGATGTTAACAGGCTTGGTAAGTTTTCCCTAGTCCATTATTGGATTCCATCGCTTGTCCCCCTACTCTATCCCTCTGCTTGTCCACTTTTTATCAAACCTATACTCACATTTATCTATTTTTCCAGGCCCTCCTTTCCTGATGACATCTCCCAAGCTACTGAAAACTTCCCTTAAATACATTTGCATGCTTGTCTCTTGCCGAGGACAATTTTAAGAGCCATGCCATATTGCCTGCCTGAGTTAAGTTTCTGTTGTCCAGTATTGAGCTACTAACCAGAAACTTTTGACATGCCTGAACAAGTCCTGAGTTATTAGAAAATAACTTAACATTTCCTTATCTTTCTGCTACAGTGACCATTAGTAACAATGTTTTGTGGTTAGGTTGCTTGGTCGGGTTGCTTGGCAACTCAACAGTCCCCTGATCTTTTCCCAAAGAAAGTTTCCTGGTCTGCTTACTATAAAACCCACCTGAGAAAAATAAAATTTTGCAGCTTGATCAGAATACTGTCTTGCTGTCAATTCTTTGTGTCTCTTGTCCCGTCATTCGCCATTCCCCCTTCTAGGGTCTCTGCTGAAGATCCCACTGGCCGGGACAGTCTCTTACTAGTTGGCTTTTGCTGCATAGGTCTCGACCCCAAATATAGGATGAGCTGAGAAGACATTTTCCCACCCCTGCAGTGTGAACATGCAGTGGGACTGTTTTTGACACTGTCCTGTTACAGAGGAGGAACATGTCCACCTCAGGAGCCTGCCAGAAGCCCCACTGAGTAGGGAAAGGGCAGAGGGGAAATCTCCCTGTTAGACATGCTTCTCATAAAAATTTGTTTCCCAAGTCACACAACCCTGAAAAGAGGTCCTCTTGAAAAGTTTTCTCTGAAGAGTTCTCAACCAGATAAGAACTCCCCCTCAAGAATCGTTTCCCCTAAAGAAAGACCCCTGGAAGGAGTTGTGCCACATCTCAGAATCCCGCACCAAGGACAGTTCCCTTTAGGCCTGTGTTCTGGAAGACAGATGTACCTGAGAGAGCTTTCCAAGAAGTGAGTCATCTGAGAAGAGGCCTCCCTGAGGAGAGTGCCCCCTGAGATAAACTCCCCCAGAGGAGATCCTGTGCTCAGGTGTACGCCCCTCAGAGATTTGCTCCCTCTAGGCAAGCCTCCTTTGGCCATCCTCACAGACTCTCCCCGGAATTCTGAGTTGAGCAGACTTCTTGACCTGGAAGAGAAAACATTCAATCTTCAAAGAGAACGACTTTCTTCTTTAACTTCCAGACAGCTCTTGAAGTATGACAGTGGAGCGTTTCATGGACCTAATAACTACTCAGGAGAGCATTAGGTCACTGCCCTACTAGCCCTGGTCTTCCTTAATTCCTTCCTTTTATTAGTCCCCTGCCCACACCACATTCCATCCCCCTCCATCCCATATTGCCAAAGCAAGCTCCTTCGCAAATCCACGGTGGCAGAACTCAGCTTGGTCCCTGATTGGCAAAGCTTGAAAGGCTATGACACATTCAGACAATAAAGCATCACTCTGCTAAAAGGAAGGAATGCTCAAGCTGCAAAAACAGACTTGGAGGCACCTCGGATGCACATTGAAAAGTGGAAGTCACCAATCTGGAAAAGGCTACACACCACAAGATATTCTGTCTGTTTCGTTTGGGCTTTTGAGATAGCGTCTCCTGCTGCCCAAGCTAGCTCTGGACTCATTGTACAGTTGAGGACGACCTTGAAATCCTTGAAGACTGAAGTGCTGTGATTGCAGGAATGTGCCTATATTACAGACAGCCTATATGACCTTCTGGAAAAGGCAAAACCACATCAACAGTAAAGAGATCAGTGGTCCCCAAAGGTTGGGGGAAGGAAGGGATGACCAAAAGGAGTGGGGTGAGTCTTTAGGGCAGTGGACTCGACGGTGTATAACATGATAATGGTGGCTACATCTCACTGTATATTGGTTCATATAGAATATGTGAACATACAGAATATATGGATATATAGACAGCGTAGCAATGAGAGAGAGCCTTGAC
This sequence comes from Peromyscus eremicus, assembly GCF_949786415.1. Taxonomy (NCBI): domain Eukaryota; kingdom Metazoa; phylum Chordata; class Mammalia; order Rodentia; family Cricetidae; genus Peromyscus; species Peromyscus eremicus. The sequence continues at coordinate 74,601,540 of NC_081421.1, forward strand.
GTAAACTCTAGATAACAACGTAAGATGGGCATTGAAACAGGTGTTCTAGTCTGATGGGGATGTTGATGTGGGAGAGGTTATAAATGTGTGAGCTCAAGAGTGTATAGGAAATCTGTACCATCCTCTCACTGTGCTATGAGCCTAAAACTGCTCTAAAATACATGGTCTATTAATCAAAAGAAACCAAAACACTCACACCCTTCTGGAATATTTGCATTCTAACAGCGTCCAGACCCTTAAGCCAAATACAAACAGCCTTCTCTGAATACCCTTTGTTTTCTACTGAAACAAAAATACAAAGAAAACAACATAGCACCCTACACATAGTTTCTAATTATATTTATTAAATTTACTTATTTATTTGTTATGTGTGATATGTATAAGCATGCACATGTCCTTATGTGTGCATGCACACACATGCACACAAGTGCCAAAGTGTACTTGTAAAAGTCAGAGGACAAGCTGGACATGGTGATACACACCTTTAATCTAACACAGAGGTGGGTGGATCTCTGTGAATTTGAGGCCAGCCTGGTCTACAGAGTGAGTTCTAGGACAGCCAGGGCTACACAGAGAAACCTTGTTTTGAAAAAAACAAAAACAAAAAAAGTTGAGGACAAATTATTGAGATTGATTCTCTCCTTCCACCATGAGTATCTCAGGGATCCAACTCAAGTTTTCAAGATTGGTGGCAGGTGCCTTTACTCACTGAACCATCTTGTCCAACAATCACAGCCAATCTTTACTCTCACTGACCTTTTCTATGCTTAAGGCTTACAATACAATTGTGACTGAATGAAAGACTGTCGGGGAAATTGGTCTGATTTGTAGCTACTGAATATCCACACGTTTGTCCTGAAAGTTGTTCCCCACTGGCAGTTCTTGTAAGTGGAACCCTATCCTCTGGTTGCTAGTTGGTGCTACATGCAAAAAAGCATGAAGTTACAAATAGTGGAATTCCAGTTATCTATCGGTGGCATACCATTAGATAGATAGGAAGGCAGGAGGTTTCCTAATCTCTTCATGGTTCTGGTCCCAAGACACTGATCTCAATGAGGTATAGGAGATCTTCACCCACCTTCCTAACTAAAGCTTCCCGCTTGCCTGAGAGGTAAGCGAGAGGACACACTGATGGCAGATGCATGCCCAAGTAGCAAGCATCTCTGATCTTTTACTCTCCCTTGCTCTCTTAGGAAACCCTGTGTCTAGGGCATAGCATGCCACACTTGAATTCCTTTTTGTCAGCTCTGCAAGCACAGATGTCGGCGGAGTGACCAACTGAGATTGCAACCACCTGTCTTCCTGCCGGAGACGGCCTCAACCGATGGACGTGCTGGCACGGATCCATTAATCCACCAGGACACTGCTTATCTATCTATTAGGCCTGCTTTGAGTAACTCTGTTGTCATGGGCTACCACTAGTGCTCACAATTTTAAGGAACATGTTGCCAATTCACTCCCAAACCATCCTACGGTAGCCTCAGTGTCCAGACCTCGAAGCAGGAGCTGATCAGAGCAGTGAGTCTGTGTTGTCCTTTGTTGGCAGGTTACTCCCTACAGCTACCCTCAGCACTGACAGTCCCGTTCTACAAGTCTGTGGTTTCTTTCTGTGCCCCTTGAATTTTCTTTTACTGTGGGAGCCCACAGTGACTCAAGTTTGTGGCTTGACTCCATCTAGACTTAAGGTCAGAGAGTTCAAGCTTGTCTTTGCTCTCTCTCTCATTGCTATGCTGTCTATATATGCATATTTTCTGTATGTTCACTGGAGCAAAGACTGGATAACAGGATGATTGGTCAAAGGCGTGGTTACTAGATGTTTTGAGAATTAAGGAGATGTTTACGCTTGCTTGTTTGTTCCTTAAATCATGGTAAGGAGGTCTCCCCCCCACCCCGCCCCCTCCCCGTGCTTTGTGTATAAAAAGGCTGTGAGAAATAAACTCGGGGCTGCTGAGGTATGACTCTGAGCCCTCTTGAACTTATCCTGTGTCTCTGTCATTTCTTTTTGTCTCTGTTTTTCCTATCTGTTTTTTCTCAATCCTTATTCTCCTATTCAAGACCATTTGACAGGTTGGGTGGGACCTGACATCTCACCAGACGTTAAGATTCTTGCCTCAGCTTTCTTTTGGACCATATTTGCTTGATAGTCGTCCTTATTTATTTATTTAAATATTAGTACATTTATTTACATATTCACACATAGGTGTGTGTACACCTGTGTCATGGTGCCCTTGCAGAGGTCAGGGGTCAACTTGCAGGAGCTGGTTCTCATCGCCCACCATGTGGGTTCTGGGGATCAAGCTCAGGTTACCAGGCTTGGCAGCAAGTGCCTTTACCAACTGAGCCATCTCTTTGTTCCCATTCTTTTATTTTTAATCTCCCCATATTCTTCTGGGACAAAAGTCTTCTGTAAGCAATATGTTGGTGGCTCTTTTAGACCATACATTTGGAGATGTTCTATTTTTTAAAGATTTATTTATTTACTATGTATAGAGTGTTATATCTGCATGTATACCTGAATGCCAGAAGAGAGCATCAGATCTCATTATAGATGGTTGTGAGCCACCATGTGGTTGCTGGGAATTGAACTCAGAACCTCTGGAAGAACAGTCAATGCTCTTAACCTCTGAGCCATCTCCCCATCCCCTGGAGATGTTCTATTTTGTGATGGTCAAATTCATTTACATTTATTGAAATCGTTTTGTATTAGGGCCTATTTCTACAGTCTTACTCCACCTTTTCCACTACTGATAACTTTTAAAACTCTCTTTGCTTAGATCTGGAGAGATGGGTCAGTGGTTCAGAGCACTGGTTGCTCTTCCAGAGGACCAGGATTCAGCTGCCAGCACCGATGTGGCAGCTCAGAACCATCTATAACTCCCGTTCCAAGCGACCCAACAACCTCTTTGGCCTCTAGAGACTCAAGGCACATACACAGTGCACAGCCATATGTGCAGACAAAATACCCATACACAGAAAATAAAAATAAATAAAATCTCAAAAAATAAATCTTTTTGCCTTAAACTGAACTGATTTGATTTTCTTTTGCTGGTGTAAAAATAACATTTTATATTTGTTCTTTCAGTGACAGCTCTTGAAACACATTTACTTATTTATCCTGACTTATTAAATTTATGACTATCTACTTCTTCACCTGCAAAGTACAAGTGGTTCAGCCATGTTCTCTTTCCTTCTTCCCACTCTGAGTACACATAACGACAACACACACACACACACACACACACACACACACACACACACCCCTCATGTAGTCTGGATAGAATTTTAGTTTGGGTTTCTTATGAATATAATTTTTTCTCCGTTTTCCCGCATCCATCTTTTTTGCTTTTGTTTTTGTTTTCAAGATTAATTTCCATTTTATTTTTCCCAGATGTTTTTTCTTCTGTCCTTGTGGAGCCACCTCTTTCCATGGGCTTTGGTGGGGGTCCCAGCATAGCATCAGCAGGTTAAATCATGGTGGGAGTGTTTAGTTCCTCGGAGCTTCATGAGATTGACTCCTGACTACCTTGCTGTGAACGACGCAGCTCAAGCAGCGGTGCAGCTGGACATAGCGAGAAACACAGATGTACTGAAGACACTGTTCGGATTTGTCCCCGACAGCAGTGGACTTTACAATATTCCAAGTGACAACATTCTTGTCCTTAGGCATGCCCTGGGCATAGTTCCTGCAGCGAATTGGCTGCACATGGCCCAAACACACACACACACACACACACACACACACACACACACACACCACACACACACACACACACACACACACACACACACATACACACACACATTTTTATTTTTGAGCCAAGACTTGAAACAGCTTTGTTTTTTTTAAAAGACAACACTAAGTAGTTTATTTAACTGTTCTAACTTCACATTTCTCTACAGCTGTGTTTCTCAGCCTTCCTAATGCTGTGACCCTCTAATACCATTCCTCATGTTGTGGTGACCCCCAACTATAAAATTATTTTGTGGCTGCTTCATAACTGTAATTTTGCTACTGTTATGAGTCATAATGTAAATATCTGTGTTTTCCAACGGTCTTAGGCAACCCCTGTGGAAGGGTCATTCCACCCCCAAAGGGGTCACAACTCACAGGTTAAGAACTGTTGCTCTGTAGCATTGTTGGATTTATTTTCCACTAGCTTGAATATTTCTTCCAAAGGTTTTTAAAAGTGCAGGTTCTAAACCTTCAGGGCCAGAAGATATTACTACATTCAGATTTTTTTTTCATTACATCTTTCTATTTAGGTGTTAATTTTGCTGGGTATAAAAGCCAATGTCTATCACTTTCCCTCGCCACTTCCTCGTCTTGCATCCAGTGTTACCACCAAGAATTCTGAGGTTCATCTGTTGCTTGCTCTTTTGTGTAAGAGCTCCTATTTTTCTCCAAAATATTCTGTTTTTTTTCTCTTCATTTTCAACAATTCTACTTCACAGAAACTGCCTAGTTTCAGAGGTTTATGACTCTGTACCACAGAGTCTGTTCTCTCCTCTATATTACTTTCCCTCATACTGAATCACTATCATCTAGATACTAGAATTTTCACCCCTTTTAACCTTGGCCTTTATCCCTTTTAATTTCTCCCACCTTGTGGAATAAGTTTCATAATGATTTTGCAGCTTCTTACTGCGTCTTGTCGCTGTGTGTGTCTGTGTGTGTGTATGTGTGTGTGTGTGTGTGTGTGTGTGGGGTGTGTGTGGTGTGTGTGTGTGTGTGTGTGTGTGTGTGTGTCTGGGCTCTCATGCTGGCTCTTACACATTTTGTTTCAGTCATTGTATTTGACAAATCTGATGTTGCCAGGTGGTTGTTCTCACATCATGTCACCAATGTTTTCCCTGGTTGAGTTTTTTGACAGGGAATGAACCAACTCGTACTGTTGGCCTCTTCCTCCAAGATGGAATTGCTCATAATTGGCAGTTCAAGGGGAGAAAGCATGGACATGAAATCCTAGCACATGAGAGCCTGCTGAGATGCTGGGGACTGCTGTGAGCCAGAATGCAAGCGAGGGCATGAGTTGTAATCATCTGAAATTGAAGACGGAGAGAGAAGGCCATGGGGAGTAAACAACTTAGTTCCTCTTTGCCCTTGGCCTGCTGCCTGCCTCCTCACCACAGCTGTGGTGCTGCAGAGTTTCTGTCAATTTGACACAAACTAGAGTCACCAGGGACGAGGGAACCTCAGTTGAGGAACTGCCTCAATCAGATTGAATGGGGCTTTTCCTTGATTAGTGATTGACATGGAAGGACCCATCCAACATGGGATGGTCCTGGGTTGTATAAGAAAGCAGGCTGAGCAAGCTCTGGGGAGCAAGTCAGTAAGCAGCATTCCTCCATGGCATGTGCCTCTGCTCTACTTGAGTTCCTGCCCTGACTTTCCTCAGGGACTATGATTGACATGTAGAAGCCAAATCAGCCTTTCTTCGCCCAAGGTGTTGTTTATTTGTTTTTGGTCCATGTTTTTCACAGTAAGAGAAAGCAAGCTAGTACAGCCATGAAGAGCAGCAGAGTGGGTGGAGAGGGCACAGGAAAAGACGATGTGAAAGCAGAACAAAAAGAGAGAGGGGCTGGAGAGATGGCTCAGAGGTTAAGAGCACTGGCTGCTCTTCCAGAGGTCCTGAGTTCAATTCCCAGCACCCACATGGTGGCTCACAACCATCTGTAATGGGATCTGATGCCCTGTTCTGTTTGATGCAGGCATGCATGCAAATAAATAAATGAATGAATCTGAGAGAGACAGAGAGAGAGTGAGACAGAGAGAGAGAGACAGAAAGAAAGAGACAGAGAGAGACAGAGAGAGAGGAAGAAGAAGGAGGAGGAGGAGGAGGAGGAGGAGGAGGAGGAGGAGGAGGAGAAGAAACAGCAGCATGTGTACTTGTTACCCACAGTAGCCAAAGCCACTGCAAACCCCGAGTTAGTAAATACCAAAACATTGCTCTCAGGGGAAATACAGGGTTAGATTCCTATGGGCCACCTATCACACTTTACTCAACAATCAATATGTAACTTTGTGTTCTGTGTATTTCTCTTTGCAGACATATTTAAGATGTATTACTGATGAGGTAACATTGAACTCACAGCCAACACTATAATTCTTGCTTCCCTGAAGCTTGTGTAACAGGAGCCTTCTCCCCATGGCACATCAGTCTGTCCTAACAAGCGCGCGACAGCACCTCGGCCCTGCTATAGACGGTGGACCTCAAATCCCAAGATGAAACTGCAATCCCAGTTAGGTCTGTTGGAAGCAGGCCCTTTTTGGAAAGCCAGAGTCCAAAGGATAGGTCCCAACACAACGCCTTGTGAGGAGAGGAAGAGGCCCCGGCGTGTAGATGCAAAGGAAGGGCCGTGAGGGTAAGGAAGAAGCTGCATGTGGTGGTGCCCACCTGCAATCCCAGCACTTGGGAAGTAGTCCGTCATAAAGGAAGTTGGGGTAGGAACTCAGGGCAGGATCTGAAGCACAGACCACGGAGGAGCTCTGCTTCCTGCCTCCCATTTCATCCTCACTCCGCTTGCCTTTTCATATACATAACCCAGAAGAACCTGCCAAGGCAGGTGCAGCACCCATAGTGGTCTTGACACGCCCCCACATCCCCCCCACCCCACCCCACCCCCGTCAATCATTAAAGAAAATGCTCCCAAGATTGCCTACAGCACAACCTAACGGACACATTTTCTCAGTTGGGGTTCCAGCTTCCCAGACGACTCTAGCATATGTCAAGTTGACAAAGAATTAGCCAGCTTGCCCACCCTGACAATCATGAGTTTGAGATCCTATGAGATTTTGATCCACAAATCAAAAAGAAAAAAAAATGTGATCTGAAATAGAGACAGAGACCAAAAACCATCGCCACCTGGACCTTAACCTTGGGTTTTCTGCCCTTGGAAATAGGAGGAAGTGGATTTCTGTTGCTTAAGCCACCAGGACCTGTAAAGGCAGCCTGAGCAGATGAACGCTGTGCTGGGAGCCACTTTCAAGTTCAAAGTCGGCACTTCCTGCTCTTGCAACGGACCCAGGATGGAGTCCTAACTCCCATATCAGACGGCTCACGAGTGCCCGCCACTCCTGCTCCAGGAGACCTGACACCCTTGGCCTCCTCTGGCAGCTGCTCTTACCTGTACATATCCACACACATACACATAATTAAAACAAATATTAAATGTTAAAGAACTGTTTTAAAAATAATTTTTATGAATTATTGTCAAAGAAATTTTTTTCAAAAAAGAAAAAAATCTGCCTTAATTTTTTCATCTTTTCTTTGATAAGTTTAATTTTTTACTTACGTTAAGATGTATTTTTGTCCAGTAAAGAGTCAAAAAGCTCCATAAGGTTTGTCTTAGCTCATTTGGCTTCACTATAACAGAAATAATAATACCAGAGACTGGGCAATTTATGAAGAACGTGGGTATATTTCTTACAGTTCTAGAGGCTAGGAAGTCCAATTTCAAGAAGCTGACTTCTGATGAGGACACTGTTACTGCACCATTCCATTGCAAAGAAGAGAGAGAGAGAGAGGAGAGAGAGAGAGAGAGAGAGAGAGAGAGAGAGAGAGAGAGAGAGAGAGAGGCGCTGTTATTAAATCAGATCTCACTGGGAGCCCAGGTTGACCTTGAATTCACGATTCCCCTACCTTAGCCTCCCAGGTGCTGGGATCATAGTCGTGTATTGTCACACTTGGATCCATACTCACATTTAAAAAAATATGTTATAGGTGTCTTAGCCACACGTACGCCTGGTACTCCCAGAGGCCAGAAGAGGATGTCAGATCTCCTGGAACTGGAGTTACAGATGGTTGTGAGCTGCCGTGTGGGCCCTAGGAACTGATCCCAGGTCCTCTGCAATAGCAGCAAGTGCTCTGAACCACTGAGTCATCACTGGCCCCTCAAAATTCCCTTTATAACAACCTGTCTCCATGACAGCATGGTTAACCCGTCCAAGAGTGCACCTAACCTAATTGTTTCTTTTTAAATGTTTTCACATGTATTTATGTATCGGGAAGGTGTAGAGTGCACTGCCATAGTGTGTGGGTGGTCAGAACACTGTGTAGGAGTCAGTTCCCTCCTTCCACTTTGTGGACGCTGGGGATGGAACGGTGGTCATCAGGCTTGGCAGCAAGCACCTTTACCCTCTGAGCCACGCCACTGGCCCACGTAACTGCTTCTTACAGGCCCCGTTTCTCCGCTCTGTTGCCTTTAGAACCATCTGCAACACACAAACTTGGGAGGCACATTAAAAAGCCAGTGCTCTACCAGAGGCCTCCTGATGCCCCTTTCCGAATTCCCCACTCCCAGGAGAAAGCCGCCTTCAGTTCTTCACACTGACTCTTTCAGCATTTCATGTCATTTCTCCCTAAAACATAATTATGTACTTGCTTCCTGATTGCTTTTTTCTTTCATTTTAGTCATTAGTGCTAGCCTTTTCATCCCTAATCCTCCCAGGAAAGCAATGCTTTCATTTCGAATAGATTAATATTCAGTGTTTATATTATTACCGATCATGAGACTGCCAGGCCCCGCTTAGTGATCTCATAGGCAATGATTTGCTTTGTCGAGCGGTTTATTCTTTTCTCTGCCATTAATTACTATCTTTGGTTTGTTGAGTCATGTCCTCTGTATTTAGGACTTTTTTTTCCCTCTCCAATCTTTTCCCCATGTGCTTCAACATGCCAGGTTAGTTAAACTCACATCCCTTTTTTTACTCACTCTCCCCTGGCTGCCCGCTACACCTGCTCGGTGGGGTCCTGTGTCTTCCTTCCTTCCTTCCTCCCTCCCTCCCTCCCTCCCTCCCTCCCTCCCTCCCTCCCTCCTTTCTTTCTTTCTTTCTTTCTTTCTTTCTTTCTTTCTTTCTTTCTTTCTGATCTCATTGACAAAGCACATTACTCTAGCAGCTGGCCTGTAAAGGCAGAAATTAGAGGGAGATCTTTTCAAAGCTAGCCGCCTTTGAAAATGCCTTTATTTCAGCCTCCAGTCTAGTCCATTTGAACTTGAAATGTTACTTCGTTGTCTTTTAACTTTGGTGTAGCTGTTTCCATCTATTTCTTCATGGTTTTGTTGTTGTTTGTTTGTTTGTTTTGAGGCAGGGTCCCTCCTGTGCAGTGCAGGCTGACCTCAGACCAGCTCTGCAGCTGAGGATAGTCTTGAACTCCTGATCCTCCTGCTGGAACCGCAGAGGTGTGCCGCAGTGTCTGGCTTCTAATTCTTTAACTTTTGTTTAATTAATCGACTGTACAGGGACAGACCCCGAGGCCTAAGGTCTGGGGTCCATGTCCCTTCCCCGCTTACTTTTGCCTCTGTGTTCTGGAATTTAAGTTACATGCCTTGGTCTGAATGCATGCATTTTCTTCCTTGGTGCTCTATCCTTGGTGAACACCTGAAGGAAAGGGGGCTTTCAGGATCAGAATACATTCTGATTTACAGCACAAGCCAGAGGAACGACAGCTGTCCCGTACACCCTGTCCATGTTCGCTAGCTGTTGCTGTGATAAACGCCCTGACCAAAAGCGACCTGAGGAGGAGAGTTCGCATGTCTTACATTCCACATCACAGCCTCACATGGAGAGAACTCAGGGGAGGAACTCAAGCAGAGGCAGAGGCACACACCACGGAGGATCGAGGATCTCCGCCACTTACCGGCTTGCTCTCCCTGGCTTTTCCCCTTGCTCTCTTAGACAACCCGGGACCACCTGCCCAGGGCTGGCACCGCCCACAGTGGCCTGGACCCTCCCACATTAATCATTAATCAGGAAAACACCTCACAGACTTGCCTTCGGGCCAATCTGATGGAGGCAGTTCCTCAACTGAGGTTCCCTCTTCCTAGATGACTCTAGCTGTGTAAAGTTGACAAAATCAGCCCTGTCCCACATGTACACGGCCCTTCTCATTACCAACATGCCCCACCAGAGTGGTGCATGACACTCATCAATGTGATTAAACTGATGCCCTGTCTCCCTGAGCCCATGGCACATACCAGAGCTCGCTCTCTGTTGTCCATTCTGTGAGTTTAAACAAATGTATAAGGACACGTACCCACTGTATCATGCAGAGGGTTTTCTGTGCCTTAAAAAGCCCCTGTGCACCTCCTACCACCTTTCTACCAAACCCTAACAACCATAGGTCTTTTCATTTTCTGTCATTTTGCCTTTTCTGAAATGCCACATAATAAATTGGCTTCATTCACTCACTAATATTTGTTTCTTCCACCTCGTCTCATAGTATAATAGTGAAATTCTTTAGCCCTGAATAATATTTCATTGTTTGGGTTTGGGCATGCAATCAGAGGGCAGAGGCAGACAGATCCTTGAGAGTTTGGGTCTAGCCTGGTCTACAGAGTAAGTTACAGGGCAGCCAAGACTACATAAAAAGATCCTGTCTCAAAAAAAAAAAAAAGTTCATCACTTTCCAAGTTGACCAATTAGGAATATAGCTGCTATAAATATCTGTATGTAGGATTTTGTGTGAACTTTCAACTCCTTTGGGTAATGGTACTTATATTGAGTGTAGTTGAGGATTGTATGGGAGGAAGCCTGTAGAGCTTTATAAGAACCTGCCAAACTGTCTTCAAAGATGGCTGCCTCATTCACGTACCCACCTTCATGGCTGCCTCATTCACATACCCACCTTCATGCCTGCCTCATTCACATACCCACCTTCAATGGCTGCCTCATTCACATACCCACCTTCATGGCTGCCTCATTCACATACCCACCTTCATGGCTGCCTCATTCACATACCCACCTTCATGGCTGCCTCATTCACATACCCACCTTCAATGGCTGCCTCATTCACATACCCACCTTCAATGGCTGCCTCATTCACATACCCACCTCCAATGGCTGAGGGCTCCTGCTGTGTGACTCCTAACCGGCATTCAGTGTTGTGGGTATTCTGCATGCTAGCTGTTGTAACGAGTGTGCAGCAGTATTTCATTTTCATGTGAATTTTCGTCCCCATGACATATGATGGGGAGCTGCTCACTTATTTAACATCTATAGTCCTTCATGAAGTGCCTGTTAAGGTCTTTGGCTCAATTTTAATATGGCTGTTTGTGCTTTATTGAGAAGTGTTTTCTTTAAGGATTTATATATTATTTATTTAATGTGTGTATGTGTGTGCTGTGAGAGTATGTACATGCACCATGTGCATTCAGGTGCCCGAGAAAAAAAGAAACAGGCATCAGACACCCTGAAACTGGAGTTACAGGTATTTGTGGGTGCTGGGAATCAAACCCAGGTCCTCTGCAAGAGCAGCAAATGCTTTTAACAATTGAGCTGTCTTTACAGCCCTGTGGTGGGGTTTTTAGGAGTTCTTTATATATTTTGGATAACAGGGGTGATCTGACAGGTATTATGCAAATATGTTCTCCCAACCTGACGCTGTCCTCTCATTCTCTTGACTGCCTTTTGCAGAACAGAAAAAAAAATCTTCATTTTAAAGGGGTTTAGACTGTCAATCTTTTTTCATAACCTTATCTTTCAGATTGTACCTAAAATATATTTTCAAATCCAATATTATCTATATTTTCTGCTGTTATTATGATGGCTGGTGTCAATTGTCAACTTTACAGAACCCAGAATCACCTGAGAGATTGACCTTTGAGAACACTACAGGAGACTATCTTGATTAAGGTGAAGCGGAAAACCCACCCACTGTGGACAGCGCCGTTCCCTGGCTGGGTCCTGGTTGATATAGGCAGAAAGAGAAAGCTGGGCAGCACACAGTCACTGCTCCGTTATTTGTGGATGTGATGTGACCAGCGACTGCATGCTCCTGCTGTCATGTTTCCCACCACAGCTGACCCTTGACCTCTGAGACAAAATAAATCCTTTCTCATTTAAGCTGCACTTGCCAGAGGATTATACACAGCAACACAGAAAAGACAACTAAGGCTATTGTGTTCTTGGATTTTTTTTATAGCTTTACCCTTGAAACTCAGGTCTGTGATCCATTTGGATTATTTTTTATGGCACTTATAAGATCTGTATCTAGGTTTCACTCCATGTGAAATATATCTAGTTGTTTGGTGGAATCACTTGTGTTAAAACAATATTTCTGACTGCACTGCATTTACCTTTTTATCAGAGGTTAAATAATTAATTTTCATGGATTTATCCCCAGACTCTCTCTTCTGTTCCATTTATCTTTTCTATTCTTTCTGCTACAGGCTGCAAAAATAGGAAGCAGGAATTCAGTTGACTATAGCAAAAGCTAATACCTGGAAGAAGCAGGGCTCTTCCAAAGGAAAAAGCCAAGCCTCAAGGAGTCTTGGTGATATTAGCTTTTAAGTATAATATTAGCTGGTTCCTGCGATGATTTTCTTGTGTGCTTTGGTAGCTTTCCCAATTAATTCTTCTGAGAACTTCTAACAGTGTATTTTATCTGAGTTACCTCTCAAACATCCAAAGACAAACAGCAGACAGGATAAACATTCCAGACCACCTGCTAGTCTCCTGAATTAAGGTAAATATCCATACAGAGACACTTCCTAGGCCTGGTGGACAAGGTGGACATGTTGGGTACATAGCTTTGTTTCTTGTGCAAATTAAGCTCAGATCCTCCTTTCTTCCTCAGGCCAAATGGTACCCCCAAGGTACCTCCAATAATTAGCTCAGAACAAAAGGGCTTTTTTCTTCTTACCAGGTGCATTCAAGCTATGATGCAGGTTTCCTAGCTACCCAGCAGACTCACCCGACCAGACCAGAAAGCTGCAGGGCAGAGGATTGCTGATGGTATGTGTGTGGAGACAGTCATGGGAAGAGGAGAGGAAGGAACAAAGATGGAGAGAGGAACGAAGACAAAGATGAGAACGAGATGAAGAGAATTTAGAACTATGAGAGGACAGGGGGAGAAGGGCAGAGAGGAGCTAAGTATGAGAAGAGAATTGAAGCTGTGTAGGTAGAATTTTGTCTCAAAAGAGTAAAGTGAATGGACTAAAGAGTTTTGTGTAAGTAGATTCATTTGATATCTCTCAGATTAGTATCCCTGCCTCTTGTAGTGTCTTCCCCAGGACTCTGGGAGAAATCCTCTCAGAACAGCACCTGAGGGGATTCGATGTCTTTTACCAATATCACACTGTCTTGATTTTTTTGTTTGTTTGTTTGTTTTTTGAGACAGGGTTTCTCTGTGTAGCTTTGCACCTTTCCTGGAACTCACACTGTAGCCCAGGCTGGCCTCGAACTCACAGAGATCCTCCTGCCTCCGCCTCCTGAGTGCTGGGATTAAAGGCGTGCGCCACCACCGCCCGGCCTTGTCTTGACTCTCATAACTTATGTCTTAAAATTGGACAGTTCAGTACTTGGATCTTTTTTTTCTCCTCTTCCCTCTCCTCCTCTTCCTCCTCCTCCTCCTCCTCCTCCTCCTCCTCCTCCTCCTCCTCCTCCTCCTCTTTTTCTTCTTCCTCTTCCTCTTCCTCTTCCTCTATATCATGTTGTCTATTCTGGGTCTTGTGACTCTCCTTATAAACTTTTGAAAGAGCCACAAAATAACTGGTTAGAATTTTGTTTGGTGTTTGTAGTGGTTTGACTGAGATGTCCTTTCTAAGTCCCAGACCTTTGAATACATGGTCCCCACTTGGTAGCTGCTTGGGAAGAAAGTATGTTACTGAGGGTGGACTTTGAAGTTTCAAAAGATTTCCTCTGTTTGAGCTAGCCCTCTGCCTCCTGCTTGTACATGTGCCCACCCTAATACCTTTGCTTCACCATCATGGACTCTAACCACTGTAACCATAAGCCCAGTTAAATGCTTTCTTTCATAATTTGCCTTGGTCATGGTGTTTTATAACAGCAATAGAAAAATAATTAATATGGTGTTGAATTGACTTCGTAGATCAAACTTGGAAGAACTGACATCTTGACTACATTGAGTCTGTCTATACGTGAACATGGACTATTTCTTCATTTATCTAATTTTTCTTTGATTTCTTTCATCGGAGTTTTATATTTTTCTCCCAATAGACTTCATACATATATTTTAGGTATTTCATTTTTTTAGTGCTAATATAAATAATAGTATATTTTCAGTTTCAAATTGTACTTCTCATGGCTATGGATAAGGGAGTGATAGACTCTCCCGTATTAATCTTGTTTTCTGCAACCTTGCTACAGTCTCATTACTGCTGCTGTTGTTGTTTGTTGAGTTAGATTTTCTATGCAGGTGATTTGTGTCCTCTGCAAAAAAGACAGCTGTGTTCTTTATTTTGTTCCTTTCATTTCCTCTTTTCTTTTGACATTCCTTAGGAGTTCCGGTCTGATGCTGAGGAAAACTGGGAAGAGGGACTATCATTACTGTGTTCCCAGTTTGAGTGAGAAAGCTTTGAGTTTTCCATTACGAAGTATGATGTTATCGTACATTTTTTTGGTAGATTTCTTTGTCAAGTTGAGAAAGTGTTTTTCTAGACTCAGTTAATGAAAACTCTTTCTTTTTAATTTTAAGTTTTGATTTGTTTGTTTGTTTGCATGGTCATTGTTTACATTGAGCTCCACAGACACTGGGTCAAGCGAGGGTCAGAACGGCACTGGGCAACTCTACCTCACAGAAGAAAATCAACGGATACGGGCAAAGGAGACCCTAAGAAGCCAAGAGGCAAATGTCTTCCTATGTATTCTTCATGTAAACTTGCCAGAAGGAGCACAGAAGCACCCAGATGCTTCTGCCAACTTCTCAGGGTCCTCCAAGAAGTGCTCACAGAGGCAGGGACTGTGTCTGCTGAATAAAAGAAGAAATAAAGACATGGTAAAGGCTGACACGTCATGTTAGGAAAGAGAAATGAAAACCTATATCCCTCCCCACACACACACACAAAAGGGAAAGCCAAAAAGAAGTTTAAGGACCCCAACGTGCCAAGAGGCCTCTTCAGCCTTCTGGTCGTGTTCTGAGCATCACCCCCAAACCAAAGGAGTACATCCTGGCTTTTTCATTGATGATGCCGCAAAGAAGAAGCTGGGAGAGAGACATGGGACCGCCCGTCAACCACAGCAACGCCCGTGAAAAGAAGGCTGCTGAGCTGCTGCTGCCTACAGAGCTAAAGGAAGACCTGGGGCCGAGAAAAGGGGAATGGTCGGGCTGAAAAGAGCCAGAGAAAGCAGGAAGAAGACGGGGAGGATGTAGAGGAAAAGGAGGAAGATGACGATGAATAAACTGGTTCTAGTGCAGTTTCTTTTCTTGTCTAAAGTATTTTAAACCCCCCCCCCCCCCCCACAACTCACTCCTATTAGGGAAAAAGAAATTGAAATGTGAGGCTGGGTAAGAACTGTTTTTAAACTGTAGTGTCTTTTTTTTTTTTTTTTTTTTTTAAATCATTAATACACTACCAAATGTGTCTTCAGGTAGCGCTGTCCTGTGGTGTTTTCAATAGCCACTAACCATGCCCGGTAGAGCCTGGAGTTGTAAATTGGCATGAAAATTCAAAGCAGGTTTTTGTTGGTGCATAGCACAAATGAGTTATGTACAGAGATAGTAGGGTGGTTGTTTTTTTCCATCTTAAGATGTCTCCGATGCACCTTTGTGAAAATAATTGTTCTGTTAACTGACTACTACTCTGTAATTGTAAAATAAAATAAAACAAATCACAGCTGTTTTGTTGACATTCTTACTGTGTCCTTTTCATAGGTCTGAACATTTTCTTCTCCAAGGGAAGCTTGTCTTTTGCTTTTGCCCATTTTGGGTCACATAGATGATCTTTTCATATAGTTAGCTGGGGAAAAAAGCTTTTGTCTACATACCCTGCATATTGTGATGAGGCTATTAAAACTTAGAACATTTTCAACCATTGTTTAATCTCCAAAATCACGACCAGTTGGATGAGAGATTTTACACAACCCACTGCAAAGCTAAGAGTGATCCATCTTATCACACCATGGGATTGTCAGACTCAAGCTGAACATTGTCCTTGAAGGACTAAGAGAAAAGCATGTTCTAATCCTGACATAAAGACTCTGCATTCTTTAACTACCGTGTATGGTATTTAACTACTGTGTAATGGCAGTTATATTCTGCAGTCCCCCTATTAAAGAGGACCTGAGAATGTATCCCCAAAAGCATGAGCTTAAAATCTAAGACTATCATATTAAACTTTTTGTTGACATTAGTCCCAGTGAAGGCTATGAGAACACTGATTACAATGCTTTGTCCGTTTATATAAATATGATAGCTTAGGAAACTTGACTGTTTAAAAGTATTTTTGATTAGTTGAGCCAGTTTTTATTAAAAGTATGCCACATTTAAAATTAAAGTCAGGGTATATTTTCCTCTACTTTTGTCCCTCTTTAAACAGATACAAGAAAAGAAGATAAACTTTGAGTCTTAGTACCACTTGTCCAATTCACTTGGTATTTCTTTATAAAACCCAAACTCATTCATTAGAGTCACGTTAATCTGCTTAGCAGTTTAGGGAACAATTGGGCAATTTTATGGGTTTTTTGAGATTACTGTTCTCTTAAAGTGCCAATGTTTTAAGATAGAGTTCTTGTAATCTGACACACTTTTGTGATGGAGTGCTGTTACATAATTTTGACCCGGGTTCTTTCATTTTCGTTGGTTTATGTAATTTGAGGAAGAATACTGAACATGAGTCCTGGATGATACTAGTAAACTAATAATTGCAGAGGTTTAAAAACTATTTTTTTTTGCATCTATTGAAATGATCTTGTAATTTTTCTTCCTTAGCTGACTGAGGAAGAAAAATCGCAAGATCATTTCAATAGACTATATCAATTGACTTTTAAGTATTGAACCAGTCTTGCAAGCTGGGATAAATCCCACTGGGTTATGCTATACACTTCTTCTTCTACATTGTTGGAGTCAGCTTGCAGATACCTTGTTGAAGGTTTTTATGTCTGCACTCAGGAGAAGTACTGGCTTGTGGCTTTGTTGCTGCTGTTCTGACATCTTGTCTTGGCTAGCCTATGGTTTATCTATGAAGTAGCTTGACTGGATCCTCTGAATGAGATTGCAGAGAACTGGTTCAGAATGAGATTTCCGAACCGAGGGTTTGACAGAATTCACTGTACGTCCATTTGGGCTCAGTGTTTTTTATCTTGGAAGGCTGTTGGTTATCAATGCTGTTATTATTTTCGAGATAGTGTCTTGTTATACAGCCCAGGCTTGCTTCAAATGCACAATTCTCCTGCTTCTGTGTTCCAAATGCTGGGATAACAGGTATATACTACCATACCTCACTTTTGGTACAATTTTTAGAATGGAGACAGTTATTCAGCTTGTTGATTGATTATGTGTGAATTTCACTTTGGAAGAGTTTGCCCACCTCACTAAGCTTATCGTGTTTGTTGGCACAGAGTTATCTTTGGTATTCCTTGATTGTGCTTTTAATGTTCTTGCAATTTGTAGGGCTTTGGGTTCCATTCTTTTTTTTCTCTCTCTCTTGATTTCCTGTTTTCTTTTTATTTTGAAGTGTGTGTGTATGTGTGTGTGTGTGTGTGTGTGTGTGTGTGTGTGCGCGCGTGCGCGCAGGTGCCCATGGAAGCCAGAAGAAAGCATCTGATTGTTGGAATCGGAGTTTCAAGCAGTTGTGAGGCTGTCTGACATGGGTGCTGAGGACCAAACTTGGACTTGGGTCTTCTGTAAGTATATCCTCCTCACTGCAATCTCTTGTTCTTATTGCATTGATGTTTTATGCTTTAATTTTTATTTCTTTTTTTCTGTTTACAGTGAATTTAACTTGGTTTTTTATTTTCTTGTTTCCCAAGGTTGAAACTTTATTGGCTGATTTTAATTCCTTTTTTAAACATATATATTCAATGCTATTAATTTTGCTACAAACATGATATGTGTTGCATCCAATTGCTGTGTTTATGTCAGTTAAAAGTATGTGTTAATTTCTCTGTGAGTTTATTCCTTGACATATGTGCCATAAACCTCCATATTTTTGTTTCTTTGTTTGTTTGTTTGTTTGTTTCAAGACAGGGTTTCTCTGTGTAGTTCTGGCTGTCCTGGAACACACCCTGTAGACCAGGCTGGCCTCGAACTCACAGAGATCCTCCTGCCTCTGCCTCCCAAGTGCTGGGATTAAAGACGTGTGCCACCACTAGTTGTGGTGGCGCTAGCCAGTAGGATTTGCTGAAGGAGGCGGAGGCAGGAGGATCACGAGTGCAAGGCCAGCCTGAGCTACACATATTTATAAACAGCTCCAGCTATCCTCTTGTTAACACTTCGTGTTCAGTTCCATTGTGTTATAAGATTCCTAATCTTCTCCTCTCCAGCTGTGAGTGGAGCCATTGCCTTCTCCACGCTGTTCCACCCGAGTAGGGTCCACTGTTGGGTGTGGGTATGTTTAGTATCATTCCATCGTTTTAGAGAAGTGACTCCTTACTAGTACATAACAGGCTCTTCATCTGGCACAACCTTCATCAGCCTGGAGTCTGCCTGAAACTAATAAGTTCTTCCTGCTTTCCTCTGAGTCCCGTTAGTGTGGTACCACTATCTCAATTCATTCACATTAGAGTCTGAGGTGGGGGCTAAGTCACTGCTAAGACATTGGTTAGCATTTCCTGTCTTTTCTTCTGCCTGCTTTGGTTTTAACTGAGCACTGGGAGCTTCACATTGTCCTCCCCCCTTTCTTAGCCTATCATTATACTTTTGTTTTATAGTGATTAGATTAGATTATAGTTTACAGTATATATTCACAGAAAGTCCCAGTCTACCTTCAAGTACCACGACACCACTTAGTGAGTGACATGATTTCTTGGTAATAATAAGGTAATTCCATTTCCAACCTTCTGTTGCTGGAGGTCTTGCGCAGATGGGTTTGACGGCCTGAGATGGATGTGTGAAGTCGGCACCAAGAAGAGACTGTGACCACCTGTTGTTGTTCAAACAAGTGGCCCTGGACAGCCTGAGCGTCCTTACTTATACAGCTTCAGTGGTTTGCATGAAGTTTTATGATCAGTTTCACTTCCTAAGAGTCTAAAAATGGTTGCAATAATTACCAGTTTGCTCCTTGCCTCTTTCCGCTTCTGTCTCCCAGCTCTCCCACCGGTAGCCATTACCTTTTATCTGTATCTCTATCGTCAGAAGCTTAAGCAGCTTTGCAAGCTCCAAAGGAGCTTTTCTAACGAGGCACACCTACAGGTAGAACGGTGTGCCCAGTTGGCAGCACATGTGGTTACAGCATCATGCCGGGGGAGAGACAGTTTTGTCTCTTGTGATTAATATTTACATCTGCTAGGGTCTGTGTTCTCACAATCAGCTCACCAACCAGAGCTGGATCAGTCCATTCTATACTCTGTACTACTCTATCCCCTCTGGGGGCATATCAGGCTTTTCCGTTTATCTTAGAGGCAGTATCACCTGGAAACTTACTCTTAATAGTTGGCACTGTTTATCCCTTGTCCTTACGTCTGCCTCTCTTAACTTCTTGGGGTATTGGCACAGCTATGAGAAATGAGAGAACTGTGTGTTTCTATGATTCTGTTTCATTCCCCGTTCCTTGAATGTTCCCATTAACTCCTATTTAATAGCATCTCTTTAAAAGCTCTTGTGGTTAAATCATCCTTTCCAGAACAGTTATGAGCATATGTAATATTAAACTTCATGACCTGCTGTGACTCAGTCAGGCCAGCAGTATGGCTAGCATAGTGAAATCAAGAAGAGCATGTAGCACACACTCCTGGGGTCATGCCTGGAACTATGCAGCAGACTGTCCACAGGTCTTTGCCAAGTGGGTCAGGGTCTCCAGGGTCTTGCTGCAAGGAGAGCCAGCCATTCATACTGATCTCAGCCCTTGTTCCCTGAAGAAGTCACATGGCTCCCACCATTCTACCCTTTGTAAAATTGGTGTATCTCATTTCACTTACACATAAGTGCACAGGTGCACACATGTGAGCTTGTGTGTATACACACACACACACACACACACACACACACACACACACAAAATCAAATACCTTGTGGTTAACTACTGCTGTAAGTTATGACCACCAAGAATAAGAAAAAGAAGTGGATTTTATGTCCATTCTCTAGTTTGTTGTTGTTTTTTAATATAGACCCAGTTTCTGATCTTTGTGATTTTTCTTTCTTCTAAAACATTTCCCTTAATCTTTCTTGCATGGCAACATCATCCTCCGGGCTTTGTTTGTCTTACCAAAAAAATCACTTTAACATTCCCTGGGAAAATGCATCCCCTCTTGGTGGGGACCCAACTTAGCTCTTTCCCACCGACACCCTCAGCCTTCCCTTCTAGCCTTGTGTCAACCACCAATCCACAGAAACACTTCCTACTAGGGACCCCCAGTGGCCACACTGGGCTGGCCACAGGTAGGCTGTGTCCGCTAACCTTCCTGTCTTCTATTCTGATCTCTCCAGACCGACTCTTTGTTCCATAGCAACCTGCCTTCAGGCCCCTCCTCCCACCCTACCTATACTCTCTGAGAGCCCCAATCTTGCTAGACCTTTCCTGCTGACCTCTCAGCCTTTTTCCTATCCCATCTCTGCTCCTCTGTGTCACCCACTCACCCGCAGCAGCACTTTCTGGCAAGGACCACATTTGCCTCGGATCCAGAGTGGGCAACAGTAATGAAGAACAGAACACCTGCCAACAAAGACAAGACCAGATATCTACAACAGGAAACACCCGAGACATTGTAACTCCAGATGCCTAGATCTAGATGTAAAAACACAAACACGAACAGCCAAGACAATATGCTCCTCCAGAAGCCAGTAACCCTATTGCAATAGGCCCTGAGAAATGCA
Organism: Peromyscus eremicus; assembly: GCF_949786415.1. NCBI lineage: Eukaryota > Metazoa > Chordata > Mammalia > Rodentia > Cricetidae > Peromyscus > Peromyscus eremicus. The sequence goes on from NC_081421.1 coordinate 74,622,248, forward strand.
ATTTAACTGATGAACCAGACAAGGACCTCAAATAGCAATTATGAATTTGTTCCAAGGCCCTGAAGAGGATATGAATGAATGTCTTAATGAAGACCATGAGAATACAAACAGTCGAATGAAATAATGAGAAATGAAAACAGTTCAAGACACAAAAGGAGAATTTAACAAAGGATTAGAACCACTAAAGGAACACAAACAGAAATAAAACTGAGATAAAAAAACAAAACTTGAGATGTAAAATACAAGAACAAAAATCATCAGAGGTAAGGCTCACCAGCAAATTACAAGACATGGGAGAGAGAATTTCAGGTGATAAAGACAAGAGAGAAGAAATGGCTCAAAGAAAATGACAAATCCAAAACAATCCATGAAATATGAAAAGACTAAACCTACAAATAATAGAAATAGAGCAAAGAGAAGAAAGCCAGGTCATGGGCACAGAAAATATATTTTGACAAAATCATAGATGAAAATTTCCCCACTCTGGAGAAGGACATGCCTATCAAGATGCAAGAAGCATGCAGAACACCAAGTAGACTGGACCAGAAAAGAAAGTCCAAATGCCACAAATTAACCAAAACATTAAATATACAGAACAAAGAATATTAAAATAAAAGCTGCACGGGAGAAAGACCAAATCACATATAAAGGTGGGCCTGGTAGAATAACACCTGACTTCTAAATAAAGATTCTAAAAGCTGGAAGGGCCTGGATGGATGTTCTATAAACTCTAGAGACCATGGATACTGGCCCAGACACTATACCCAGCAAAACTACCAGTCACAACTAACAGAGAAAGAAAAGCTACCAATCCAGCTCTACAGAAGGCACTTAGGGGAAAACTTCAGTCTGAAGACATTAACTACACCCAAGAAAACACAAGGAATAAGTAATCCCAGAATGTAAATCAATAGGGTGAAACAGACACCGTAACACCACAATAACAGGATCAATAAACAACTCTCATTGATAACTCTCCATCTTAATGATCTTAATTCACCAATAAAAAGACACATTAGAAAACAAGATCCATCCTTCTGCTGCATCCATGAAACACACGTTAACACTAAGGATAGACATCACCTCAGGGAAAAAGGGTGGAAAAAAGATATTCCAAGCAAATGGACTCGAGAAGCAAGCGGATGGAACCATGTTAATATCTGACCAAAGAGACTTTTGAAAAACTAGTCAGAAGAGATAGGAAAAGACACTGCCTGCTAGTCAAAGGAAAAATTCAAGATGATATCACAGTTCGAAACATTCCTGCACCAAACACAAGGGCACAGAAGTTCATTAAAAAACAAAACCAAAAAACCCCACCGCTATAGCTAAAATTGCGTATGGACGCTCACATAGTGATCGTGAGAGGTTTCAGTACCTCACTCTCACCAACTGACCGGTCATCCAGACAAAAACTAAACCAAGACATCCTGGAGTTAGATACTGTCACAAATCAAATGGAGCTAACCGATGTCTACAGAACATTTCTTCCTAACATCGAAGATTATATTTTCTTCTCAGCAGTTCACGGAAATTTCTTCAAAACTGACCACATACTAGGACACAAAGCAAGTCTCAACAGATAAAAGACCTTTGAAATAACACCCTGCATTCTATCTGACCACCATGGATTAAAGCTGGTGGTTTTGTAGTGTTTTGTGCGTGTGTGTGTGTGTGTGTGTGTGTGTGTGTGTGTGTGTGTGTGTGTGAATGCAGACACAGGCATGTTACAGCGCACATGTGAAGGTCAGAGGATGACTTTCATAAATTGGTTCTCATCTACTGTGGGTTCTGGGGATTGAACTCAAGTCACCAAGCACGCACAGCAAACACCTCTACTCCCGAGCTGTGTAGCTCACCCTGAAGTGTTTCCTTGATAGTCCTGCACGGTATGCTGGGTAACCGGCATGGTTGTAAATAGACTTTCAGTCAGGCAATGGTAGGTTGCGTGAGGAGAGGAAGTATTCTACAGAAATCCCAACGGCATTGGTCTCTTAATGAGCCCTCTCCTCTGGACTGTGAATCTCACATCTGTTTCTCATTCTCCTACCCCCTTTTGGGTGGACAGATGTACGGTGTGGGCTGAAATCGGATGCCTCCTTTGGTTCAGATCATCTACACAATGAGCAAATTCCTGCATGGTGGGATCTTGTTAGCCTCTCCTGAGGAAAGATTTTGACTTGAAAAATACAGTATTCTATATTTTTCAAAATGACTTTTTTTTCTCTCTTCCTGCAAGATGTTTGAGATTTTTTCCCCCCTCAAATATCTCTGAGATTCTGGTCATCAAACTCACGGAGACAAGTTCACAGAAGTTTGAGGGCATCCCTTGAGTGGGTATCCCTGGAGCTGTGCCTGGGCTTGGGGTTTTACTGTGGCAGACAACAGTTCTCTGAATCTGCAGCTCCTATACACCTGTTTGCTTTGTGACCCCCTCCTGTTGGAAGAGTGGCTGAAATTTGTTATTTTTTTTTAATTTTAAAAAATTATTTGTGTATTTATGTGTTTATTTATTTATTGAGACAGGGTCTCTCCTAGACTGGCCAGGAACTCGTAATCTTCCTGCCTGAGCCTTCCTGAGGCAGAGGGTACAGGAGTGCACTATCACACTTAGCTGAATTTTCAATTCATTCAGTGTTTTAGTTGTTAGAGTGCAATGGAGACTTCCAGCTTCATATATGAGGGGCCAGAAACCATAAGACTTTAGTGAGACCTCTTAATATGGAAATCGTGTCCTTCGATTGTAGTTGGATTTTTCTTGTTGGACTTTCTCTGGACTGCCAGCCCCCAAATAATGACACGGAAATGTCTTATTATTAATTATAAATGCTTGGCCTTAGCTTAGGCTTGTTTTCAACTAGCTCTTATAAAGTAAATTAACTCATTTCCACTCATCTACGTTCTGCCGTGTGGCTCTTTACCTCTCCTCCATACTGTACATCCAATTTCCTCAGCGTCTCACTGGTGTCTCCCCACACACCTAGATCCATCCCCTGAGTTCCTCTCTCTGCCCGGAAGTTCCGCCTAACCTCTCCTGTCTAGCTATTGGCTATTCAGCTTTTTGTTAAACCAGTCACAATGACACATCTTCACACAGTGTAAACAAATATCCCACAACATTCCATTCTGGAAGTATTTTAGGATTATCTCATGGGCCATCAAACCTTCGGCTCTCCTCTTTCTTCTGAAATGCCTTTCACTTGTATTTTGAACATATTTGTACTGTTTTACTGTTATATTTAGAATTCCCCAGGACAGTCTTTGTCCTATAAGACTGACTGAGCATGTTACAGTTTTCTGTTCCTTTTGCATGAACAAGCATTTCCCCATTCTTTGCAGTGCCTTAAACCTTGCATGGTGTCTGTACTTGCTCTTTTCTCCTGCATCTACTGTTCCTGTGTATTTGAACCCTTGCCTCTCCCATTATTTCTCTCGTGTCTGTCAGAGTCCTTGACCATCTGCTCATGTCTAAGAGGGGAACATCAGAGGCTGAACTTTCACTGAGGGGGTGGTGCTCAGTGACTTCAGAACACACTCCTGAGACACAGAGCTGAGTGGTGTCACTAGGGAACCCTGGATGTTGATGTCATTAGGTCTTTTCTCTTCATCTATTAAAACTTTGATACTGATGGGCCACTTTCCAATAATCTGCCAGACACTTTATCATGAACATTCTACCTGATCTCTACCACCTGGGTCCCAATTTTCAGTAGAAAACCTTTATCAAACCTCTCGTGTTTAACAGCATACCCTGTTGGAAACTATTCCCAGCATCCTCCAGCCTGGGAACTGTGTGTTTTACCATCTCTGGAGAAGGAACATGCAGGCCTCTGCTTGCAGCAATTAATCCTTCCCTTGTAGGGCACAGAACCAGAAGAGTTACTGCCCCCGCCCCACCCTGGGTCTCCTATGTAGATCAAGGTCTTGAACTTAAGATTCTCCTGCCTCAGCCTCCCAAGTAATGGGATTCCAGTTGTGTGTCACTGTGTCTGACTCTAACTGCTCCTTTCACTGATCTTCTACTAGCCCTTCATTGTAGCCTCATCTATCCTCCAGGAGAGAAGACATGGTACGTCCAGTTCCTAATGGTGTCTCCAGTTGCTATGAATGGTCGGGATTTAATGCTGTGAGCTCATTTGTGCTGTCTTTTCCCTTGCTGCCTTGGTATTTGTGGGAGTTTGAATGAAAATAGCCCCCACAGGCTAATATGTTCAAATATTTGATCTTGGTTGGTTGAACTGTTTGGGAAGGATTAGGAGGTGTGTCCTTGTTGAAGGAGGTGTGTCACTGGTTGTAGCATTGCAGCTTCAAAACGCCCATTCTTCTCCTACTTAGCTCCATCTGCCTCGTGCTTATGAATCAAATGGAAATCTCTCACCTACTGCTCCAGTACAATACTCCCTGCCATAAACAGTCATGGACTCTCACCCTCTGGAACTGTGATCCTCAAATTAAATGCTTACTTCTATAAGTCACCTTGGTCCTGACGTTTTTCTCACAGCAATTGAAAAGTAACTAAGACAGTTTTGACTCAGTTTTTAGAGTCTCTTAGCTACTGGCCTTCATCTTCTTTCTCCAGTTCCCCAAACTGTGCTGCTATTGTTTTTCCCGTTCTCTCCTTACCGTAGCTTACGTCTTTCGTGTTTGTTGTTTACTGTAACTTTGTAGAGCATTGTGGGAGAGTAAAAGCTGGTACATGGGGTGCGTTGCTAGCCTTCCCTGGAAGCTTCCCAGCCTTGTGTTGCTCTTGTCCTGTCTCTGGCCTGAGGACAGCTCTGCGTCTAGATCTGGCTTCCTCAGCCTGTATGTCTGGGCTTGGCTAGGCTGGTTCCTCTGATCCGCCTAGGACTGGCTGAGTGTTTGCTGGAATCCATGAAGGTCCATTACCCACCTCTGATTGCTGCAAGCACCTCTCTTCATCAGCTCTGACCAGGATGGGTGGGTAGTGATGCCCAAAGTAGGCAGGTTGGCTGATGCAAACCAGACCTGCCCTTGGCCCTAATTTAGCTGTGACTAAAGCAGCAGGCTGCCTGACAAGTGAGATGCAGATGTATTCTCAGGGTCATCCTGCTTACAGGGCAGAGAAGTGATGCCAGGCTGGTGGCTCAGTCTGGGCTTTGTGAGGTGGTCTCATAGATGTGTTCCCGAGCTTCTAATGCCTCTAACAGAGAATTTTATCCTTCTCTCCATGTGATGAATGTTAGGGAACTGACTCAGGTAGAGCCAACTCAGAGCAGTCTAAGTGTTACCTTAGGGAGCACTTACTTATCAATTTACAGCAGACTGTGCCCTTTCCCAGTGACTGGACCAATTATAGCTGTCATTCAGTATCAAGCCACAGGTATAAGGGGTGCGGGAGAGGGAACCACACACAGAGTGGGAACAGCATGTACAGTGAGGGGGCAAACACATCAGTGAGCCTTTGGAAACGGAGTAATCACAGCCCAGGGAACCTGGAGAACCCTGGAGACACAGAGTAGAGGGAAAGGACTGGTGAGGTTGTCTTCTCATTTTTATGAGGTGGTGTCTGAGTTAATGTTCTATTGCTGTGAAGAGACACCACGACCAAGGCAACTTTTATAAAGGAAAACATTTAACTGGGGACTTGGTTACATTTTTCTAAAACTTACTCCCTTATCATCGTGGTGTGAAGCATCGCAGCACACAGGTGGGCATAGGGCTGGAGAAGTAGCCGGGAGCTTTAACACCCTGATCCCCAGGCATCAGGGAGAGAGGGGAGAGAGGGAGAGAGAGGAGGAGAGGGGAGAGACTGGTCCCAGTGCAGGCTTTTGAAACCTCAAAGCCCACCCCCAGGACATACCTTCTCCAACAAGGCCACACCTCCTAATTGTAGCAGGCTTTTTCTTTGGGCCACCAACCAGCTCCCAAATCATGACTTCTTGTTAGTTATGAATGCTCGGCTTTATCTTAGCTCTGCTGTGGAATAATCCTCTCATACACTGTAAAGATTTGTCACTCGAATTGGTTTAATAAAATGCTGATTGGCAAGTAACCAGGCAGGAAGTATAGGTGGGGCGACCAAACTAAGAATACTAGGAAGAGGAAGGGCGGAGTCAGGAGTCACCAGACAGACACAGATGAACATGCTGTGCTAATAAGGTAGTGCCATGTGGCAAAGTACAAATAGAAATATTGGTTAACTTAAAATGTAAGAGCTAGTTAGTAATAAGTCTGAGCTATTGGCTGAGCATTTATAATTCATATTCAGCCTCTGAGTCAGTTATTTAGGACCAGGTGGTCGGGACAGGAAATGTCCCTTTACATAGCTCTTATTTTAATCTGTTTCTCTTTATCTACGCTTTGCCTCGGGCTTCTTATCTTTTTTTTTTTTTTTCTTTCTGTATCTCTTACTTTCCTGCTCTCTCCATGTCTGGCTGGAAACTACCTGGCTTCTGGTCCTGAGCATGTCCCTCTCTCCCTCAATCTTGTCTCCTTCCTCTCTCTTGAGCCTAGATTTCTCCTCCTACTTATTTTCTCTCTTCCCACCAGCCCTGTCTATTCTTTCTTTGCCTAGCTATTGGCCGGTCAGCTCTTTATTAGACCAATCAGGTGCCTTAGGCAGGCAAGGTGAAGCAAATGCAACACATCTTTACATTGTTAACAAATGCAGCATAAACCAATGCAACACACCTTCACACAGTTAAAGTAATACTCTGCATCATAAACAAATGTAATAGACCTTTGCCTAGTTAAAATAATATTCCACAACACCTAATCCTTCTAAGTTCACCAACTTGGGACTAAGCATGCAAATATATGAACCTATGAGGACCAATTCCATTCAAACCACCACTGATAGTGTGCCTCCTTGGTAAATGTGGCCAGCCCAGGGAGAACAGGGATATCCCGAGAATAGCTGATAAACCAGAGACTATACTACAGTCTCTTACAATGGTATCCATGAAGGAAGATCCTATGGAGGCTCCCAGAAGTTGCATTGTCCCTGCTATAGGAGGTAAGAACACAGTGCAGGCTGAGCTGTGCACCCAGAGTCTTTGGCCGTGTAAGGGATGAATTACGAAAGGGGTGCAGATGATGTTTTGACCTAGCCTCTGGTTTGCTGGACAAATTATATAAAGGATAAGGTGAGGTGGAGGTGTTGGTATGCCATTTCTGATAGCTGGGGGACCAGAAGGAAAGGGAGAACGAGTTAGATATATGGGGGCCAGATTGCTCTGGTCCTAAGATAGCCGTGGCAATGGGGCAGATGTGTGAGGTCCCCATGGACATTCGCCAGAATGAAGAAGCTTCATTACTCACAGAAATTGTGGAAAACTACATAGGATAGTGCCTCCCAGCCATGCCACTGTACTCGACAATGGTCTTTTAAGACAGACAAAGAAGTCTTTTTGTGCTATGTTGAACCTCACCAACCTCTTTCTTTGGCATCTCCTTAGCTGCTGGCTCCTGAGATCAACTGGCGCTTGTTGGGATGGATGGTGGTAGTCTTCAGAGATCCTGCCACCCTGTCTAAAGATGCTTTACTACATAAATGCTATGATGTCAACTTCTCAGTGTTTTACAGACTTAGAAAATCATCTGAAAGAGATGCAGGTGCCCCTAAAGGAGTAAAGCTGGGAAACCAGTTCATAAAGGTACAAGGGCCCGGCCTAGCTGTGGCATTCTTAGGAGCTTTATGGTTGAGATAGGCATAGATGACACTCATTAAAGTGATTGAGGAAATCCCACCACACCCTGTGCCTGTCAACATTAGAGCAATGGTTAGAAAATGAGCAAAATGTACCCTGTGTGGGTGAAAAAAAAAAAAGATGCTCCCAACAGGCATAGGTGACTAATGGAAAAACTCCAAGGTCAGGGATGAGTGACCTCCCTACAAGCTGTTGGCCAGGACCCCAACAGCTGAAGGACCCCAACACAACACAGGCTGTTTTCATCCCTGTTGAATGACCTCCCCTTGCAGAAGAGAGAATGGCGAGAGCCCCTGGACTCTCACCTGAGATGTCAGCCACACCCTCCTACGCCACCCTCCCAGCCGTATATAGTTCTGCCAAGCTCCGAGTCTCCAGAAATATAATGTGGAAGTTTCGAAGTGGAGAAGTCCTCACCTGTGTGAGGGTGAGACTTTTTAGGAATGCAGCTTCTTTGGAGTCACTCATGTTCCTATAAGCAATTCCTCACCATGCTGTAAGTAAGCTCAATAAGCTCACTGGTTTGTCAAGTTAGACTTTGACGAAGTCATACCATCGTCTGTTGCTGTGGCCCTGTCTGCAGTGAACAGACATTCACATGACCCCATGAAAAATCCATACAGTCTTTCAATGTGGCAAAACATGACAGTTGGAAATGAATATGGCACTCGTGGAAAGCAATAGCTGTTCCCTCGCTGTGGGTAATTCTGCACCTCTGTGTCCAATCTATTAGCATCTATTGGCTTAGTTATCCTAGCCTGTTACAGCTCAACTCAAATGTCACCTCCTCCTGAAAAATCTTGTGCCACCCCTGTTTAATGACCCAATCCTCAATCAAAGTCCTTTCTTGAGCTCCCTTGCTTGCCTCTGACCTGAATCTGCCACCCCACGCTCCGTGTGTGTTGTCCTTGGTCCACTGCCCACCCTGCCTCTTGAGCTGCCTGGATACACAGATGTCATGGCTTCTAGTGTCTCACACAGATGCCAGCACAGATTCCCAGGAGAGTTCAATGACCATCAAATGACTACATGGATGATGGTCAATAAAGGACCAAACAGTTGCATGTTAGATGTGTCCTGTGTCACACATAATACTACAGGACAGCAGAAGAAAGACAGGGCAGGGATATGGAAAAGGAGGAAGGCTTTCTGAAGAGATGGAGATAGAAGCTATTGTATCAAGATGGCCAACGGACTCGGAGTCCATTGCTTGGGACAGAGGTGATAAAGGAGAAAGCCTTAGGTCAAAGACCCTCTCCTCTCCTCTCCTCTCCTCCCGGGTAGATCCTGGGATGACTATTTTGTAGCTGAAACTGATGTTTGACGTTACCTGGGCACTGGACTTAATTTGTCTTTGCCCTAGTCATTTACTGGGTTCTAAACAATAGACGCCCAGATTCAAAGGAAAACGCAACTGAGCCCTTGCAGGAAGTCCTAAGCATACCCAGTCTTTGTGGTTTACCCTCAGAACTTCCTGCCAGTGCTTACCCAGGCTTACCAGGCCTAAGAAGTCAAGGAGAAGGGGGCTGACTGGGCTACAGGCATGCTACCTCTGTGGCAAAGCTGGTGCCTCCAGCAGATCGGTTTCCAGTTTTAGCTGAACGCTTTTCTCCTTGAGTCTCCAAAGGTGCATCTGCCATTAGCTGGTCTGCCCTGATCACCAGGGACACCTGCAACACTCAGGAATGGACCCAGAGGCCCCTTAGCCTGCCCTCAGGCATGCTGCCTGATGGGCTCCTGATGTCTCCAGTATCCATAGACACCACCCCCCCCCACACACACACGCTTTTCACTATAATGTCACAGGTCATTGTGACCCCATTTGAATGACCAAGAAAGTGAGACTCCATGGGCATATGTTGTTGAAATGTGTGCACAGAGGTGTCTACACAGGATGCTGGGCCCCTTTTGCAGCTGACATGTCAGTTCAATTCTGGTCATTCAGATGGGCATTCACATGCCTCCAGTGACCTGAGTGGATCAGATTTGATGTCATTGCCACCCCAGCTAGCCTCTTTCCCACTCTGCAGCTTCCTCTCCTGGACCCTGGTCTCCTGTCTAAAACAAGCAGGCACCAGGGCCAATTAAGTTTTTACTTTGTGCCAATCAAGGGAAGTGGCCGGTGTCCATCAGGGTACCTAGGGAGCTCAAGAGACTCAGCCTGTAGGACATGAGCCAGTGGCCGTGTGGTGGCTCACATGGGCCCAGAACCTGAGAGGAAGGTAAGGCCTTTATACTGCTCCCTCAGCATCCTTATGTACATCCACATTGTTATTGTCTCTCTGTTCCTGATGTGACAGATCTAAGAAGAGGTCACAGATTCCGAGGCTGTACCACATGGCTGCATGACTGAGTTAGAGATACTGCTTTGACTGTGCCCTCAAGTCTTGGGAGGCATCTGGGTCCTAGTTGTATAAAACAATGGGAGAGTGCGCCTGTGCACTGGGCGGAGAGACACACACGCAGGTTTTTATGGGAAAGGACAGCAGCTGCCTTTTTAATTAGGGGGCGGCAATGGAGCATCTTCTCCACCCCGACAGGGAGGTTTTGGTTGAACCCGAGGTCTGGGCAAGGGAGGGCCTTTCTGTTGATGAGCCTGTGTGCCTGATGGAGGAGGTCTCTTCTTCTGCTGGTGCTCACGGGTACGGTGGCTTGGAGGCAAGGGACGATGGCCAGGTGTCTGGAGATGATGGCCAGGTGGAGGAGGAGCTTGGGAAGCTCCTGGATTCTGAGATGCTGCGGCTGGGGCTGAGCTTAGCTTCAGGCCCCTTTCCACAGTGCTCATTCGGGGGGCTTTTATCTCCAGCTCTTCTTCTGTAATGGCAAGACAATGGCAATATATGAGCAATGTAATGCACGTGTACGTGTGTGCGCGTGTGTGTATGTGTGTACGTATGTATGCAGGCGTGTGCCAAGAGATAACCTCTGATGCCATTCCTCAGGCACCGTTCACCTTTCTTGTTTTTGAGATAAGGTCTTTCTTTCTCTGTGTATGTGTCTCTCTTCGTGTGTGTGTGTGTGTGTGTGTGTGTGTGTGTGTGTGTGTATCTGTCTGTCTGTCTGTCTGTCTGTGTTTGTCTCTCTATCTCTGTCTCTCTGTCTTTTTCTGTCTGTCTCTCTGTCTATCTGTCTCTCTCTGTCTCTGTCTCTCTGTCTCTCTGTCTCTCTCTCTTTGTTTCTGTCTCTGTCTCTCTCTCCCCGCTCTCTCTCTGTCTCTCCCTCCCTCTCTCTCCCTCCCTCCCTCCCTCCCTCTGTCTCTGTCTCTGTCTCTGTCTCTCTCTCTGGTCTACAATTTATCAAGGAGGCTAGGCTGTCCAGGCAGAGAGCCGCAGGGATCCACCCCCCTCTGCTCCCAGAACTACAGACAGCACCTTGCCTTTTTAATACGAGTTCTCTAAGATTGAACGTTGGTCCTCATGCTCACAAAGTAAGCACTTGGGCAACTAACCCACCTCCCCCGCCCCACAACGCAACCCTTGAAACATGTCTTATGTGATAGCATCAAACCAGATGCTTCAGGAGATGTGAGGAGGAAAGGAAGTTACTCTCACCCTCTGCCAGTTCTGGGTGTTTCAGGAGAGAGAGAAATGCTGCTCCCCAGTCACAGCGAGAGCGTGAGCCTCTTCAGAACTCAGAAACATGAGGGAAGAGGACACCCATGTCTGAGCTTTGTGCCTAAGGCACAACCTGATACGGGAGTTCTAGCCCGATGCTGCCTAAAGTTAATCAGCAAGATTGCTAAGCAACAAGCCGCTTGGTTGGAGCCCACTCTAGTGGGTCTGGGTGGCCACGAAGGACATTAGTGACTCTATTTCTTCTGCAGGGTCTCTAGGGTAGGTCCGCTTTTGCTCAATTTGATTGTCATACAGCCTACACTCTGGAAGGAAATTGAGCACCCTCCAAGGGGCACTCTAGCCCTTAGAAATGGACTATCTCCTCTGAAATTCATAAGCAAAACCCATCCACTTGAGCTTTGGTGGGGAAGATGGTTCCTCTCCTCACGCTTTGGGATTTTCTGTTTTGTGTGGCTTCTGTCCAGGAAGACGTGCCTGAGACTGTGTAGCTCTTACACTGTTTTTTAAACCATGTTGTAACTCTGTGGGAACACACTCAGCTGCCAGAGGCCTAGAGGGCACTGCTGGGCTCCTTTAGGCCACATTCTTGACATTCCAGTCCCTATGTTCAAGGCCATCCTCAAGGAGTCAGGGGAGCTTCTCCGTGAGGTAAATGAATGATTGCTTGAATCCTTACAAAGACATTCGACTTGAGAAGCGTGTCTTGGCATCACCTGTGGGGTGACCATATTGACCCCAGGTGACGCCCCCGGCTACTGTAAACGCATTGTGAGTGCAAAGGTTCAAAGTCAAACAAGTGGTTTTGACATCTGAGTGACCCGCACGCTCTAAGCCCATACATAAAAAGACACCCAAATGACAGGACATGTCCTTTATGCCATCTTCGATGCCCTCAAAGTGACTGTGGTCATGTTTGGGAGGCTGTCGGTAAGACTTTGACCCTAGATATAGACGAGCAGGTGGCCCTTCATCCACAGTGGCAAGCTCAGGCGGCTGGCTCTCTGCCCGCTCTTCTGCCTGGTGGCATATTGTTCGTTCTGTGCTCGCTGCATACGCTCTATGTGTTAGCCCCACTGCTAGGCTGCAGCGAGGACTCAGACAGCAACACTGTCCTCAGTGAGTGACAGAGCCACTGTCAGCCTCCACCGAGGTGAGGGACCACCAGAAGGTGCAAAGAACCACGTGAGAAGTCGGGGTGGGTGGGTGAGAGGTATGGCCGGATGCTGAGCCCTGACACTGAGGTGGGCAGCCAAGCTGACTTTGTGGAAGCTATACAATTGGTACTATCTATGCCCCCCACCTGTTAAGAGCAGGACCACGGGGCCCCAGTACAGCCTCTCCAGCAAGGTCCACCCCTGCACAAACATCTGCTCCTCCAGGGACCTGTCATGTTCTCTTGGTGACTCAGCTCAGGTCATGGATGCGAGTGAGGAAAACCAGGCCCACGGGCATCAAACTTAAAGATGGGTTATGTAAGAACAAGACAAGGTTGTCCTAGAACTCAAGGGCTGGATTTCTTGCCTCAGCCTAGTCACGCTTCAGCCTAGGGGCTGCCGGGTCTGAGGAGCTGAGCTAACCTGCTTCTTCGTCTGGGTCCATGTCTACCTTTAAGACCACGAGGAGGGGCGTAGCAGTGAATCCGAAACACTGAACTGAGCTCCTGGAACAAGCCACTTTGTCCCTGGGAGCTATTATCATGTGGCTCTTCCCAGTCTGGGGTGGCAGAGGTTGCCTTGTCTTGGGTGACACCTGAGGTCCACCTTGGAGGACTGTGTCTGATCCCTGGGCGGTGAGAATGGGTCTTATAGGGAAGGGTGGAGACAGTATGAGTGGAGATAAGGAAGCCACAGGGTCCAGGGCTTTGCAAGCCACTAAGCTGTGTTAGATGGAGACCCGGGGAATGATATAAAACATGGAAGGTAAAGAGTGAAGAGAGATGTGCGTACCTGAGCCCGGCTGGGGAAGTGGTGTGCAAGATGACACATGAGGGTGTCGGCCTCAAAGGAGGACGAGGGCAACACTGAGAAATGAGGTGTGAAGAAGGAGCCACCACTGCGGAGAGTGGGCAGACCCTGCCCATAGGCGGCTGCACTGGAAGTCACGACTGTGAACATGACTGTACCTACCCTAGGTAGAGACCTGCAGAGATGGGACCCAACTCTGTGAAACAGATTTCCCAGAACCCCAGGGACCTGCCCATCCACTAGCATGTCCAACTAAAGCTGCCCTTCCTCAACATCTGCAGTGATAGCTGGACACAGTCCCTGACACATTGTCCCATGGGTGGTCAGCCCCCTGCGTAGGATCAGCAGAACCAATTCCTGCTTTGTAGACTGCAGGACAGATCTGCATCAAGGGAACCATATTCCCAGCCTGAAAGCATACCCCCTGAGCAGCCAATCAGGAAAGGAAGGGCCATCACCCTGACTTTGACTTTCTATTTTCTTTCAGTGCTGAGAATCGAACTCAGAGCCTCACACACACTGAACAAGTTTACTCTACACTGTCCCACCCCTGGAGTGCTTTGTAACTAGAGATGGTTTTACCCATATTCCAAGAGTTTGGCCTTGAACACCATCCAGGGCCAAGATATTTGTTCATAGTCATGGGGTTTGGGTGGGAATCTCTCTATCCTTATGGAAATGCATGGACCTTTCAGGGATCTCCACACTAGCCTTTCACCAAGGCAGCCTCACCTGGTGGATTCTGGGGAGGTACACAGCCTGGCTGAAGATTCTCAAAGGTCCTTTGTTGTTACCCCTGAGGACTGTCCTTCAGAAATCAACCTGAGCATGCAGCAGGTTGGACCTCTGGTCCCAGCCTTCCCTGCCATTCCGACCCTCCCCATCTCTTACTTCCCTTCGCAGACTCAAGGAGAGACGCTCCCACGGGGATTCTGCTGCAGAAGGGGGCTGCTTACCTTTTCTCCTCCTGTTCTGCTTTTTCCTCTTGCAGATACAGAAAATAGACAGGGCTCCGAGGACCACCAAGAGGAAGCCTCCTGCGCCAGCCCCCACGATGAGATAGAAATGCAGACCTTTCTCTGCAAGAAAAGAAGATGGCTGAGGGAGAGAGTCTTGGGCAGAGCGGCCCATTTGTTGCCCTAGCCTCCTACATCAAACAAATGAGAGTCCCGTGGGACTTTCCACCTCACGGAGGTGGAACTTCCAGGACCTGGAATACTCCGAATCTGCAAGGGCTGAGGAACCTGCCCACCTCACCCATCCCCCACTGAGGAGAGCATCCATGAGTTGCCTGAGGCCTCACAAGACCAAGTCAAGCATCCCCCAGTCGCAGTGTTCAGCGTTTCCTCCTCCCAGACTCTCCCTGGGCCCTGGAAAGTGACCTAGATCCTCAGTGGCTAGCCGTGGTGTGTATGGCTCTGATCCCTTCACCCATCAAAACAGTGAAGAAGAACAGAGAAGGAAACTGACATGGTTGTTAATGGCAATGGGTTTAGTTTTAGCTCTTCCAGGTAAGAGCTGTGTGACCTTTGATAAGATGCTCCACCTCTCTGAGTCTGTTTCCTTCTTTGTAAAATGGAAACAATGTGGCTTACATCACAGAGTAGCTGTCGGAAGTCAGATCAGATAATGGATGGAAAAGTGCTTTGTAAACTGTAAAACAACACCTAGATGTGAGGGCTTGCTCTTGCTATACCCTGCACTGGTGTTTCTGGTACCCCGTTTCCCAGGAGGGGGGCTAAGCCATCTGGCCTTTGTGAGTCAATAGCAGTTAGAGAGAGCAGCTGGAGCAGATGGGTCAGAGGACGGCCCTGTGGGGAGGATGAGCTGGGAGCTGAGCCCAGCCTCACAGAAGCAAGGCTCCAGCCAGCCCCGAGAAGCAAATGTTAGCAACCAGGGATGAGGCCCAGGCAAGCTGGAGGCCAACCAAGCAGGGCAGAGTTTCAACCCGTGTTGTTGGTACTGTTGGTGCGGGTCACAACTCCTCCCCCACTCTCCACCTCGCCCAGTCCTTGCCTGCCAGCTGAAAACCTCTCTGGATGCTGCCTGTGCAGAGGCATCCCTCAGCATCCCTGAGGCTGCGTCAAGGCTGGATGCAGGGACCTTCAGGCCCTGTTGGCTTGCCAAGGGCCTGGGATGCCAGAGTCAGTCTCTACGGCTGAGGGGTTCCCAGGTGTGAACAGAGTGGGCAGGGCATCCTGTTCAAGGAGAATCTCCAGCAATCCTCCCTTGGGGTTCTCAGGCAGTACATCCACCCCTTCCCCAGACGCTCTTGAAAAGCAGGCACGCCTTCCAGTCTGGTCTCAAGTTTACCCAGGGCAACTCTGGGTGTCTGGTGGTGTTCCTGGTGGGAACATCAGTAGCTGTGGTTGTCATAGGTCCCTCTATCCTTCTCTCCCACACTTCCTCTTGGAGACCCTGTGCCTATGTTTATGTGAGGGAGCACTACGCCTGAGGGGCCAGGCTGCTTCTTCCTCTTAGGAATTTAAGTACACATTCACAGCCTCCTGTCTGTCTTAGCCTTTAAAATGGGAGGAGTATTCAAATCCCCTTCAGGTTCTTCAGGGGCGTCCCCATACTCCCATATACTCCTCTTTGTCCTCGGTGGCCATTTCCTGGGCCAGCTTCAGCTTCTGCTCTGAACCACAGATTAAGGGATCTGCATGGTCCCCCACCCCAAAACCTTGCATCCTCTCCTTCCAGGGCTCTCCCTCATTGATAAACACTCAATTTTTATTCTGGAGGGAACTAGTTTCAATAAATATGAAGGATGAGGTTGCCAGATAAAACACAAGACAGCCAGTTAAATTTGAATTTCATATAAACAATGAATAATTTTTTAGGATCAATAAACGGAACTGGTTTTTGTTGGTCCACTGACTTAAGTCCCTTGTCTCTAACGCGGGGCCTCCAGGAGAAGGACAAAGTTTTGGAGTCAAGGAGAGGCAGCTCACCCCGCCCCCCATGCCTTCGTGATAGGGAAGTGGAGGGTGGGGGCAGGGAGGTGGAAGAGAGAGACTGCCCATGAACCTAGGGGTGAGGAAATGCCACCTGAGTCTAGGGCTGGCAGACTTCGGTGACCCCCACCTCCGGAAGTGTCACTGCTAGTGAAATGAGACAAGTGTGAACCACACTTGTGGCAGTAAGTGACACACAGAAGTGATGGGACAGCCCTCCTGAGATTACATCGCAAAGGCTGTCACTGGTCTCTGAGACACTGATTCTTGCTCCCAGCAAGATTCTTGTTCTGACCACCGAGCCGCCATGTCGTAAGGCAGCTCAAAGGCCCACGTGAGTGAGCCAGGGAGTGGGTCCCAAGACTTCTCCTCCAGTGCTCTGAATTCGGGATGCTTCTCTCTGTGGACCATGAGATGGAAGCCCGCAGGGGGGCGGGCGCTCTGTTAGGGTCGTACCAACTGAATTCGGATCCACTGAACTTTGACATCTAGACCTTGGCTTCCAGACTGGAACTAGTACACTACACGAGGCTTCTCATAAAAAAACAAAAAAACTGTTGCTGGGGGCTGGGCAAATTAGGTACCCCTGTAATCCCAGTGGGAGACTGAGGCAGGAGGACTGCTGCAAGTTGGAAGCCAGCCGAGGCTACGCAGCAAGACTCTCCCTGAAAGCAAAGCAAAGGAAAACACAGAACACATTCTTTCTGGGAGCTGTGGCAAGCCCAGGTTCTGGAGCTCACTCAGGCCTTTGGAGTTGAGGGCTGACTAGAGGCACTGCGGTGCAGAGCCGTTCTCGGGGTGGCAGGAAGGGTGTGCCTCTCTGTTCCCCTTTACTGCTCTCCCCTCCCAGGCGTTCGGAGGCCTTGCTCCTCACAGCAGATGCTGAACTCGAACCCTTCCGAAAAGGAAACTTTAAAGAGACGTCAGAATCCCAGTCACCAGCCGGCAGAGGCACCTCGCACAAGTCGGAGTTCCTCCAGCAAGGGTCCTCCCTCTTCAACCCCACGATGCTTTCTTCCAGGGGAGGCTCCTTCCCTGCCCGAAGCCAGGTCACACCTGTGGATGGACTGCCAAAACGGGTGGCCAGCAGCCCACCTCCCCAAAAGGTTTCCCGGAGAATTAGGTGCCTTTTCACCTCCCACCCTGAACCATGCTGGCCTCCCGCCCCAAGCTCTGTGCAGCACTGTGACACCCGTCACAGCGCCCTAGGCCGAGCAGGCTGGCTACCCCTGTGCACCTGGGCCACCCTGACCTCTGCTCGTGCCGTACCTGAACAGCTGACCACTGCCGTGATGGACTCCTCGCTGACCTTGTTTATCGCACTGCACTTGAACGGCCCACTCAGGGAGGTCCATTTGTGACTTATGATCTTCTGATGTCCGCTGGTGAGAAGTTTCTTCCCTCGATACAGCTTTAGTTCAAGGTCTGTTCCTTCCCTGACCTCACAGGTCAGGGTTGTGCTGCTACACTCCCAGGTGATCGCTGGCTTTGAGATCCTCTCTAGAAGAAAAATCCCGTTTTTATGAGGCAATTTTTGGATACTTTTTTTTTTTTCTTTTTAAAGACCAGATGTCACTCTGTAGACTAGTCTGGCTTAGAAGTCCTCTTCCTTCGGCCTCTGCCTCCTGAAAGCTGGGGTTACGGAGCTATGCTCCCACGTACGATGGACATGTTTTTATAATGCCTGTTCACATTGAATTAGTTTGGGACCAGGGAAATTCAAAAGTCCTAGTTTTGTTTATGTTCGTTTGTTTGTTTGTTTTTGAGACAGCATCTTAACATAGCTCAGGCTTGTCTCAAACTCATGAGGTAGCCAAGGGTGCCCTTGAACTTCTGATCCTCCTCCTGTGAGTGCTGGGATTATGGACATGTGCCAGCATGACAGCTTTTGTGTGGTTCCAGGGATTAGACCCAGGGTTTCCCGTGTGTTAGTCAAGCATTCTACCAACCAAGCTACATTATATTGAAATGCTTTTGAAAATAATTTTATTTAATTGACATAGAACATCTTGAACAAAGTCACTTCTGGTAAAGTTCATAGACACAGGATATGAGTTGAAAAGGCACTCTGATGCTCATCTACTGTTGGTGCCCACAACTGTTTTCCCGTGCATGACATCACTTGGTTCTAACAGCCAGGCTCATGTCTTTCTCCCCTTTTATAGAAGACATGTCCAAAGCTCTTTGACCTTCAAGACTTAGCATTAGGGTATCCATTAAACATGACAAGTCAGGATCTGCAGAGATGGCTCAGTGGTTAAGAGCACTTGCTGCTCTTCCAGAGGACCTGAGTTGGGTTCCCAGAATCCACGATGGGCAGCTGATCATCACCTAGCTTAGGAAATCTGACCTCTCCTCTGGCCTCTGTGGGCACCTGCACACATGTGGTGGACACACACACACACACACACACACACACACACACACACATGAATAAAATTAATTAAAAAAAGATGAAAGGCTGGAAGAAGAACCCTGCAAAGAATTTCCAATCCAGGGGTATAGGTAAGGTCAACCAGGAGCCCCGTCTTGGAGGAATGGCTATATGAGAGGCTCATAGCCTTAGCTACTCACTGCCCTACAGCATCCTGGGAGCAGAGGGCCAGGCCAGCATGGGGGTGTTGAAGAAGCCAAAGCTCACAAGAGGAAAGGCATCATCTGAGCACCAAGGAGGCCATGGCCACTCCTGACCCAAAGTTACTGAGTTAGTCTCTGGCCCCGGGGGCCTCAACTTTAAGAAACAGAAAAAAAATATTCCCTGCCTATCTCAAACCGGACAACCTGTGGCCAAGCCCTGGACATATCACCAGAGGTGGTTCTCACACACACAGTGCAGACTCCTTGCCCCTCCTGACGCAATGCTATTTAAAGGCTACATCCTGGGGGGCGGAGGGGGGGGTGGAGGGGGTGAATGCCCTGGCTTTGGTGTTAGTGAGGTCAGACCCAGTGCCCAGCTCCCCACTCTCTCCCTGAAGACCCACGTCTCTTTTCTTCATGCCTTACTCTGTTTTCCCAGACCGGCCTCTCACTGGTCTCCATTTGTTACATGGGCCAACGGTGAACTTTTCCGATTTCCTCTCTCTCTAACTTACAGACCACAGTGTCTTCCCCATGGGCCTCCCCAGTTTAATTCCATTTCCGTCCCGACATACAAGCATGCAGAAAAGCAGTTTCCTTCCCATCCCGAGATCCTGTGTATCTCAGAACAAAGAAACGATGCAATCATCAGCATCCAGCAGAGCAGTGTATGGTTTCAGGGCTGCCTCGCAGGGGCTGGCTGCCTATCTTTCTGGAATGAAAAAAAAAATTCTCCTAGTAACATCCAGTCATCTCAAGACACTGACTAAGTTGAAAAAGGCTGTAAAGGCAACTGAAGATCACCTGCAATTCTGCTACTTGTGGTCATTAACATTTTGATATATGTCTTCATCAGATATTTTTATACATAAATCCGTAATATAATATTTTAAATTAAACTTGGGTTATGTGCCTGGGGGCAGGGACCAGTGTTGAGGGTTGAACCCAGGGCCTCGGGCATTTAGGCAAGAACTCTATCACTGCACTTTGCCCCCAGCCCCTGAATCACGTGACTTTTTTAACCTGCCTTCTATCTTTTACTATGCGATTGTATCATTACATTCCCTTCTCACCGGCAACAGTGAATGTACATCTCCTCCGTCATTGTGACTGCTGCTCCTAATTAAGCTGCTAAGGCTTTAGCTTCTAAATGCTTGCTTGTCTTTCACTCGGGTAAACACAGTCATGGGCAACCTTATTTGTAGATAGTCTCCCTATAAAACAGTTTTCTGAAAGTGGCTGAAGGCTCTTCCTAGATATGGCATCTTTTTGGTTGTTGTTTGTTTTGGTTTTTGGTTTTTGTTGTTGTTGTTGTTTTTCAAGATACGGTTTCTTTGCGTAGCCTTGGCTGTCCTGAAACTCACTCTGTAAACCAGACTGGCCTTGAACTCACAGAAATCTGCCTGCCTCTGCCTCCAGAATTCTGGGATTGTCTGCCACAACCACCCAGCTAGATGTGGCTTCTTAATCTTGGGTTTCTAGGATCCTCTCCTTCTCCACGGTCCCTTCAGCCAGCTGCCTCCTAGGGGAAGGTAGAATCTAGGAGCATAGAGAAACCAAGCGGAGGGGACCCTCAGCACTAAAAAGACAGGTGTGGTGTCCCAGGACTCCAGAACACCTTCACACCCCTCACTGAATATCACAGGCCTCATGAGCACCCCTAATAGAAAATCTAAAATTTTCCAAGTTCAAAACTTTCTGAGCCACAGTGCAATACCACAGGTGGAAAGTCCCACATCATGAGACCTTGTTTCCTGCACAATTCTGTTTAAAATACTGTGTTAAATTACCTTGAACATGGCATTGGAAGCATATATATAAGCATAGATAAACGTCATGTTTACATTTGAGTCATGTCTCCAAGATAACGCATACATGTATATATATACATACATACAAATACTTCAAAATCTTCAAGAGGCCCCAAATCCTAAACACTTCTAATCCCAAACACATCAAGTAAGTGATACAGAACCTGCACCGGGTAATCGGGTTCAGGGCCGAGAACAATTTCCAGTCCCGTGTGACACATAATGATGACAGGACCACTAGTTGAGTCAAGATACTGTGTGGCATTGGTATTTGCATACAATAATGAAGTCACTGTTTTTAGTCTAAGGGTCTGGGTTTCCTTTGGGGGGTAAAGAAAAGGTTGCTCGTGGTGATAACCACATAACTCCGTGACTATGCAGAAAGTTGTTGAACTGTGCATGGTAAATAGGCAAACTGTGTGGTGTGTGAATCATTCAGCAGTGGATGAGCTTTTTTGGGAGGGAATGTCACCCTCCTTGTCAAAGATGCCCCCGGTTAGCATCCTGACTTTGCTCCTGTCTAGCAGTGAGAACCTGGCCAAGTCATTTCTGAACAGGTGTTTCCTCATAGATGGATAGAAGCTTGTTATTATAAGTTCTCAAGATGACTGGGTGCTTTAAAGAAACCAGGTTAACAAGTTCCTGACTTCTCCCCAGTAGCCATTACCACCCCAAAATGAGAGTGACAGTGTGAGGGCACATGCATAGGATTCTGTACAAGGCTCAATATGGCTCATTATCACAACAGGACCCTAGAGCCCCATGGTCAGCAGTCATGACTCTGGCCGTTCTCAGTGCCCGTGATGGGTGGCCATTCTCCTTCCCACCCCATTTCTGGAAAGTTCTCTCTAGACAAGGTTCCAGGATTAGGGTCCGGGAGGGAGTTGTGCATGGAGGAGCTGACAGCTGGTCCTGGATGAGGCTCGTGCTAGGCCCAGGCGCTGAGTAGGGGCACACCACAGGTAGGATGAGGGGAGCCCTTTCTCTGGTGACATCTCCCGTGTGAAGCTCCGAATGTATGTGTGCTCCCTGCCTGGCTGACCTGTGACGTGCAGGTATTCTCAGCTTCCTCTGCAGGCCAAGGGCAGGCTCCCTCACCTCACCTAATAGTGCGAGCTGCCACTTGTCCCGGGGATTTCAACATCAGTGGTATTTGGGGCCTCTTTCTCTTCCTTCTCACCCCCCCAAGCTCCCTTGATTTTCTCCCCACGCCCACAGCCCACGTATTTGCCCTCCCTTCTCATCTCCAGTCACCCTTCAGACCAAGCCAAGTGGCTGCCAATGACAGCCGCTTACTAGAAGCACTCGGAACACTATAGACCTCACCGGTGCACGGACTCCATGCCAGGGGCCTGGGCATCACTAACTTCTTACAGCTCTCTTGTTGGTTTGTTGGTTTGTTTGCTTGCTTACTTGTTTGTTTTTCAAGTCAAGGTTTCTCTGTGTAACAGCCCTGGCTGTCCTGGAATTCACTCTGTAGACCAGGCTGGCCTCAAACTGCCTCCTGAGCACCCGGCGTGTGCCACCACCACCACCCAGCTCTTGATGGTTCTTGTGTGTCACCAAGATTAAGACCACCCACCATTCCGCTTGGCCTCACTTGGATTGCAGTAGAGGCTTTCTAACTACTCTTCCCACATCCACCGTCAGTATCCTGCCCCCTCAGTACACGCAGAGGCAAAGCCGCACAGTTTAGTTCAAGTACCAGTAAAATCACCGTCCGTCTTTTCTGTGAGGATGTTGAGAAGACTGAGAAGAAAAGATGCTGGTCCTTCAGCTCAGCATCTCCAGGCCTTTCCTGCCCTCTAACTCCTTCAGAGCACCCTGACTTCATCTTAGCTCTCCAGACAAGAGACTTACTGCTCCCTGGGCTCCTCCTCCTTCATCAGCCACCGAGGATATCCTCCTTCTTTCTCTGCTAGCCTGTCCTCTTTCTGATGAATGCCAGCTGTAACTTGGGATTTTTTGCATAGAGCTTCCCGGCCACCCCAAAGAGGGAATGAGAGGCAGATAGACTTGAGGACCAACCCCACCCACCGGAGTCTTCTTTGTGGGCCACAGAGAGGATTTTGGATGGGGATGTTACAAGAAAGCACTGCTTCCCAACTTGCTACATAGCACCCGAACTAAAATGAAAAACTCCAGAGAGTGAAGACTCACCTAGAATCCTCAAGTTGAACTCTTTTTGCAGCTTACTTTTCCCATCCACACCATATACCACCACTTTGTAGGTGCCGTAGTCATCTCTCTTCAGTTGTTTTATTTGCAGGCTTCCATTTGTTAAGATCTCAAAGGCTTCTGATTTTGAAAAAGGGTTCGTCTTCCCTTTAAACTGTGCGACCAGATTTTCCCCCTTTTCCCATCGTACTTCATCAATATCAGTCACTTGAATGCTAGGGATGGTCAAGTTGATATCGTGACCCAAGGCACCCCAGATGATATCGCTGTCCGCGGAGACTGCGCCTGTAAAAAGCAAGATGGTTTCTGAGGTCTTGGGACTCCCGAGAATCTCCCTCTTTGACTCTCACACTCCTTCCAGGGTCTCCAGAGAAGTTCCACACACGGGCTTACCTTTGCTGGAAATGCTGAAAAGCATAAGGAAGCTAGCCAGCAATTCACATCTCATCTTTAGAATTTGTTTCCCACTGGTGGTTCTGAGTTCTTCTTTCTAACGGGATGGCCGTGAGACTGGCAGAAGCCACACCCAGCGACCTGAACCACGTGCCGTTCACACTGGCTGTTCACGGTAGAGAAGAAAACACACACAGCCCCTCAGCAAACGACCCACGTGCTGCCTTTCTTTGCCAAAACAGGTGTTCTGTGAGACTGTGTCTCAGCGTCCCATTTTAATCTTTACGAATCTGTTGAGGCTGGTGGTTTCAGTGCCCCACTGCAAAGAAGAAGAGCCCAGAGGTCAGTTGCCCGAGCTACCCTTTTGTAAACAAGGGCTCCAACTCACTGATACAGCGCAGGTCCATTCAGCTGTGCTGCCCCCAACTGGACCAAGTAGACTCACTGGTAAATGTTCAAAAGGGCATGGAATTCAGCTACGCATCCTCTGGTGAGAAATGCTAGAAAGTGTATGCATGGGAACGGATTAGAGATGGACTTTTCCCTCCTCCTTGAATTTGTTTGTTTGTTTGTTTTGTTTTTTGTTTTGTTTTGTTTGTTTGTTTTGTTTTTTTTTTGTTTTTGTTTTTTTTTTTGTTTTTTGGTTTTTCGAGACAGGGTTTCTCTGTGTAGCTTTGCGCCTTTCCTGGAACTCACTTGGTAGCCCAGGCTGGCCTCAAACTCACAGAGATCCGCCTGGCTCTGCCTCCCGAGTGCTGGGATTAAAGGCGTGTGCCACCACCGCCCAGTGAAAATATTTTTAATATTCTAAAATTGTTCATGTAGAAGCCTAGAAAGACGGAGCAGCAGTTAAGAGCACTGGCTGCTCTTCCAAAGGACCCAGATGCCATTTCCATTACTCACACTGCGGCTCACAACCATCTGTAACTCCAGTTCCAGTGGGGTCTGATACCCTCTTCTGGCCTCTGTGGTCATTGCAGGCAGGTGTTACACATACATATATGTAAACAAACACACACATAAAATAAAAATAAACAAATATTGGGAGGCCTGGAGATACGGCTCAGTAGTTAAAGACCAATTGCAGAAAACCTGAGTTTTGTCCTGAACACCTAGAAGACAGCTTACAAACCTGTGTAACTCCAGTTCCAGGGGTTCTGATGCCTTCTTCTGGCCTCCACAGGCACCAAGCATGCAAGTGGTCCACATACATACATACACGCAGGCAAAACACTCAAACACATGGATAAGTATAATGAAATCTTTAAAAACATAAATATTTAAAAAATTGTTTAGGTTGTAAAAAGAAGCCAAGCTTCTCCACTATATATGCTATCAATCCACCCATCTTACATTTAACAGACATTTCATGACTCTATTGGAATTCATATTTAAGTAAAGAAAACTTGTTCAAAACCAAATTGTTAAGAAGTAGACGACTATAGAATAATTTTTATTTTATTTATGTGTGAGGGCGTTTGCCTGCATGTATGTTTGTACACGATGTGCACCATGTTGGTTTGAATGAGAACAGCCCCGATAGACTCTTCTATTTGAATGCTTGGTCATCCTCTGGGAAGGGACTATTTGGGAAGGATTGAGAGATGGTGGAGAATGTCTTTCTGTACACTGCGAATATGTGTTGCTCTGATTGGTTGATAAATAAAGCCGTTTGGCAAACCAGCTTAGAGGCAGGCGGGAAATTCGAAGAGAGAGCCAGGAAGAAGGCGGGGAGAGATGCCAGCCTGCCGCCCAAGGAGCAGCATGTAATGGCACACAGGTAAAGCCACGGAACATGGTGACATATAGACTAACAGAAATGGGCTGAGTTTAAGTGTAAGAGCTAGTCAGTAGTAAGCCTGAGCTAATGGCCAAGCAGTTTTAATTAATATAAGCCTCTGTGTGTTTACTTCAGACTGAGCAGCTGTGGACTGGGCAGGACACAGGAAAACTTCCAGTTACAGGGAGGTGTGGCCTTGTTGGGGGCTCATCACTGGGTATGGACTTAGAGGTCTTAAAAGCCCATTCTGTTCTGTTAGTTCTCTCTCTGTCTCCTGCTGTAGACAGGAAACCAAGCTCTCAGCTACTGCTCCAGCACTGTGCCTGCCTGCCTGCTGCCATGCTCCCTGCCATGATGGTCACAGATACCGACTCTCTGGAACTATAAGATCCTAAAAAATTCCTTCTTCTGTAAGTTGCCTTGATCACGATGTTTTGTCATGGCCATTGAAAAAGTATCTAAGACATGTGTGCAGTGCCTGAAGAGGCCAGAAGAGGGCGCAGGATCCCTTGGGACTGAAGTTATAGATGGGTGTGAGGGGCCATGTGGGTGCTGGGAATGGAAACTGGGTCCTCTGGAAGAGCGGCTAGTTCTCTTAACCACTGAGCCATCTCTCCAGCCCTGAGACTATAAAATAATAGTGAACAACCAAATTCACAATATCTAGGGTGATTAACACTATAGGTGGTTAAGGACATGGAATGAGCAGAACAACAGAACTGAGAGAGAGAGAAGAGTTCGTGTCCGGGGGAGCGTCAGGGATGCAGAGACCAGTTTAAAAAAAAGACCCCCAGGGAGGTCATATGGACAAGAGATAATGTCCAGGCTTTGGATTCTTTAGAATTCAGTGCGAAAAGAGCTTCAAAGTCATGATTTCCGTTTCAGGTACTTAGAACATCCACAACAATCCATTACAGTTGAATTAACCATTAATTCTGAGAAAAAAAAAAATCCAACTGTAATACTACTTAACAGAAACCATACGAAGAATTTCTATTCTTGAGTATGTGAGAAGTCATGACAAAATATTTGCAATATGTGAAAACAGTTAATATCTAAGATAAAAACATCATTTTTTGTTCTCTCTTTAGGGTGCTGAGGATGGAGCTTTGACCATGCTAGGCAGGCATTCAACCACTGAGCTACATCCCCAGTCAAATGTATAGTTTCTATCAATCACTAAAAAAAACATTGTAAAATAGGAAAAAAATAAAAATTATCAATTGATCAAAGAAACTGTGTGTGTGTGTGTGTGTGTGTGTGTGTGTGTGTGTGTGTGTGTGTGTATGCTGGGGAGGAGCACTGGGCCTTATATATGTTAGGCAAGTGTTCTACCACTGGGCCATCCCCTCAGCCCTACAGAAGAAACATCAAACATATAAGAAGAGACTAAACACACACACACACACACACACACACACACATACACACGCACCTTAGCCATAAAATGCCATCTTACAGGATGACAAAGTCATAAAAAATAATAACTGACATATCAATATTATTGTAGTGATAAATATGATCCTTTACAAATACTGGAAAGAATATAAATTAATAAGTCTTGGAAGACAGAACCTGGAAACTTCCACCAATATTTTAAAAATATTTTTGACCTAGTAATTTCAATCTGAGAAATTAATCCTGCCCAAAAGATTGCACAAATATGCAAAATATTCTATTGAGAATGCATGTTGAAGCATTTTTATCATAAAAATGACAACGAAAATTATAGTGTATTCACACTATGGAAGATCATCTAGTGGTCAAAATAGAATGCAGTAAAATAAACCTATGAGATGTGGAAGCCTTGAGGCTAGAGAGCTGCCAGTAGTTAGTCGTAGAGGACCCTTGTTCAGTCTCCAGCATCTACATGGAGTGGCTTATCACTTCCTGTAACTCCAGTTCCAGGGAACCTGATGCCCTCTTCCGGCCTCCGAGGGTATCTGTACTCATGAGGCACATATATGTGCAGGTGCCCACACACATAAATAAAAATGTAAAAAAAAAAAAAATGAGACAAGTTCTCACTGTGTAACCCTAGCTAACTCAGTAGACCAGGTTGGCCTTTAAGTCAGAGATCTGACTGCCTCTGACTGCTGATTGCTGGGATCAAAGGTGTACACTGCTGTGCTTAACAGCCTAGCAACTTCGTATTTATTATATTGTTACACCGCACAGTGCTATGTTATGATATATTCATGGAAAGTTCTGAAAGGGTTCATGCTGAGCTCTGACAAAGCTCAGGATACACTGAGAGGGGCCAACAGAAAACTCTCTTTTTACTATGTCAATTTCCGTGACGTTTACATTTTTGATAACTAATACAGTATTCTTTAAATTTTAAATTTACATTTAGCGTGTGTGCGTGCACGTATGCCATGAGCACACCTGGGGAGGTCAGAGAACAACCTGCTTTGGTTCTCTGCCTCCACCATGTGGACACTGGGGATCAAACTCAGATCTTCAGGCTTAGTGGCAAGCTCTCCTATCTGTTGAGCCCTCTCCCCAACCCAGATCACACTGCTTTTATAATGAAAACTTTGTTTACGTAAAGGATGCCTTTCTGAGAAACAATTAGCATGCACCATTTCTTCTGCTGAGTTCCACGTCACTGGCCACCAGCCACGCAGAGAGATGTCAGTGGCGTCCTCGGCTTCAAGCCAGCTGCCCCCTCTTCCTCTCACTCTCCTGTATTTTTCTAGGCTCTCGGGGAGCATGCCCTGCTCCCCTGACCGCAAGCCTAACTCTGCTCTTTCTACATCCGCTTCAGTTCTGAATGAGGAGCCAGCTTCAAAGGGGGACCATGAGGAAGGAGGCTGGACAGCCTGGATCGGTAAAATGTAAACGTTTTCTAGGTCAAAACTTTGTTTTTAAGAATTGAAAGACTGTATAATAAAAGAGGCAAATTACTGACAAGATACATTAATAATACATTAATTTTTTAATAAAAATTAGGAAAAATGGACGGCTATAAAGGAGTGATTCACAAAGGGAGCGATTCAATTAAATGACGAAGCTGAGGAAAAGGTAGCTAACTCGTTAACAAGAGACATCTGGTTTAACAGAGATACATTATCCGTTCAGAAAATACAATAAAGCTAGTTGTATAGCCCAGAGCAGGAAGAGAGGTGGCTCAGTAGTTAAGAGCACTGGCTGCTCTTCTGGAGGGCCTGGGTTCGATTCCCAGCACTCACATGGAGACAGAACTTGTAAGTCCAGTTCCAGGTAATCTAACACCCTCCACGGGTGCTGCACATGGTACACAGACATGCAGGCCAAACACCCACACACACAAAATGGAAATAACAAAACTCCAAGTGGGAACTGTCTGTGCAAAGAAGAACCCAGTTCCAAGCCACCCAACCGGCAGGCAGGGCAGAACCGGGCCTCATATGATAAGTGGGGTTAGGGGAGTCTCAGATGGGGACAGCTGGTCCCGAGGTGACCAGGACAAGTATTGTACAGGAGACCTGAGCAGCCGGAGGTGTGTTTACAGACTGAGGTCAGTCCATAAGAGGTCAGAGGTCAGAGTCCTCCTCTCCCTGCCTTAATAGAGGAGGACAAGGAAACATCTTTCACAAATAGATATTTCCTTTATAAATGCTAATTTCCCTTTTCAAAGGAAACCCTGCACCCTGTTTATGGAGCTTGCTTTGCTTTGCTTGTTTTCAACAGCATTTAGCATAAAATAATCCACAGTCCAAAGAGGCATGATTTAGGGTGGCATACTGTCAAACATTATGTTATGTCAAACAACGTAAGATCATTTTATTTTGCAAAAGGTGATCGACGGGTGGGGGTGGGTGGGGAGAGTTGGGGGGTGGGGGGTGTTTGGGGGGTTGGGGAGTTGGGGGGTGTGGGGGTGGGATGTGGGGGGACTGGGGGGTTGGGGAGTGGGGGATGGGAGTGTTGGGGGGTTGGGGTGGGGGATGGGAGTGTTGGGGGGTTGGGGGGGTGTCTGCTGTTCCGCTTACTGCTACTATTTTAATACTTTTACCCTGGACATATATTGCTTTTAATTGACTGGGTCTTCATCCTAAGTATGCCCTACCCCTTATTATATTCCGGTTCCCGGGACTGAATGTGGTTGTAGCCTCTGCCTTTGGTTGTGTGGGTTTCCAGGGCATACCTGGTTGACACTCCATCTGGCTTCTTACACACGCCCTGCAGTCCAAGGCTGACCTCCAGCTCTGTCTCCACTCACTCATTTTCTTGCCCAAACTGAGGCTCCTGGGAGGTAGACTGAGGGCAAGAGAATATAAAATGGAGGAGGAAGAAGAAGCCATTCCCAGGGGTCTCAGCTGAGTTCCTGTAATACTGAGGAGTCCAGCTCTACTTCCTTCTCTCAGAGACAAGGGAGAGCCAGAGTTTTAGGTCAAGTTGACCCTGGGAGCAAGGCAATATTTCTAAATTCATACCCTACTGGATTGCTTGAACTGTGGGATTCTAGAACAACTCATGAGAGACTCTGGTCTTCACTTGACCACTCAGTGAGGGTTCTGAGTCCAGGGAGTTTCTGGATTGTTCCTGTTAGGTCAAGCTGTCATTTGGTTTTCAGTCCCTGGAAGCTGGGCTCTAGACTCTGGAAACTTCCTGCTTCCTCCTGTCCTAAGGCCATCGCTGAGTCCTGTTTCCCAAGGGTCCTAAGAGGGGCCCCTGTCCTCAATGCCAGTCAAGTCTTAGTCACACTTGGACACTCAGGCAAAAACCCAAACCTGCAGCCAAGCACATAGCATTGTTTACTAAAAACTTGCATTCACCAAGGCTTCTGTGATTATCAGTCCGAGAAGCCACACTGCCTGACTGCTCTCGGCCAGCTGTGTTGGTGTTCAGCTTGGTCATATCTGGCTGGTCCCATCTGTTCCAAGCATCCCATTCATGGGGACTGCTGTTGCCAAGCAATGCATCTGGGTATCCTTGGCCAGCAATGTGTGTTCTGTGACAGGTGATGCACTCTTTCTGCATGGACCACCTCCTCCCTCCAGGTCTTCCCTCCACCTAGAGCTGGTTCCCGAGGCAAAACAACGGAGCTTCCTTTTCCTCTCACACCCACACAGCGGAAGGAACCAACCTCTGTTACCATAGGCTCCAGGGTACAGCGTGGGTTCCGAGACTAGAGTCACCAAACCTGGAACTCCCCCGCAGGGTAAATGTCTCTGAGAGTACATATTTGCCTGTCATCAGCTGAATAATCATGTGATTACAGAGAATACTCCCTCCCCTCCCCCATCACACACTGGACGTGTGGCTCCAGACACAGATACGTGAGTCTTTGAGCCTCGGTTTCTGAGTTTGTTGACTCTCCAGCTCACTGTGAGGGTCAGAGGAGGTGACATACCCCACAGTGTCTGAACCCTAAAACAGCCTTGATGCCTGTTAACTTTGCTTTGCTCTGTTTGTGTGTTCCTGTTGGAGAGGCCTACACTAGCCCCTTTACATAGGTGATACACCCCATAAACCCCCATTGGATCTGGGGACTGCTGACCCTGCACGGGCCTGTAATTAGGTCTCATTTACAAATTAGGTACAATAGGAAATTAACAAGGACTAAGGACAAAATTGAGCAATCGTAGCAATACACTACGAGAAAAGTTATGGAAAAATATATGAATTGTTTACTTCTGGGAGTTTCCGTGTAATATTTTTGGAGTGTGTTTGATCTCAGGTAACTGAAACTGTGAAAAGAGAAACCCCAGATAAGAAGAGGTGGGGAGATGCTGTATTTAAGAGAGTGGAAATGGGGGAAACTGAGACCCTTTACCCCAAAGGTAAGTGCATAAGACTTGGGGGCCTACAGGCTCCCAATGGGGCGTCTGAGACAGAGGCTAGCAGGAACTAGGAAAGTCTGAGCAGCAGACACAGCTCAACGGTGAAGCTCTGCCCAGCCTGTGGGAACCCTCAGTTCCTGTTCCTCCAATAAACCTAGAAAGCTTAAAGACGGTTTAGGTATGAGCTACCTTTCTTTTCTCCTTCTCCTTCTTTCAAAGGTACATTGGTGCGAAAGTGTCAGATCTCCTGGAACTGGAGTTACAGATGTGGGTACTGGGAATTGAACCCAGGTCCCCTGGAAGAGCAGCCCGTGCTCTTAACCACTGAGCCATCTCTCTAGCCCCCTTTGTCTTTGTTTTTATTTTCTCTTTGTAACCCTACTCTTGGTGATATCTCAGGATTGCTCAGCTTTAAGACCAGCATTGCTTGTGAGTTTGTGAGCTCATAGCCCAAGGCAGAGAGGCAGGGTGCTTCTTAGCAGCTAGCTTGGGAGCAGGCCATGTAGGAAGTGGTACTGTTGTCTGGGTAGAAGGAAAGAGGCTGAGGGGAGGGAGATGCTGTCACCGGTAGACGGACTTTCCTTTGGGCTGCCAGCTCAATGACATAGAGACTTATTATTAATTATGAAAGCTCGGCCTATAGCTTAGGCTTGTCCCACTAGCTCATAACTTAAATTAGCCTGTTTCTATTCATCTACATTTTGCCTCGTGGCTTTTCACCTCTCTTCTGTCTTGTACCTCTGTTTCCTTCCCGTATCCTCTCCTATCTCTTTCATACCTAGATTCATCTCCTCTTACTCTTTCTCTGCCTGGAAGTCCTGCCTAACAGCTTCCTGCCTAGCTATTGGCCATTCAGCTCTTTATTAAACCAATCAGAAGGCGCCTTGGCAAAGACATATCTTCACAGTGTATAAAAAAGATTATTCCGCAACAGTCACCAGCTGGCCAAGGTGACTGCACTGACTGGGATGCTGGAGTCCACCCAGATGTCCAGTGAACTGCAGGAGCCCCGGATGCTGGCTGGAGGAACAGCTGAACAGAATGAGTGCTGGAAAGGGTGGTGTGATGGAATTGGAGTTAGACGATGCAGGCTTAATGTAGGGACTTTCACGTTTCCCACCTGCTCTCTCTGAGATCACGAAGGCCACCTCTCCGTGCCCTGGTTTCCTTGTGGTTAGAGTGCTGAGGTGAGGAAAGGGAAAAATTCTGCCTGCTCAATCATCTCTGAAGTTTATGGCAACGACTGGGCGAGGTCTCCAGTGAAAATCCTACACTGTAGCAAGAGATGCACCCTTGCCATTCCAGAGCTCAGAAAGCTGAGGCTGGGTGGGGGGTGGGGAGCGCGGAGGAGGCGTGAGTTACAAGCTGCATAGAAATATCCTGTCTCAAAAGCAAACATTAAAAAAAAAGTCTCAACAGCAAACATCAAAACACATTGCATGCTTGTATGAGATTCTCAAAGAATTAATAAAAACATTAAATTTAAAAATGAAACAAAACAATTAAAAAAAATAACAAAAATCACTAGAAATTGCTCAACAATATGGTGAGGTTAAGGACGAGAGTGAAAAAACGCCAGGGGTCAGCAGTCAGTCGCTGGGGAAGCTTCTGAGTCTGGTTCTGCAGTGGCCAGATTCCACAGCAGGAGGGTAGGCAGTGAGTGAGCTGGGCACAAAAGACGACGTCAGCGCCAGCACCCGCCGGCAGTTTAGCCCCCACCCGCAGCTTTCAGGGCCGCTTTGTCGCAAAACATCTCGAGGCAAAGCCCCTGTCTGCTGCTGCCACCCTCTGGCCACAACCTGAATTGCACCCTTGATAATTTCCCTGCCTGGAATTCAAACACTCAAATTTGTGTTTTTCAATCTACTTTCCTCCCCTTCAAAAAGCGTGTTTTTGCTGGCTGTGCAATATGCCTGTAATCCCTGCACTCTCAGGCTGAAACAAGAAGATCACTACTGTGAGGCTATCCTGGGCTACGCAGCAAGATAAGACCCTGTCTTTTTTTTTTTTTTTTAATCTGATTACTGGCAGAATATCACATCCCTATACTTGGAAGAAGGATATAGGAGGACCAGGTGTTCGAGGCCAACCTTGGCTAAATAGCTTTGCAGGAAAAGAAGACACTTAACTTGGAAACGTTAACTGCATTGTACAGAGACACAGCTAGGCCATTCCATGCTCTGCTCTGTGTTCTCTCCAGACTCAGGAGTGTGCAGATTCATCTTATCACTCTTGTAGTAGTTCTCAAAATTGACAGAATCCAATCATCTGTTCTCCTCCCCCCCCACACACACTCTATCCCCCAAGCAGCAGTTGTCTAGGAGTCAGCAGTGGCATAGACACCAGGGTACACATCCTCCTGCTTTCCAGACTGAGGAGGAAGGTGAAGCAGGCACCTAGGGACCTCCGTGTCTGTGAGAAGTGTGACTGGTGGGTCCAGGAAGATACAGTACCAAAGCTGAAGGTGCTGTGCCTGGGCCAGCTCCAGACATCCTAGGCAAAGGAACCAGGTGGAAGAGAGGGATACTTGCTCCTGTCCACAGAGGAACGAGGCAGGGAAGCTGGAGACGGAGGCTGAAGGCAGGTCCAAGGAGATGTGTGCTCCCTTCCAACGGCGTCTCTCACCTATGAATTCAGCAAGCATGTTTGGAGCTAAACACACCATCGTGTTGTAGGATAACAGCAAAGCACACTATTTATTGTGGCATGGTATTCTTTGATGTTTGCAGTAATACTTATTGACGGCCTACTACTCTTGTGCCTGACTCTTCTAGACCCTGCGGAAGTAGCCCTATCCATATTTGATCTCACATTCTAGTGGGGGCTGATAATAAACGATATGAATGAATACAGTATTCAATGACGGGCCTTCTGGGGAAGAATAAGGCAGGAAAGAGATTGCTCAAACCAGGGCCCAGCTGTGTGTTTGGGAAGTGTTCAGTTTGGACGGAACATCCCCAAAGCTTCGTGTGTTTGAGCAGCCGGTTCCCAGCCGGTGGCGCTGTTTGGTAAAGTGTAGAGGTGAGACTTGACAGGAGTAAGTCCACAGGAGCAGTGGGCCTGTGTTGTGTGTGGCCTGGCTGCTGTCTGGCCCCGGGCTCTCTTTCTGCTTCCTAATAGCAGAGATATGAACAAGGTTCCATCTCTCTGGACTAAGCCGGTCTCAGCTGCCATGAAGCTAAGGTAAGTCCTCCCTCCCCTGAGATGCTTGTCCAGAATTTGGTCACAACAACAAGAAAAGCCACTCCTATAGAGAGGGCTCCAGAGACCTCACTGAAGAGGTACTGGCCTCAAAGCACTGAGAGGGGACATAGGGACACCAATTAGAGGGAGGGTAGGCAGGGAGGGCAGCAGAGCCCCGAGGCGAGACCATGTTGGGCGTATCTGCGGACCAGAGAAGAACCCATCATCGCTGAGGAGTACAGACAGAGTGGGAGTCAGAAAGCAAAAGACAGACTGGTAGGTGGAAGGGGGGGTCACCGGAGGCCTTGTTCAGAGCAGAAGCAACTCAGGGGTGGTTGCTGCAGAGTCCAGTTCTTCCTGTGGGCTTTAGTGATGGAAACAAAGCCTGGCTCATAGTCTGACCTTGGAGACCTAACAGAGGTGTGGGAGGTACAGGGATGAGGGTCTGGGAGATGTGGCCTTTGGAAGACACACTGATCACCTTGAGTGTGCTCTAGCTACCGATCCTATAGGGCACATCATCAGTGACCCGAAGCAGGCCACCCCCCCCCCCCACACACACACACTGATGTTTCTGGAGCCCTGGCTTTTCACTGTCCTACCTAGGGGAGGCATCAGGTGCCTGGGCTGCTGTGGATGGCGGGATATTGAGCTGGGGAGACGGTGGCTTCACTGAGGTGCCCGATGCCTGCACCTGGAGGCTTGATTGGCACATCCCACAAAGCCTCTGTCTGGATTGTGGTTCCCCACAGGGTGGGGCTTCTTCTTCAGAAGAAGAAGAAGTATCCAGAACAGGCAGCCAGAGGACCGGTGAGCCACCTAAGAGAAGCAGCTGAGCTGTCTGGCTTTATGTGACTTGGCCTCCGGTGGCCACAGCATCCTTTCTGCAGCCCCAGTCAGTGTGGAGCAGAGTCACAGAGCGCAGGTTGGAGAAAAGAGGACTCAGTGTCACCTCTTGATGTGTCGGAGAGGCAGCCTGATGAGTAGCACAGAACTTACAGGCGTGTGCCCTCCACTCCTGCACCCTACCCAAGTCTCGGCCAGAGCCTAGGCAGCTTTGAAAGTCCTGTCTGTTTACTTCTGCCTCCTGCAAAGTTAACACCACAGTCAGGTGGCATAGAAAGGTCTTTCGGCTCCAGATCATGTGCTCACACACCCGAAACATCAGGTCTGGACAACGGGCACGGAGAGCAGCAGGTGGTGGCTGGGTGCTTCTCTGAGGACATGAGAACGCCCTGACAAAGTCTGTGACCTGGACCTAGCCATCCACTTCAACATTCCTTTGAAATACTTGAAAGCGGAGCCACTTTCCCAGTGGAAGGGTCAGCAGCTGACATTCATCAGACCCCAAGGTAGGTGGGATGCATGGCCTCCCTGGGCCACTTCTCCAGCAGGAGGGTGGTAAACTGGGATGCGGTACAAGGAAGGGCAAAGATGAGCATGGAGTCTAACAAAATCTAGCCTTATGCATTTTCTAGAACAGCTTCACACCCACTACCTAGCCCATGCAGGACAAGGACCAGGAAGGAATGGCCCTCATTCCATCCTGCGCACTGCAGGGGACCAAGGCTGGAATTCAAAGCCAGTCAAGCAAGCTCTGAGCCTCTGCGCTAGTGATTGGTGAACTCATGAGAAAGAAGCTCTCATCTGCTTTCCAGGACAGTGTCTCCAGGCTGGGGTGGTGGAACATTTGCCTACAGTTTGCATGGCCTCAAGTTGGCTCTCCAGCCTCACGAAAGGAAGGAAAAGTGAACAGGTGTCTGTACATGTGTGAGCCCTTTCACTGAGGGTTTAGGTAGCATTCCAAGTGCGATATGACCTAGGCATTAGCTTGCCCTTCATGCCCAGGTTGCAGGGGCAGTAGCTTGTGGTGATATTGTGTTCCCCAAAATATTGTGCACCCTAATAAACTTATCTGGGGTCAGAGAACAGAACAGCCACAATATTAAACATAGAGGTTAGGCAGTGGTAGCACACGCCTTTAATCCTAGCATTCCAGAGGCAGAGATCTGCCTGGATCTCTGTGAGTTCAAAGCCACGCTGGAAACAGCCAGGCATGGTGACAAGAGCCTTTAATCCCAGGTAGTGATGGCAGGAAGCAGAAAGGTATATAAGGCGTGAAAACCAGGAACTAGAGCTGGTTAAGCTTTTAGGTTTTTAGCAGCAGTTCAGCTGAGACCCATTTGGATGAGGACTCAGGCTTCCAGTCTGAGGAAACAGGATCAGCTGAGGAACTGGCAAGGTGAGGTGGCTGTGGCTGGTTCTGCTTCTCTGATCTTCCTGCATTCACCCCAGTACCTGGCTCCAGGTTTGATTTTATTTATAAGACCTTCTAACAATTCATGCCACAGTAGCTTTCTCACCTGGGATGGCGGTGTCTGGTTCTCGCCACCCCTTGGCTGGAAGAAAGGGCACCGGTATCCACCCAGAGCACCATAGGCTCTGTCAGCGTCGTCTGGGCTCTCTGATATGACTCCCTCCACTCCTGCTATGACAATGGGATGGAATTGCAGACCGTTATGAGCTGCCATGTGAGTGCTGGGGACCAAACCCAGGTCCTCTGCAAAAATACCCAGTGCTCTTAATGCATGAGCATCTCTCTCCAGCCCCTGGAAGCATGATGTCCCTGGGATGGTTTCTCTAGTCTTGAGGCAATGTCCACACTTCTTTTGTTGCATTTGGAGTCACACTTTCCCTGCACTCATGTTTTGTACAATCCTACATTTTCACACAGTCAAGAAAAGAGCATTTGGCTTCTACTGGGTTTGTTTTAGTGTGCGCGGTGGGGAGTGCTTTTAAATGCATGTATGCATATGTATGTGTATGCACATGTGGAAGCCAGATTCTCGGGGGTCCATCCTCAGGAGAGCCATCGCCCTGCTTTAAGACAGAGTCTTTAGGTTACCTGGAGCTCATTAAGTAAGTGAGTCAGCTGACCAGCAAGCCCCAGGACTCCTCCTCCTCCTGGAGCAGGGATTTTAAGTGCACATTAACCTGAGTCTTCACTCGGGTTCTAGGGACCAAACTCGGGTCTTTCTACTTAAAAAGCAGTAATTTTACCGAATGAACCACCCCTGCCTCCAATCATTCTACCATTTGAGCTGGATTTTCCCATCTGTTTTCTCGATTTTAGTCATTAAACATACGTTATAAAATAATGCAGCTGGTTTCTGTTCTCAGACCTTTCAAATTCCTCTTTTTAAGAAGCGAGAGTCAGGGGTCCACTGAATCCCTCTGCACCCCTGGGAGCCCAGCGCTACATCTACCCTGATTCTCGGGGGTTCTAAGTACTCCTTTCTGTAACTGTGAGGAAGTTAAATCCCCAAAAATCTACAGGAATCCTAAAAAGAAAAAAAAAATCACCTGGATAAAAGTTGGAAGACTTAGGCTGAGCTCCGGGAATCCAACTGATGAGAGAGAGGAGAGATTCTGCAGGCGAGGGACGTCGAGATCATGATGGGAGGATATGCAGAGATGACAGGCCACACTAGTGGAAGCCCATGAACTGTGGACTGGTGGCTGTGGAGTCCCCATGGGACTGGACCAGACCCTCTGAATACAGAAGACGGTTGTTTGGCTTGAACTGTTGGGGGGCACACAGGCAGGGAGATTGGGATCTGTCCCTGGTCTATGGGCAGGCTTCTAGAACCCAGTTCCTGTGGTGTGACACCTTGCACAGCCTTGGTGCAGTGGGAACGGGCTTGGACCTGCCTAGGCTCAGTGTGCTGGGCCCTGCTGACCCCCTATGGGAGACCTAGATTTGGAGGATGTGGGGATGTGGGGTGGCTTGGGAAAGAGGGCTGGGGGGTGGGAGGAGGGAGGAGGGGGGATTTGTGGATGGTATGTGGAGTAAATAGAAAATTTCTTAATAAAGAAAAATGAAAAAAAAAGTTGGAAGACTTCAGCATTTAATATGAAGTAAGACCACACAAGCTAGATAGTTCAGCTCTCTGGCCAAGGCAACACAAAGGGTTAAAAATGCTGCTATATGTTGATGTGGGTACTATTTTTCTCTCAAAAAAAGTGACCCAAGCATATTATCAATAGTAAAGGCAGTAGAGCCATGGGTGAGGGACCTGAGTCTGGCCTGAGTGTGACAGGTTTTCAATTATGGGCAAATATACTATCTTTGCCCCCATTTCAAAGACGCATTCTGTGGACTGGCCAAAAGTCAGAGGAACGGTCACATCATTTGTTGTTAGGAAATATTATAAATGATTTCTTACTGGATTGGCCTGATGTCTAAAACAAACACCGTGGAATGTGGCTTGGGTCTGTCTTAGACCCTGGTTTGGAATCAGAACGGGACCCCAGTGACCTTTGACATTGTGACCTCATGTAAAGCCACCTGTGTGTCTCTGAACCTTATTTGACAGAAAATCCCTGGATAAAGGGCCTCATCCCAGCTCTCCCTCCACTGTGGGCTGTCCTCTGCCCCTCCCCGTGGGGCACAGGGCAGTGTCGTGTGCCAACTTGTGCCAAGCGTGTATTAATAAGTTCTGAACCGTATTGGCAGCTTTGTGGGTTTCTGTGGCCTTTTGCAGCCTAGAAAACAGTCTCCAGCTAGAAGCCCCTGCTGTTTTATCCATTCCGTGTGAAAGCAAATAAGCCTGTGCGCGTCCACTGGGGGCTGCTGAGTAACATCGGGGTGTGCGGGGAGGGGAGGGAATTCGAACATGAGCTAATGTGGCCTGTGGGGAATGGCTGGGGAAGGGAAAGCAGCCCTGGCTGGAAGCGAGGGGCTGGCAGAGGGATCCGCCACATATTGTGGCCACTTAAGGCTGGAGCACATGGCTGTCTGTTGTCCGTGGTTTGAAGAATGCTCTGCTCAGGGCTGGTTTACAGAAGGGGGGCATTTTGATCTCTCAATGCAGATCCGGTTTCCTGAGAGCCATCTGCTCGCTTTTCTCCTTCCCAAAGAGCCCGCAGTCTCTTGTGGGAAAAATTCAGAATGTTATTGGCTTTCAGAGAAGAGGGGATTGGAAATGCCAGATAAATAGCAACCACAAGCGACAGAATTTCATTGTGCTCCCCCAGGGCTGTGGGAAGAGCCACGTGGTGAAGCTGTGGGACTGTGGATAGAAATGCAGAAGCAGAACTGTGGCCTGGGGACAAGGCGACAGGGGCTCTCCTGCTCCGCCAGACCACATCCCCCTTTCCAGTCATGTGAGGGGTAGGCAGCATTTACCGTGTGTATCTTGCAAAACAATGTGAGGATCCCAGGAGGCCATGGATATAGTAGAATCGTGGGACCCAGCCGGGCAGATGCACTCAAGTCTTCTATGGAGAGGTCACTTACCACCTAAACAAAGCTAAGCTGTTCATCTACCCACATTTAAAGCAAATCTTAACTGAATTCAGTACTGGAAGGCTTTTGTCTGCCAGTGGCAGGAACTTGGTTTAAAATGCCTCACTAAAAAATAAGGAAATGATTCTTTAATTCACTAAACCAATAAATTGATGATGCTTTACTGAGTGCCTGCCTGGTGCCAGGAGGTGTTCTAGAAATTTCTGTACTTATTAGCAAAGAAGACAGCCCATATTCCCACATGTTCTAAGGGTGATAGGTGGGTATAGCCACATAGGTGCAAATACATGTTTGTCAGGTAAAGTCTAGAAAAACAGAACAGAGCAAAGGGACAGAGGAGCGAGAAGGTTCCATGTTTGGCAGAAATGGTTTCAATGGCTCAACCAAAGCCTGCAAGGCAAGAGGAAGTGTGCCAAGGTCCTGAGGTGGGAGCTAAGAGGTCCACCTCAACTTCCCTCCCTTATCTCTCTCCCCAAACCTGCCCCCTCAAAGCCCGCCAAACAGCAGCCCCTCCCCCAGAGCTGCCCTCCCATTCCAGACCTCTGCCCCCTCAAAGCCCACCAAAAGCCAGCCCCTCCCTGGGGCTGCTCAAGACCATGTCTCCAGGGTACATAAGGCCTGGTAGCCATATTTGCCATGTGACTCTTCCCCTGCTTTCCCAACGGTCACCCAGGATTGCTCATTAAACCTGGATTTATTAATTCAGTTTGATTGGCTTATTACATCAGCAGCGACGGGAACCAAGCAACCAGGGATTTAAAACTTATCAGTTAGGGTAAGGCTCTTGGAGGTAAATGCAATGTCTTTAGGGCTCTGAGGAGGCCAGTGGTCTCATATGACTTGAGGTTTTCAAGCTTGACTTGGTCGACTCTGGAATCAGGGTAGAGGCAGGGAGACCCATATGCAGGTTACGCCTGGTGTGAACAAGAGGGATGGGAAGGCGGCATCAGACGTGAGGAGGTTCTGGGTGTGTCAAAGGCAATGCTGGCATGCTTTACTTATGGATGAGGTGCAGGGCATGCACATGGCAGAGGATTAGGAAGGGTTCAGGTTCAGCTGGATCATGAACTCAGGCAATAAAATCAAGGCCCTGTTCTCCTGTATCTCTTGGCATTGTTCTACATTGGCGTCATTTCCAGCTCTTCACATATGATGCTAAAGATGTTCACTGTCAGCTCAGACCTGTTCTGGAAGTTCTCTCAGAAGACTAATGTGATTCAAAGTTCCCAGGGGGGGGGGGAAATAGGCTACACTTATGTAACTGATTCTACATGGCTGATGGACTAATTAGAAACTCATGATTGTGGAGAGTTGGAATGTTACAGATCCAGAACCAAATTATCTTGAGCTATCATTAGTCCATTTAATTGCTGTTCATTGCTCACCTCTGACCTCACATCCCTGCAACTATCGATGAAACCTTTTGGAAAGTATTAGCAGACCACTAGCATCTACCAACCCAAAAGGTGAGAAGGACCTCAGACAACATCTGGAACCTAGAACAGAGACGCATCCATTTTGCCAGACTCTGCCTGCCTAATGTTCCCACCAATGCGTTCATCTATGACTTTCTTATGTTGGGTAACTTTAAAAACACCACAGAACCACTTTTATTACATTAGAACAGGCCATCCGAGGCCATCTGAACCCATGTCCCAAGGCCATGGTCACTGATACTAGGCTGAAAAATGAACTATCTTTTATTCCCTTTGAGGTGAGAGCTATTTTACGTTTACAGAATGGAAGCTTTTTGCCCCAGATGTCTGCAATAAATGCCCTCTCTAGTGTGACTGGCTTGAACTGTCACACGCTCACCCTGGCCCAAGGAGAGCAGTCTGAGGAGAAAACTGTGCTGACTGGATTCTGCCTGATGCTCATCTGTGGTTCCCAGGTTACAGGCGAAGTCAGTTTCTCTAAGGCATAGGTGTGGTGATATTCTATTTGTGTTCTAACAAATAAAGCTTGCCTGGGGATCAAAGGACAAAGCCAGGCACTATATTAAACACAGAGGTCAGGCAGTGGTAGCACATGCCTTTAATCCTAGTATTCGGGAGGCAGAGTTCAAGGCCACACTGGGAACAGAGCCAGGCGTGGTGGCTCATTTCATGAATCCCAACACTAGCTAACCATAGAGGTCTGGAGGTCTGTACAGACAGACAGGAAGTGACAGAGATGGATGGAGAGAGGAAGTAAGATGGCAGGTCACAGAAAGGTATGTAAGGTGTGAGTATACAGGTACAGTATACAGCTCTCTTGGGCTGAGGATTTCCTAGCGGTAAGAACTTGTGTCTGGCTTGTTCTATTCCTCTGATCTTTCGGTATTCACCCCAATATCTGGCTTCAGGGTTTTTTTATTATTATTAATAAGACCTTTTAAGATTCATGTTGTACATGTCGGGGAAGGATAGGGACAGACGGAAACAATGGGAAGAGCAGCCAGGAGCGGTAATTGAGGAGGGGTCTTAGATGTGAGTGGCCACACAATGCCCACCTTGGCCCGGGATGGTTTAGTGAGGGCGTCCCATGTGAGTGTGAAGCAGGGCACACATGAAAGGTGCCGGCTGGTGATTGTCACACGTGGAGGTTGAAGGAAGGGGCGGCAGGAGATGTCTGTACCATAGCAGGAGTGAGACTAGGAGCCGTGGGGACCCCAGGATCCCAAACCCATTTAGGTTGCAAGAGAAAGGAGGGGGTTACATTTTGGACATGTAAAAGAGACACACGAATAATCATGGGTCGAAGCAGAATAAAACAGGTGCTAAATGAGAAGAATGGGCAAAATACACTGTGTGCGTGTGTGTGTGTGTGTGTGTGTGTGTGTGTGTGCGTGTGTGTGCACATGTGTGTGCGTGTGTGTGCCACAGTTGTGGTGACTTGAGTCACAGCTGGCAAAATGAACAGCATTCAGGTGGATGCTCAGGGCCCGCTACCAAGTGTCCTTGTCTTTGACAATGAGCACTTAATTATGCATGGAGGCGGGGCCTGCCGGGCATCCTGCTCTTTCCATCATTAGCTTCTCTACCAGTCAATGCTAAAAGGAAAAAGAAAGGCACCAGGCAGCTGCTAAAAGGAAGCCCTAAGACGGCCCAACACCCTTTCTTCCTTCTTGCCCCAGGCTCAGCTTTCTGTGCAGCAGTAAACCAGAAAGGACGCCTGCCACCAAGGGACTCCCAGCACTTCGTTCGGCTCTACAGGGAAGCCTGGAGCTGGGTGTTTGTCAGGGAAGGAGCGACCCACACATAATTAAAACCCAGTCCGGGACTTTTTCTAAAGGAGAAGCAAAATATAATCAACATGACATCCCCGAAGACCGTGAAAGATCTGAAAGGAAGAACATAGCATCTATGTCTGCAGAGAGAAAAGGAGACCAGAAAACCAGAGTCTGCAGCATCGGCTTCCTGGGCAAAGATACGGAAGGGGAAAATTGGAATTAGATCACACCAGCAACGCAATTAAGGAGAATAAGATGCGCTTTTGCAAATATCGAGGGGAGAAGAGATTATAGAGAGGAAATAGGAGTTAATAAACGCAGAGGACCATGAAATGAATGGTGACCACAAACGGCTGAAATACCCAATTCCACTCTTTGTTGGCCTTTAACTAGGAAAACAAAGGAAAGAAATGGAGCAATTAAACAAGTGAGGACAACTGGAGGGGAGTGGAGTAGACACTGGCGGGACCAGCTAGCTGCCTCGGTCCTGCGGCGGCCGCGTTCCAGAACACAAGCACACCATGGGCTCCAGGAACAGTCCTGGTCCCACACTGGCTCGGGCTGGTGAGCACGGGTACTGTTTCCTGAGGAGCCAAGCAAGGGGAGGAGAGTGAGGAAGGGAAGAAGGAAGGAGGGAGGGAGGGAGCACGGAAAGAGGGAGGGGAGGAAAGGTAGTCCCAGCGAGGCACTCCTAACCAACAGTGTTAAGCTTGAATGTTAAATGACACCCACGGGCTCTGCATTGAGCTCCCGTCCCCAGCTGGTGGTGCCCTTTTGAAGGTCGTGGAGCCTTAAGGGGCTGAGGCCTGGCTGCTGGAATCTGTCCTTCGACTCTAAAAGGCTTTGAGGCAGGCTTTGAGTTTCCGGCCTGCAAGCTCTGCTTCCTGATCTCCACCG
The DNA here is from genome assembly GCF_949786415.1 of Peromyscus eremicus. Taxonomy (NCBI): domain Eukaryota; kingdom Metazoa; phylum Chordata; class Mammalia; order Rodentia; family Cricetidae; genus Peromyscus; species Peromyscus eremicus. The sequence goes on from NC_081421.1 coordinate 74,665,520, forward strand.
GTGAGAAGCCACTGCCTTAGGCTCCTGAGGCAGTAGAGCAGCCAGCCGCCATGCCTTCCTCACCACAGGAGACTGAGGTCCCTCTGGAGTCTGTGCCAAAATAAACCTCCCTTCCCTAAATGTTTCTGTCAGGTAATTGCTCACAGCGGTGGAACACTAAGTATGGAACTCTCGTGACCCATCCCTAACGCTCTCTACCTCCAGTCAGGCCTCAGCTTTCAGCAAGACTCAGCCCATCGTCAGCGTGGTCCCTTCCCCTCTCTTTCCTCCCTTTCCTCCTCACTGACAGCCGGGCGGGCGTCATGGACACCTCTGCTGGGGGTCTCCCTACCCAAAGCACACCTACAAGGTTGTCTTTTTTTTTTTTTTTTTTTTTTTTGTGAAAGGAAGGATAGCAAGCCAGGAGCGCACTGAGTGAACAGTCGGGCTCATTGGTTTTTGCTCCAGAGAAGTTGATTTCTGGATCTTGCAAGTCAAGGTCCTGGTATAGCCAGGTTCTATGACAGGCACTGGGGATGCAAAGGTACGTGACAGGGGCGTAGACGCCAAAGAGCTCTCTACTGATTAATGTCACACGCATGCACACACGCACACAGACACACACACACAGACACACACACACAGACACACACACACACACACACACACACACACAGACACACACCCCACGGTGTGATGCCTGCAGTCATGGTGGGTGTTCAGACAAGGTGTCCTGGTGGCTTGGAGGTAGCTCAGAGGAGGGAGCAACTCCATCCTCGCAGACCATGAGGGCTTCCAAAGGTCTCTGGGCTTGCTTCTGATGAATGACCAGAGTTTTGACAGGTGGCCAAGGCTGGCTTTTCAAGACAGCAGGAGGCCCATCTGTGAAGGGCAAGAGGCATCCACCGTGCACAGCATTCAGCACGTGAGGCGTTTGCTTTCCCTTCAAAGTCCCTTCAGCATAGTCCTCCAGCAGCCTAAGCATCTTCTCCTTCACCTGTTTCCTGCTGGAGAATTTTAGGATTAGCTTTAACTCCATCATCAAGGCACCCCACCTCCTTTTATTACCTTACAAAAGGAAAGACTACAATAGGCAGACAGGACCTTGTCAGCAGCATCAAGGGGTCTCTCTAGGAAGATGCCACCAGCCCAGGATGGGGGAAGGTACAGGACATATGAGCCTTCTCCAGGCCAAGGCAGGCAGGACATACATTGGCCCAAGCAGCAGCTAGAAGACCAAGGCAAAGGGGGCTGAAGCCAGTGGGGCTGGAACCAGGAGAACAAAGGGCGGGGCAGGGACGCAAAGGAATCTGGGAGGGTGAGCAGCTTCCAAGACCTAGAGGCCTGAGGCCATGCCCTGCTACTGAGCAGCATGGGAGATGTGATGGTTCATCTCCACTGTCTACCTCAATGGATGTAGACTCACCTAGAAGGTACACCTCTGGGGTGACTCCGAGAACATTCCCAGAGAGTAAGTATAACCGAGAGAGTAAGTATAACTGAGGAAGGACAACCCCGCCCCCATGTGGGTGGCACCATCTCATCATCTGGGTTCCCATAGTCCACAAACATGGGGAAAGGAGGAGGCTGGCATTTGTCTCTGTGGGTGGGTGCCATGGGACCAGCCGCCTCACACTCCTGCCACCGTGCCTTCGCTCACATGATGGACTGTGTCTCGCAGCCCATGAGCCCAAATAAAGCCCTCCTCAAGTTGCCTGTACCAGGTAGTTGGTCCCAGCAATACGAGACGTGATGAATACAACTGATCTTGTCATTCCATATTATTTTTTGCCAACTTTTTTCTTTGTAGGAAGAGGTGAAGGTAATAATCAAGATAAAAGAACTAAAGAGGAGTTGTTGACTTGGTAAAACACCCCGAGAAGTCAGACAATCAATCAATCATACAGTGTCAGAACTGGAAGGAAGCTTCAGAGGGAAGAAAAAAAACAATCTCTTACAGATCAACATTGACAGCTGTTCAAACACCCTCTGCTCCAGTGTTTCAGTCCCTGAGAGCAGACTGCCTCAAAAAGCAACCTTGGCTTTGTGAGAGGTTCTGAAAGCCGGAGGGGGTGGAGCGGAGGGACATGGTTTTCTTATATGGAGTCAAAATGTATCTCCGAGCGACTTCAACCCATTTGTCTTGGCTCTGTTCTCCGAAGGCAGAGCAGGCCAATGTCCCTTTTAAATGTGCTGCCCAGAAAGCAACACCAGACTCTAAATGTGGTCTGATTTAGTTAGAGCCCCATGGGGAATTGGAAGGGGGTGGGAAATAATAAAGCCACCGAGTTAACCAGCTTTGAAAAATGACAGACATAGAAAGCTCGCATAAGTAGAGCCTTAAGATCATAAGCTAACGGGGGACTCTGAAAATATGCAGCTGGGTTCTCTCCCACAGAGGCAACCCACACCTAAACCTGTCCAAGCCAGACAGGTTGACCTATTTTTCAAGGTATCCTAAAGTCAGGGTTCCATGGATGTTGACTGTAGAGAGGTTTCTCACAAATCACACAAGTCAAATGCTGTGAATTATTTTGGAATCAGTTTTCTTGTAGACTAATTTACTTTAGCATCCCCCTCTCGAGTGCTGTTACCTCCCCTGCCACATAAACTGTCTCCCAAATGAAGCCGCTTTTTCTGTCGTATCCCAGGAGTGTGTGTCCGTCTGCTCCTGCAGTGTTTCGGTTCCTACCGCGTTGATTAACCACACCTCCTCTATTATTCGCCTTGTTTGTTTGTTTGTTTGTTTTCATGGGATGCATGCTACTGATCCTTACGCTGTTGCTCAAAGTGTGGGCAAGCTGAGTCTCTGTCAGGTGAGTCCCTTCAATTAGCAGTGCCTTCCAAACGCATTTACTTTGAGTTGCTGTCTGGGGGCAGCCTGGGAGAAAGCGAAACATTGGACCCTTGGAGCCAGAGAGGATAATGCCACAGTGTGGGTGAGGTGAGGTGGGGTAATACCTCCCCAGCACTGTAAGAAATGAGTAACTGCACTCGGTTCCCGCAGCCCAAAACACAGCCATGCCTCCCTGTCTTCAGAATGAAGAGTCCTTTTTAAAGTAAATGTTCTTCTCGGTGATTTTTTTTTTTTACAAGTTCTGAAGTCCATGAACAAACACAGCATCTATCAAATTTCTCATCCGCCTTCTCTCCAAACCTCCCCGGGGTGGGGTCCTCCTCACAGTCCCTCCCACACACAGAGGTTAACTTCTGTGGTACAGCGAAGGCCTCACCAGGTTCCTGCTCTAATGGCCAAGCTGTTTCTCGTTAGCATTTGAATGTCTGTCTCCTTCTGAATGTAGGGCACCTAAAATCCTGTCACTAGGGAGGCTGAGGCAGGAAGATTTGAGTTCCAGGAGAGCCTGGGCTATGTAGTAAGGCCCTGTCTCAAAAAAAAAAAAAAAAAAAAAAAAGCTTTTACTAATTAGTATAGTAAAACAAAGTGTCTCCTCCTCACTTCCCTTTTCCACGTTACTTGGGTCTTTTTGTTTTCCTCAAGCTCTCCTCTAGAATACAACTTTAAAAATTGATTTACTAATAGGGTCCGGTCTCAGGGCCATGGTGCACAGGGGGAGTCCGGGGACAGCTTGTGGAGTCAGTTCTCTTCTCCTACCCCTCTGTGGGTTTGGAGAGCAAACATAGATCATCAGGCCTGTGCAGCAAGAGTCTTCACTGGTTGAACTCTAAAGCACCCTAAGCTGGGATTCTGTTATGTATAAGATCATCTCTCCTGCCTGCCTTGAGTCCCTCAAGACACCATCGCAACAAGAATGAATGCCTATCCACCCTCACTGGGACCTTCCTCCTGATGCTCCAAATTCTGGAGACTCCAGTGTATAATAACAGTTCTTAGGGTGTTGTTCAGATCTTAGATGGTCTTTTAATAAAAAACCTGGTACCAGATATTGGCGTAAAAGCTGAAAGATCAGAGAAGCAGAGCAAGCCACAGCCAACCTCACCAACTCCACGAATCCTCAGACGAAAAGCCTCTGAGTCCTCCTCACTCCATAGGGTCTCAGCTGAACCACCTTAGTTCCTGTTTCCTCATGCCTGATATACCTTTCTCCGCCCAGCCATGTCACTCCCAGGGATTAAAGGTGTGTGTCCTTCCCAGTACTGGGATTAAAGTTGTGTGCCACCACTGCCTGGCTCTGTTTCCAGTGTGGCCTTGAACTCACAGAGATTCAGATGGATCTCTACCTCCCAAGTGATAGAATTAAGGGTGTGTGCCACCACTGTTTGGCCTCTATGTCTAATCTAGGGGCTGGCTGTTCTCTGATCCTCTGGCAAGCTTTATCGGGGTACACAATATATCAGCACATTAGGGTCCACGGAGCTTGGAACTGAACCATAGAAATGCTGCTCTTGAATGTTTTTAAAGCTCAATGAAAAATGAATATGCAGCAAATTAGGGCTAATGTGGACTCCATCCCCTGAACTGGTTCCTATGAGGTCAACCCTGTGGGGTACTGGGGGTACAATGATGTGGTACGGCAAGTTAGGGTTAATGTGGACTCCATCCCCTGAACTGGTTCCCATGAGGTCAGCCCTGTGGGGTACTGGGGGTAAAATGATGTGGTTCAGTATTTGAACCAGTCAGAATTCTTGGTTGCAAACAAATGAAACCCAGTTTAGCTGATATGAACAGAGAGAATGTGAAGGAGATAAGTCAGCTGGAACAAATGGGACCACGTTCTGGAATTACGATAATCTGATGGCATGGGCACCTCTCTTCCAGGACATGGGAAACTACCACACAGCAGAGCGAGTGAACCATTTGGCTTCTCTGTGTTACTCAGAGGCAAACCCCACAGAGAACCTTGCAGCTAATGAACCAGAGGTGCTCACATCCAAATGCTGGAGGGCAGGACAGCAAGGACCTCTTTTCTTGGGAGAAATCCCCCGAGTCTGCTGCTGGGCAGTGTCCCAAGTGAAAAATGTCCAGTGATTGTTGAATAGTTTTCAAGTTTTGTTTTATTTTTAATTATGTGTATGAGTGTGTCTTTGTGTCATATGTACATGTGATTACAGGCACACTTGGAGGCCAGATGGGGGCGTTAGATACCCTAGAGCTGGACTTACAGGCAGTTGTAAGACTACTGAACTCTGGTCCTGTGCAAAAGCAGCAGGTGCTCTTAAGCACTGAGCCATCTCTCCATCCCTAGGGGGTCTTCCTGATGAATGAAACAGTCAGCCTTGGTGGTGCCCACTGGTCATCAGCTGAAGAGGATGAAGTAGGAGGATCTGAAGTTTGAGGCCAGCCTGAGCTGTGTAGCAAGATCTTGTCCCAGAAAACTGAAAGAGAAGGAGAAGGGTGGCAAGGGGATGAACAGGTCAAACTTAATCAATGGCGGGACCAAAGAGACAGCTGAGCAGTTAGCGCTCTTGCAAAAAACCAAAGAGGGCTCCCAGCACCCAAGTTAGGTAGCTTACAAACTCCTGTAACTCAAGATCCAGGGGAGCCAATGGCATCCATTACCACCTGCACTCAAGTTCACATACGCTACTCCCACCCACTTATGCATAATTTAAAATATTCTTTAAAAATAAAAACTGTAGTTGGCTTTTTTTACTCTTTGTTCTTTTGAGGGGCCCACCACCCAACTCCCAAATAAGTACACAGAGGCTTATTTTTTCTTATAAATGCCTGGCCTTAGCTTGACTTGTTTCTAGCCAGCTTTTCTTAAATTATCCCATCTACCTTTTGCCTCTGGGCTTTTATCTTTCTCTATTCTCTACACCTTTCTTTACTTCCTATTCTTGCTGTGTGGGTGGGTGGTGGGCCCCTGATGTCCTCCTCTCCTCCTTTTTCTTGCTCCCTGATCTTATCTTCCCAGATTTCTCCATCTATTTATTCTCTCTGCCTGCCAGCCCCATCTATCCTTTCTCCTGCCTAGCTGTTGGCCGTTCAGCTCTTTATTAGATCAACCAGGTGTTTCAGACAGGCAAAGTAACATAGCTTCATAGAGTTAAGCAAATGCAGCATAAAAGAATGCAACACATCTTTGCATCATTAAACAAATGTTCCACAGCACAACAAATGCAACACATCTTCATCTAATATTCTACAACAAAACCCAATGGTAAAAATCTTGCTTGTAGATCCGTGGAAGGAAAACAAAACAAAACAATGAACGGGATTGATAAATGAAGAATGATTGAAAACTTGGAGGGAAAATATTGAAAAAAACAGAAGACCCAAATTGTGGTCCTAAGTTTAGAGGCTCCTTGTAGTCAGGATACATGAGCAGGGACTGCTTTTCTCAAACTCTTTGTTTCGCTCAATCTATGCCAGAAAAACTTGGAATTGCAGATTCATCATCACTCAGGAATACTTTACTCACAGCTGCTGTGTCTGAGAGAGAAAAGGCATAATATCTTAACCATGACCTGGAGATTGATTTTCCATAAAGGAAATCTGGAGGCGGGCAGTCCTGGCCTGAGCTGTTGGTTTTGTGGTGTTCTCAAGCCCAGGCCTCTTTACTGTTTTTCTTTGTCTTCATTAGTAGTCTGTTCCTCCTAGCCACAAGGATACTTCAAAGCTGCTGGAACTCCAGCCACTGTGGCCATACTCCAGACATGAAGTGGACAGAAAGTAAAAAGGACAAATGGAAAACAAACAGCAATACCAAAAAGACCTGGGCCTGCTTGATGACCCTTAAACTCAGGATCACGTTTAACAGTGTCGTAACAACCACCAAAACTGTAAGCCAGCCTGGGAAATTCTGCTCTCTGCTACTCAACATGGAGCCTGCAATTAGCGGCCCAGGAAGTCTCAGAGGGAGATGGAGATTTGGTTGGTGGTCTTTGTCTCTTTTTGCTCTTACTTTGTCCCTTCCTCAAGTCCCTTTGGGTAGTGTCACTTAAAAGCAAGGAAACCCCCGTGTAAGACACCAGAGCAGACAGCTCTGGGGCCTGTTTCTGTTTCTGCATCATGGGGCATCATGGGGCATCATGGGGCATCATGGGGCATCATGGGGCAGGGCACTCTAAGAAGCCAAGTCAGGACACTGGCTGGCCAGAGCATTGCGTGACCACTTCAACTCCAGTGGTTCCCCCTCCTTCTCATAGCTACTCCATGAGGTGGGCACAGTGGCACCCACTGAGGAGCCGAGGATCAGTGGCAATTGGGAGCTAACCTGCTGATGGTGAGTGTGAAGACAGGTTAGAGCCCAGTGTCAGGCTAACTCACGAGTCCAAGCTCTCAGCCAACATCCCGAAGGCACAACACGGCCCCACCTTTAATCCCAGCACCCGGGACACAGAGGCAGGGGGGCCACTGAGTTCAGTGCCAGCCTAGTCTATATTGAAAGTTCTAGGACAACTAGGGTTGCATAATGAGACCCTGTCTTGAGAAGGAGGAGGAGGAAGAGGAGGAGGAGGAGGAAGAGGAGGAGGAGGAGGAGGAGGAGGACTATTCCTTTCCTTAGTCAGTCTAGGTACACTTTGGTGACCACACCAGTATTTCCAACATAGCAGAAAGTTCTAGAAGATGACATTTTGGGACTTCCATTCCTTGTCAAAAAGGTAAGGAGAGGATCAATCTCCTCACCTCCAGCCTCCTTCTCTTATTTCTACTGTCTTGCCTCATTAAACCATCAGCTCTGCCCTGCAAAGGGATGGAAGGAATTCTGGGAAGCAAAGAGCCAGTGAAAGCTGGAGCTGGCAACCTGTACCATTAGCTCCTTTTCACTCAGGGACAGAGAGCTGCCAGGGAGCTACCTGGCAGGTGAGCACTAGCTGAGCTGAATGCCTGGAGGTGACCCTGTGGGCACATCGCTCAGCCTGTTTCTCCTTTCAGTGGCCTGTATTTCTCCTTTCCCCATTTCAATAGAGTGAAGTGTGCTTCCGTGAAAACCTCCTCTTTGAAAAGGTCACAAAGCTCCCAGCTGCGGCAAGGAGGGGGCTGCAGAACACACTGGCATCTTTTCTCGGTTGTTGCCCTAATTACACATAATAAAGGTATTTAGTTCTAGAAGAATAGCTGGTGAGCCTGAACTATCATAAAAAGGCCTTGCCAAGAGCCGCTTCCTTTGTCAAGAGACAACTTGCTTGCAGACAGTGGGAAGCTGTGATTCATCCTTAAACCACAAGTGTTACAAGAAATCCGATTCATGGGGAGTGGCTGTTGCACAAACTTTTAAGCAATGACAAGATCCTCAGTCCTTGGCTATTTTCTATGACTGCCACCAATGCCTTGACTAGAATGTATGATGACAGAAGATCACTGCAGCGCACGTTGGGACTCGTTTACCAAGGATCAGCCGCCTTTGTCTGGGGCAAGCTGCCTATTTCTTTAAATAAAGTTTTATCAGAACACAGCTCTGCTCAGTTACTTACATACTATTATGGCTGTCTTTGCACTCCAGCAGTAGAGCTGGATGGTTGCAGCGGATGCCTCATGGCCTGCCAACTCCATAATCCTAGCCAGATGACTCTTGATACACAGTGTGTTGGCCTCTGACTTGGCGGGTGACAGGTGGGCAGCAGCGTGTCCAAGGCTGTGCTGGGTTCCTCTGGAGGAAGGTGACTTAGTCAGGGTTCACTAAGAGAACTGATAGAACAAATATCTACACATTAAATGGGGAATTATTAGAGTGGTTTACAGACTCGTCCGACAACGGCTGTCTTCTGACAGAAAGGCCAAGAATCCAGGTCTCAGCGGTTCTAGTCTGGTCCTAGACTCCCAGAGGATCCCAGAGAGCTGCTGGTCTTCTGTCTACACTGGGATCCTGAGGAGATGGGCTCTACACCAGTGAGGGAATGCCTCAGCCACAGGATAGATGAACCCGTTAATGAGACTGAGGCGTCCAACGTGGTGGCAAGAGTTTCCACCTAAAAACTGAGAAAAAAGATTCTAAAACGGAGCTAAAACCAGCTTCCTAATTGTCTCTCTCAAATGAGTGGCAGCTGCCAGTTGGAGCTACTGGCAGGAATGAGGCCTCTGCAAGTGGCACATTAAGCTGCATGGTGGATTTAGACTTTGACAGTACAAAACAAAAAAAGAGGTTTCTGGACTACATGCTGCTTGGATAAAAGCATAGACCCACGATAGCTCCCAGAGTTGGCGGTAAACGGTAAACGTAGCCATGTTGGGAAGCTGAGGTGGGCGGAGCCAGCAGCCACAGCTGCTGCAGTTTAAGGCAAGAGATTCACAATAAGAGAGATTCAGATGTAATAGTTTACAATGTGTGTAAAATATACGTAGGCTTAAAAGAGACAAAAAAGGTGATATATACAGTTATAGAAACAAATACATAGTTTTAAAAAATAAAGTCTTTAAAGAGACAGTAAAGGTAGTATAAAAAATAAGCCATGTAAAAATGGATATTACACAGAGAATCTGGATTATGTTGTCTTTGGGACTTTTAACTGCAGAAAAACATTTGATCATAAAAGATGTTGAGTTAAATCAAAATGTATATTTTAAAGATACCTTGACTTCAAAATTTGGATATAAGGATATGTTACTTTGGAAAGGAGTCTCTACTTTTGTTCCCACAGAAAGCCAAAGGCTATGGATTTGTTCCAGATTAAGATACATCAGGTTTGACCAGCCAAGACCCCCTGAAGGTCTCCGATGACACCATGGCCCAGATGATCCAACATCCAGAATGGTTTGAAGGCATCTGGCTCAGACGATACAGCCTCATGGACTATTCCATAATTCTAAAATTTTCTTTGTTTCCCCATAAGATACAGCGCCCCCTTCCAGCAGGAAGTAGTAAGAGAAGCTACGTCCAAATTCCCAAATTACATGTAATTTTACTTTGTTAAGGTTAAAACCTTCCTTTTGGAAAAAAAAAAGGGGGAAGTGCTGTGGGATGTATGGCAAATGTGTTGCTAATTAATCAATAAAACACTGATTGGCCGTTGGCTAGGCAGGAAGTATAGGCGGGGCAAGGAGGAGAATAAAGCTGGGAAGTGGAAGGCTGAGTCAGAGAGACACTGCCAGCCGCCATGATGAGAAACAGCTTGTGAAGATGCCGGTAAGCCATGAGCCATGTGGCAAGGTATAGATTAAAGGAAATGGATTAATTTAAGCTATAAGAACAGTTAGCAAGAAGCCTGCCACGGCCATACAGTTTGAAAGCAACATAAGTCTCTGTGTTTACTTGGTCGGGTCTGAGAGGCTGCGGGACTGGCAGGTGAAAGAAATTTGTCCTGACTGTGGGCCAGTCAGGAAAACTCTAGCAACAGTTCTAGTCTGGTCCTAGACTCCCAGAGGATCCCAGAGAGCTGCTGGTCTTCTGTCTACACTGGGATCCTGAGGAGATGGGCTCTACACCAGTGAGGGAATGCCTCAGCCACAGGATAGATGAACCCGTTAATGAGACTGAGGGCCAGCAGGCAAAAAGCCGAAGTTTCCTTTGATCCATGTCGTCTTATGTGGGTAGCCACCAAAAAGTGTGGTCCAGCTTTATGGTGGGTCTTCCCACCTCAAATGATCTGATTAAAAAAAAAAAAATCCCAGGCCCAGCTGCTTTGGTTTCAGTTGATCCCAGATGTAGACAAGTTGAGTGCCAAGATTAGCCATCACAGAGGGTAGGTGCCACACTTTTCTCCCGCACATCCATCCCCCTGTAGCAGCTTTTTACTTGGGTCCTCTCTTGCCCCTTGGAGGCTCTTCTTCCCACAAGCAATGATCAAAGCTAACAAAAGCCATCGAATTTCATAGAAATACCCCGAATCCTTAGAGTGACCCACAGAGCCCTCTACCGGCCCACCACCAACCATGCTACTTAATGGCCTGATGGATCCTCAGGGCTCCCTCTTCCCCAGTCACTCCTGCCTTCTCACGAACTCTCATGTTGCCAGACATCTGTCCACCAAGAAGCAGAGGTGGCTAGTGGGCCACTAAAAATGCCTGTCACAGTATGGCCTTCCTGCTGGAGGCAGCCACTTCGCCAGGTTCCCTGACATTCAGAGGTGATCATGTGACTGATTTTCCCTGCTTGACCATGACCAAAGGTGATGCTCTTGTGATGAGAGGATAGGAAGGTCTTTAAAACAACACACACACACACACACACACACACACACACACACACACACACACACACACATTTCTGTGCTTTCTTTTACTTCATGCCTGCAGCTTTGGTAGGAAGAATTCAGAGTTCCTTTTAAACAAGGAAACCACAAAACTGGGTATTTTGGGTGTCTGGGCAACATAGCACCAGGCTGGAGAATAAGCAAGAAGTAAACACTGGGGGCTGGAGAGAGGGCTTAGAGGCTAAGAGCACTTGCTGCTCTCCCAGAGGACCCAAGTTCGGTTCTCAGTACCCACGTGAGGTGGCAGAATTCCGCTTTTCTCCCTAGCACACATCCTCTGACACAGACACTCTTGATTAAAATTTTGATTGGATTCAGAGACACTTACAAGGTTAAGATGGCAACCCTGAATCCATCTGTGGGGTGCCTCCTGAGACAGGGAGATCATTAGGGCTCTGACCTGCAGATAGCAGAATCACTGATGGATTCAGAGTTGAGTGGAGGAATGGGAGGCGGTGGAAATGCACAGGCCTAGTTGGAAAAGTGGGTGTGGAGGTATAACAATTAAAAACCCGGAGTCCGATATCGAGGGGAAAGCTGAAAGATCAGAGAAGCAGAGCAACAGCCACGTCTTATCTCTAGCTAGCTCTGCCCTCTGATCTCCAGGCAAGCTTTATTTATCAGAACACAAACCAAATGTCACACAACATGTTTATGGGTATTTTGACTCACATGCTATAGGGAGTGGGTGAAGTCCTGAGCAGGTGAAGTTCTGAGAAAGTGTGTATCACTTGATATTAGTTGCTCGTGTCAACAACCAAGAAATCAAACCTATGGAAAATTGGCAGTCTTTTCCTCAGGTCAGATTTGGAAAGACAAACCTTCCTTTATCCAAATGTATGAGTATTTAGGAATAATTGACCTTTGTGTACAAACACTAGCAACTTGAAGTTCCTCCTCCCATATTTACAGCCTGAGACTGCTTGCCGATAGATGCCCGTACCAAGCCTAGCTACCCCTTCCCTTGCTGTACATAGTAAACACAATGAGCTCCGAGTTGTGGCGGTAGTTGGTAGACTCCATCAGAGTCCACACAGCCTACCTGACCCCAGCTATTCTGTGCTCATGTCTCTCGGTTTTTTTAGTTTGTCTGTCCGTCATTCCTTCACCACTCCTAGGCAGAGTTCCAGGGCCAAGCTGTGGAGGATTTGGTAATGAGTGTCTATGCAGCACGAGTGTGCCTAGTGTCCTCAGAGACCAGAAGGGGGTGTCAGATTCCCTATAACTGGAGTTACAGACAGTTGTGAGTACCCACGTGGGTGCTGGGAATTGAACCCACATCCTCTGGAAGAGCAGCTAGTATTCTTAACCACTGAGTTATTTCTCCATCCCTTAACTATCATTGATTTTTAAGATTTATTTTGAGGAGTGGTGAGATGTCTCAGTGGCTAAGAGCATTTGATACTCTTGCAGAAGACTCAGTCAGTTCCTAGGGCCCACATGGTGGCAGCCATCTATAACTCCAGTTCCTAGGGATCCAATACCCTCTTCTGGCATCCACAGGCACCAGGCACCTATGTGGTACACATAAATACATATAAGCAAAATACTCATACACTTAAACACATCTTTTTAAAAAGATTGTATTTTTAAATTATGTGTATATGTGTGTCTGTGCACCTGGATGTAGTTCTGACAGAGGCCAGAAGAGGGTGCCAGATCCCCTGGAGCTGGAGTTACAGGCAGTGGTAAACTGTCCAATGTGAGTGCTGGGAACTGAACTTGGGTCTGTTGGGAGAGTAGTAAGTTCTCTTAACCACTGAGCCTTCTCTCTAGCCCCAGAACTGACTAGTATTTGATACCACAGACAATACATCCCGAGGCAGGAGCTGCCTTGGCTTTCCAGGCTCTCCTTGTCTCTGGACAGATGAGATTAAGGACAGTAATGGCATATTGTGAGAACTCCTGTGTCACAGGGAACCCGGGTCCTCTGAGGCTCAGGGATGGGCATCAAAATTCACCTCAGGAGCCAGTGGGAGCTTGCCAAAGCGGACAGCACTTAGCAGAAGAACCCAGAAGAGGTTTTCCTGGCATAAGGGAGGGCAGGTGACATGCCGTAGCCTGGTGGGTGGGAGGAACCCAAACAGTCAGCCACAGTGTGAACTCAGGGCAGGAGGGAGTGGCGGCGAGGGCAGAAAGGCCTGTGGGGCCTGGGTCATGAACAGACTTGCTTGTTGCCTGAACTCTGTCTTGAAAGCAATGGGAACTGAGCAAGAGCCATCCAAGCAGGCCGACGCATAATGTGCGTGCACTTTATGGGGCTCCTTCTGACAGCAGCTTGTAAAACAGCCTGGCTTAGAGGCGAGATTCGAAGCCAGATGAGGCAAGTATATCAGCATGCCCAGGGGTAGTTCTGGATCTCAACCCAAACTGCTGCTGCAGGATAGCTCATGCTGCATGGCCTAACGCTGGCCCACAGGAGCCTGTGGCTTTTTGCACTTCCATCCTCTCTGCATCAGGTAAGGCATGGGGGTCCTCTGGGTCTAGTTTCCCGCACTGGGAGCCCCAGAACACATCTCCAGCAGCAAATCTTCGGATTCTGATGGAGCCCTATGCTCTGCCTTCCCTGCCTCGGTGAACAGGTCCTGAGGGATGTTGCCACTCTGATGAGCTGTGGCCATACATTGGCCTTTGAGCATATTCAAAACGTTAGGGTCCAACTCAAAGCAAAGCAGTTTGGTGTCCCCAAACACCAGGCCTGTCATATTGTAACATAAGCACGGAGGGTCTTTGCTCTGAGGAGTGACAGAAAGAATATTTGGGGTATGCAGACAATTGGACTGATTTTAGGTGGTTGGGGCTGACATTCTGAGTTGGAAGGAGCCAAGGAAGATGGCTGAGATGTTAGCGGCAGGGCTCTACCTACCTGCCTGGAGGTCCTCAGTATATCCCCAAAGTTCATTTTCTTGAGCACATTTAGAAGTTCCCACAGGTCAGTGTCCACACTCTGGACTGTACACCGCCAGCAGCAGACATGGAGAGGAAGGCTCATTTCTATCGTGCCTTTAGGCTCCCCACCTGTGGGACAATAGCTGAGGATCCTAGAGATGGCGAGGAGGGGAAGGAGGTCTCTTGGGATGGGCAAAAATCCTAAGCTGAGCCAGGAGTGAGCCTAGGACTCTGATTTCCAGTGGTGAGTCATGAAAGCTGAGAAAGGATCAAGACAGCCCTCTTCCCGTGTTTGTACAAAACCATGCATGCTGTGAGAGGCAAGGCTGAGTTTCAGGAGCTTAGGGAAGGCCAGAGGGGCTTCTGGAGTGTAGGAGAAAGGTGACCAGGTGGGTGTGAGTGAAGTCGGAAGCAAGGACCAGCTCTGGCCCAGCCCTGTGAGGCTTTGAGAGGTTGAACAAATGTCTGAAGGAGAGGGTGCTGTTGCCCAAAGCTGGCTCTTCCAGATGCTCTGAGGCTCTCAGTCTCCATGAGTAGCACGGAGGCTTGAGTCAGATCCCCAGAAAGGTGGGGAAAGCCACCTGGTTGAACAAGGAGGGAAGGGAGACTAGTCTCCTCCCTGAGGGAACTGCCTTTCATCTCCAGCCATGTATGACACGACCCTGGAGCCAGTGTCATTAGATCTAAATTTCTGAGGGATGTGGAAGAGCCAGACTCTTTATCAGCGGCAACAGAACCCCCAAACGCCAGCAACTTACCATGGCAACTGTTCTTTTCCACCCATGATACATACTGGCAGCAGCGACACTGGTCCACGTGTCTTCTCAGGCTAGCATCCGGGTTGAGGAGGAGACCCCATCCAGGACTTGGCCTCTCTTGGTACCTTTAGAAGTCACTGGCTCCAGGTGAAACAGGCCACCTCCACCCATGCTTCGAGGCAATTCCTTGGCCGAGCCTGGGTGAGGGGTGAATAGGAACACCCCACTCCTCCACATGGAGCCATGCCACTCAGGTGGCCACTAAGCTGTCAGAGATGGAGAGAGCAGTCCTGTGCTCTTCTTTGAAGCAATCATACTGTCAGAACGCCTTGAGTATGATAGTCTTCTCAAAATGAAAAAAACGTTAGTTTACTCTAATATTGTGACTCTTCACTGGCCCCTACTAATCACAGCTTTCTTTTGTAGGTGCCTATAAAGTCCCCTTTAATGCCAGGCGGTGGTGGCACACGCCTTTAATCCCAGTACTCCAGAGGCAGAGGCAGGTGGATGTCTGAGTTCGAGGCCAGCCTGGTCTACAGATCAAGTTCCAGGAGAGCCAGGGCTATACAGAGACCCTGTCTAGAAAAACAAATGAGAGAGAGAGAGAGAAGGAAAGTAAAGGAAAAGACTCCTTTAAACAATTCATTCATACATGTGCTCTAAAATTTGTAGAGCTGCTGTTCTGAAATTTTGAGAACTCACTTCCATCAATTCTGCACTCAGAATGTTTTCTTGGATCTAGTTTGGTTCAGCTCGGTTCACCACCCTTCTTTGGAGATGATTGACACAACTCAAGACTCTCTTGGGCACCATCTCTCTCAAGAAATGTGGCATCCTCTGAGACAAGAGGCTCTCTCAAAATTGTTAGCGGTTTTTTCACGGAAGGCACCGGGCCCTACTGTTTTCCTTGGGAAGACAGGTAGTCAGAGAAATCTCCATTTGAATCTGCATCAAGCTTAGCATGCTGCACATCTGTAACCCCAGCCTTTCAGAGGCTGGGGCAGAAGAACTATGAGTTCAAAGTCAGCCTGGCCTATACAGGAAGACCCTGTGTCAAAGGAAAAAGGGGAGAATGAGGAAGAGGAGGAGGGGAAGAGAAGAAGCTTCAGCTGCATCCGTCTTTGCTCACAGAGAAGGCAGTGACTTGAACTCATCTGGGTGGTACCCTGGGTTACCTGCATCATGGATCTTGTTGTTACGTACAAAAATACACACAAAGCGAGTGCCCAGCATGCTGTTTGGAACACAGGGAGCCATCTTTAGTCTAGATGGTGATTTGAGGTTTGGATTAGAGTCTGGTTTCGGCTGTGTGTATGTTTTTGTAAGTGGTCCAACTCGAGCTGCGGCCTCTGAGTCTCTTGCATTCCAAGGACAGGAACGATGTTCCTTAACTCTGTAGGAATGTAGTGAATTACAGTATTTGCTTATTCTTGCAGAGTTGAGTGTTTTCTCAGAGCAATTGTTTGTGAGAGCTGATCCCAGAAGACTGCGGAAGGACGCGCCAGCTCAATTCTCCCTGGGAGAGATGGGAAAGGTGAACTAAGGGCATAGGGAGCAGCCTGGAGGAGAGGTTTCTGTCCTTTGCACAGCATTATTGTGGCTAGATGACTCTAAAGTCCCGGGGACTGTTGTGCTCTGCTAGAACCACTGTACTGGGTGTCCCAGGACAAGATTGCAGTTATGCTGAGGAGAGAATGGTACCATTGACCATCGCCACAGAGGAGCATTACAGAGAACTTGGGCAAGAGAGTAGGCCTCAGATCTCCTTGCTTTCTCTGGGTGTTACAGGGATGAGGCTGGGATTCTAGACAGTATGGCCCTCACTTTGGGGCCCTGGCGGTATAGGCTGGCTCATGGTGGGTAGAGGAGCCCTGGAGGGAGACAACACAACTTGGATATGGAACAAAAGCACCTAGCCAAAGAGGGTACTCTCAAGCCATGTGTCGAAGGACAGGGTTCTATGTAGCCTGGTGTGAACTGTCCCTTCTGGAAGATAGGCATGGTGTGGCCATGTTGGAGTAGGTGTGGTCTTGTTGGAGGAAGTGTGTCACTGTGGAGGCGGGCTTTGAGATCTCATACATGCTTAAGCCACGCCCAGTGTCTTGACCATTTCCTATTGCCTGTAAGCCAAAATGTAGGACTCTCAGCTGCATCTCCAGCACTGTCCGCCTGCACACCACCATGTTGCACCGTGATGATAATGGACTAAACCTCCGAAACTGTAAGCGAAAGCCACACCAAGTAAATGTTTTCCTTGATAAGAATTGCCATGGTCATGATGTCTCTTCACAGCAATAGAAACCCTAACAAAGACACAGCCCAATGAAACTGCCACAGATCATGAAGAAATCATCTACCTGCAAAGCCACTGACCTGCTCTAGGGGTAAGGGACATTTTGTAACATGTACAAAGGCATCCCTGAGTATGAGTCTAAGGATGCTGCAGGTCATTGTTCATAGTCGGCCATTTTTCTTTGCTTCATTAGTTTTTCTTAGTTATCCTGCCTTCTCTACTCGACCCTCCTTTCTTTCTTGCTAGGTGGTATTGCTACATAGCCCAAGCTGGCCTCAAACTCACAAGTTTCTACCTCAGGCTCTCAGATTCAAACGTGCTATCCTCCCGCCTCAGACTCTAAGGGGCTGGGACTTCACAAATACAATGTACATCTGGCTGACTGCTTTACTTTGAATGTTAAATAAAGACTTGTTAAGAGTCAGAGGTTTGACTCTCCCTTGAGAGGCCCGTGCTGGTTCTTAATGCCCATACTTAAATCTACAGTAAAAACCTTTTCTTAATAAACTTTAATTAGCTTCAAAAACAAAGGAATCAGAAGACCAGCTCTAGGCCGTGGAAATAGGTATGTAGAAGCGGGGGAGGCAGAGAAAAGCTTTTGTGTTTGTGGCTCTATGAGGAGGGGGAATTGGCCAGCCTCAGCTATCTCACAGCTGAGGACAGATGGCAGCGAGGCCAGCATCTCTTGTCCTCGGGCTTGTCTGGAAGTGGTGGCAGTAGATAAGGTCACAGTGGCCTGAAGGAAATGAGTCACTCCACAAAACTCATTAGTAGCAAGGGAAGATTGTGGAAGGCAGTCAACACTCAGAGCCTGGTAGCCGAAGAACCTCAAAGGATTGCTCTGACAGACTGGGTCTTGCTGGGACAGGAAAGGTGTTCCATCAGTGTGCCAACTCTGCTCCTGGCCATTGTGTACACATGGCTGCGGCTTGTTCAGAGCACCATTCCATCTGCCTTTCCCAGTCTGAGGATTCATCTTCTGGATAGAGAGCTGGGGTGGCACACTTCTTTCTTGGTGTCATCTACTAAGGAAGTGCAGTGAAGTCAACTCCCACCCCCTTCCTCACGGATGCCCATCCTTGGTCCCAGACCCCAGTTTTTCCACTTCCTTCTGATGATGAAAGATGAGATGAGGCTGCCAGCATGGGGATCGCTCACCAGAAGCCCTGAGTCTAGCACATCGGTTCTCAACCTGTGGGTCACAACACCATTGGGGGGTTTGAACAACTGTCTCATGGAGGTCATCTAAGACCATTAGAAAACAGAGATATTTACATTATGATTCATAACACTAGCAAAATTACAGCTATGAGGTAACAATAAAAATAAGTTTATGGTTGGGGGTCACCACAACATAAGGAACCATATTAAAGGGTCACAGCATTGGGAAGGTTGAGAAACCACTGGTCTAGCAGAATGGGGTCGCTGGTCGTCTTCACTCATCTTGCTGCTGTACCTGCATGGGGAGATGTGCCATCAGAAGGGAGGGAGGCTCTTGTCTCTGAGCTGCCCTGGTTCTGGCTGGGGCACCTGCTTCTGGTTACTTATACCTGTGTCTGTGTGCTGGTCTCTGCTCCCTCGTGAGCTATGAATTCTCATTTGTCTGCTAGAAAACAAATCCATTTGCTCCCATGTAGTCCCTGTTTCCTGTGCCTGGTATTCTGCTTCCAGGGCCAGCCAGATCCTGTGGCCTGTCCCTTGGCTTTCTGACCTTACTCCCAGTACCTAGCCCCTGAGCTGACACTTCACAGGAACTCCTCCTGGTGTCTTCCGGGGGCCATACACCCTATTCTCACAACAGCCATTTCCTTATTCTCCTGATTTCTCCACCCACAGGGTCTGTGGCTTTGTGCACAGTGTTAGGCCTCAAACTCAGGACAAATGGTGAGGTGACTTTGGATATCAAAGCAGATGCTAGCTGCCAGGTTCTCGGCAACTACATGTTACAGAATCATCCTAGCTGGCATACCCTGCCCCCTACCCTAAATTCCCCAATCCAGGGCCAGGGCTGGGTATCTTCCCCCGGCTTCTCTTCCCTGTATAATCCAGCCATTTTGGCTACGCTGGTCTCTTTTGCCTCTTGGCCACTTGGTCCACAGCTCCTGTCTTAGTTTCCTCTCCTCCCTCTCTTCTCTTCCTCGCCGCCCTCCCCCTCCACGGCTCAGTTCAGCCTGGGCCCTTCCAGGTGCCTCTGGCTGCACTCTCTCTCCTATCTGTGATAAACCTCCTCCACCCATACCTATGGAAAAATGAAAGGGAGACATTTTTCATTCACACAGATGTCACATCTTAACACAAAGTCCCTTGCTCTCCTTCCTCACAGCTCTCTCCTTTGAGGAGAGAGTTCTTTTCCATTCTGCATCTCATCTGCCTGCTCAGTGAAACCATTATAGTGGCCTGGATCTCCCTGAGCTTAAATCCCAAGGCCTCCCTCCTCAGTACCCCAGGATGCTCTGTGCCCACCCCAGACTGCACATTTGATATGAATTACCAGTTATCTTCCCCACTCATCTGTATTTGCCTTTCTTTTATCAAGCTCTGTAATTTTGCTGCCTTAGCTGGTACATTATTTAAGATGTGTTTTTTCTTTTTAAAAAAAGACAGAAATCCAATTCACACAAGCTCCAGCAATAAAGAGCTTGTGGATTCATGCAACCAGACAAGGAGGGCTGAAGGAGGGCAGGCCACGGGGATGATGAACTGGGAGCCTGGAGGTCCCCCAGCAAGCGGCTTGGCCCCTCCCCTGCTGGCTCCTGGGTGCTCTCCTGCTGGCTCTTCTCTCTAGGTTGGAAGCAATGACTGCAGCAGCTACAGCCTTGGGTACTCTCAGCTTTGCTGTTCAGTAGGGTAAGCCTTGCTTTTCCTATCCAGCCCCACCGTGGAAGCTCATGGGTGGTGTCTTGGGTGACTGGGCACCTTGGAAGCTCATGGGTGGTGTCTTGGGTAACTGGGCACCTTGGAAGCTCATGGGTGGTGTCTTGGATGACTGGGCACCTTGGAAGCTCATGGTTGGTGTCTTGGGTGACTGGGCACCTTGGAAGTACATGGTTGGTGTCTTGGGTGACTGGGCACCTTGGAAGCTCATGGCTGGTGTCTTGGATGACTGGGTAATTGGAAGTACATGGTTGGTGTTTTGGATGACTGGGCACCTTGGAAGCTCATGGTTGGTGTCTTGTGTAACTGGACACCTTGGAAGCTCATGGTTGGTGTCTTGGGTGACTGGGTACCTTGGAAGCATATGGTAGGTGTCTTTGGTGACTTGGACCCCCTGGACATGGTTGGTGTCTTGGGTGACCTCGTATCACTAAGAACAGACAAAACAGAAATAGACCTTACAGAAACTCATGGGGTAGATAGTTCCTCAGGCAAAAGATGCTTGGTGCCAAATGGAAGGGAGAGCTGGGGATTTGGCTTAGTCAGCAAAGTTCTTGCCACACAGATGTCCAGCACCCATGTAAAAAGTCAGATGAGGTAGCACATGTGTGCAATCCCCGCACTGGGGAGGTAGAGACAGGAGGACCCAGGGGCATGGTAACCAGCCAGTCTAGCCAAATCAACATGCTCCATTGAGGAAGGCACTTGATGTCAGCCTCCATGTGGGCCCATGGATGAATTTGTACACACAGAGAGAAGGAGAGGGAGTGCTAGCGGGCTGGGGGTGTAGCTCAGCTGGTAGAGGGCTTGCCTAGTGTGCATGAGGACCTGGGTTTGATTCCCCAGCACTGTGTGAATTGGGTGTGGTGTTGCATGCCTATAATTCAAGTGCTCAGGACGTTCAGAAGTTCAAGGTCCATCCTGAGCTACTTAGGGAATTGGAAGCCAGCCTGGGCTAGAGACCCTGGCTCAAAAAAAATAATAATAAAATAAAAGAAGAGATAAGGTGGTAAGAATCAAGATGTTGACAGATGGTAAATGCCCCCTACAGACATCCAGGCATTCTTGTTGAATACATCCTGGCTCTGACCAGCTTTCATTTGTTCCCCTCAGTCTTCTTAAAACTCAGAGTTTTGTGGCCCAGAAGTCCTCCGCCTTGGTAACTTGGTTGTGGGAATGTAGCCCTAGGGCACACAGCTTTTCCTGGCCAGGATGCAGGGTCTTGCTGTGGGGGTGTCCAGAACAACAGTGAGGATGGGGAGCAAAGGGGCTGGAGGACCCCATGCCCCTGCAGTTCTCACAGCTCACATAACTAACTTGAACATGTCTTTAGCCTTTGGCTGCGACAATGAGTGGACTCTGGCGGGAGAGAAGGTGACTCGGAGCTAGAGCTGGGGCCGTAGAGTCAGCAATGCCCAGGTCTCTGTATTGGTCACTAAGGACACAGTAGGCAGAGCCCTGGCATAGAGGACGGGGCACAGACGCTCAGTGAAGCTTCCCTCCTCCCTTCCTCTGTGTGAAGACCCAGCTCCACAGAACTCAGTAAAAAAGCAGCCATAATTTTTAGGCCTTTAGTTCCAGCACTGAGGAGGCAAAGGCAGACACATCTCTTAGAGGTCAAGGCTAGATTGGTTTACACAATGAGACCAGGTAGGCTGCATAGTGAGACCCTGTCTCAAAAAATAAGTGAATAGTAGTCATATAGAAATTATGACCAATTAAAAAGTTTAAAATCCTTGTGTTATACTGCTTCAATGTTAATTGCTGAGATGCCCCTGTTGTATACAGTGCTACAGTTTGGGGTGGCATATGCTCTGATTGACTTATTCATACAGTCATTTTACAGTGCTTTCTAGGAAGGGTAAAATAACTCAGGCTTCCTCTAACTTGATTGATCAAAAAATTGTGTTATCAATTTTTAAAACTCATTTTTTTAAAATACATCTTCAGCAGACAGTTCCCCATTGGCTCTTCCCCAGGATTGTGCTCTAAACCTAGAGGAATTCTGAGAAGATTCCTTTGCATAATCTCTCCCAAACGGAAAGCCTGTGGGCCGTTTATAATTGTACACACTGCAGATAGTCTACTCCTGACACAGTCTGCTTCACTAGGAACCTAATAGAACGGATTCCTTCACTTACAGCTTGGCGTGTCTGGATCACCTAGTTTCTAGCTTCGCACGGAGTAGACATTTCTCCTCCTCTCCCTCCATGCATCCACAGTGGGTGCTGTGGGGCAGGTTCATGTTACATGGCTCCTCTGCTCTTACACCTCCTTCCATATTCTTAGGTAAGTTTTCCTGATAGGTGTGTATTCGTCAGATTATTGTTGCTGTAACACAACGCCCAAGTTTAATAAAGAACTGAAGAGAGGAATTGGAGTCTGTGGCTGCCTTGATCTGTGGCTATGAACCACGGTGAGGCAGGCATCACGGCAGCAGGAGTGTGGAGGGACAGAAGTTGCTCACCTCATGGCTAGCAGGAAGTACAGAACAACAGACAGGAAGAAGGAGAACAAAAGGCACGTGTTTCAGGGTGTTGACCCATTTCTCCTGACGAGGCTTAATGATGCCCTCATATTAAGAATTCATCAAGGGATTAACCACTGCTTAGGTCAGAGGTCTCAGGATGCAACTCCTTTCCAAAGCCCATTAGACCAACCCCCAACACCTGAGCCTCAGGGACCTTTCAGATTCAAACCACAGCAGGGCAGTAGGAAAGGCCTATCCAACAACAGCTAGGAACAAGGTACCAATACAAGGGCATGTCTGAAAATTACAAGCGTATCTCCCTCTAATGCTTAAATGCATCACCAGTTAGTTCCATGACGCTTTTCCGCCATTGCAGATGACCTGACGGAGCAGAGACCGGCTGAAATAATTCAAAATGGAAAGAGAGTAACTCACTTCGTTATGGTTTAAATACCTGTCCTTTGCACACTCATAAATTCACAACTGCCTGTAATGGAAGTTCCAGGGAACCTGATACCCATTTCTGGCCTCCAAGGGCACCAGGTTCCCATGTGGTGCCCATACAGAAGTGCAGGCAAATCGGTAACACACAAAAACTAAAAATAAATTTTAAAAATTAAAGATAGACAAATAGGCGCAACTATTTGCGCCTTGAAACTGCCCATCAGGTGAGCCATTGGTACGCACCTTCATGTGTCTCATGGTACATTGCATGGACCCCAAACTTTACTGTAAAGGACAGTCAGTGCCCTGTCATGAGGAGGGGCCACATCGTCTTGAGTGGATCTGCAACAGAAGTAGTAAGTAGAAAAATGGGCTGTTTCTATTTCTAAACTTCTGTTTGTAATCATCAGCAAAGTCACACATAAAAATACTGCCCCGAGTTTTTACAAAAATACATGGCCATGAGCTGGGAGAGACTGCTCCGTGGAGAAAGTGCTTACTCTGCAAGAGTGATGGCTATTCTTGGTTGTCAACTTGACTACATCTGGAATTAATGAAAAACCCAAGTTGCTGGGCGGACGAACCTGTGAGTGACATTTAGTTAGCTGGCTCATCTGAGGTCGGAAGACCTACCTACCCCACATGTGGGGCGCACCTTCTCCTGACGGCCAATGTAAAGGACAAGGAAGAAAGTTTTTTGCTCCTTGCCTGCTTGCTCTGGATCTTTGCCTCCTTGTTCTCATTCTCGCTGGGAATGAGTCCATTCCTTCGCTGGAACTAGAGTCACTTCTTCAGGATTCCAGTGTCCCCTGAAGACCAGCTGAGACATCCAGCCTAGTGTGCTGAACAGCTACTGGATTCTTGGACTTCCTGTTGGCAGACAGCCATTGCTGGACTAGCTGCCTGTAAGCCACTCTAATAAAGCATGTATATACATATACTTTAATACATATTTATAGTATTACATTGTATCTAAATATGTATGTATTCACTATATATACATATACATGTGTTTATTCTATCAATTCTATTTCTCTAGAGAACCCTGACTAATATAACAACCAAGAGGACCTGAATTATAATCCCCAGCACCCACATAAAAAGCCAGGCATGGTGATGTGAACCTAATATCCCCCCAATGCTGGGGGTAGAGGGTCAGAGACAGGCAGATCCTAGAGGCTTCTGGGCCAGCCAGCCTAGCCAAATAGGTGAGCTCAAGGTTGAGTAAGAGACTATATTGGCTAGATTTATGTCAACTTGACACAAGCTAGAGTCATCAGAGGAAGGAACCTCAATAAGATCTCCATAAGATCAGGCTGTAGGCAAGCCTATAGAACATTTTCTTAATTAGTGATGGATGTGGTAGGGCTCAGCCCATTGTGGGTGGTACTATCCCTGGGCTGGTGGTCCTGGGTTCTATAAGAAAGCAGGCTGAGTAAGCCATGATGAGCAAGCCAGTAAGCAGCACCCCTCCATGACCTCTGCATCAGCTCCTGCTTCCAGGTTCCTGTCCTGTTTGAGTTTCTGTCCTGACTTCCTTCAGTGATGGACTGTGATGCCGACATGTAAGCCACATAAATCTTTCCTCCCCAACTTGCTTTGGGTCTTGGTGTTTCATCACTGCAATAGAAACCCTAAGACAGAGACTTTGTCTCAAAAAATAAGATCAGAGAATGGTTGAGGAAGACATCTGACAGTGATTGTTGATGTCTGGCACACACACACACACACACACACACACACACACACACACACACACACACCTCATATAAACAGACAAGCCATATGACCAACAGTGCAATTTAATGTAGCAGAAACTAATTATAGACCACAACAAAGGGTTATCACCTAAATAAAATGAACAGATTAATCAAGGAGGTGTTCAGGGAAAGGAGATTTTCCTTGTTTTTTTTTTTGTTTGTTTGTTTTGAGATAGGGATCCTCACCTAGCCCAGGCTGGCCTCATATTTGTACTCCGTCTTTGTTTTCCAAGTGCTGAGAATAGAGGCATAATCTACTACCCCTGGAAAAGACGAATTTTGAGAAAGTTTTATTAACAGTTAAGGCACAAAAAGCCCATTCTAGAAAGAGTGAGCAGAGCAACTAGTTGTCCACTGGGGCAGAGAACAGCTTTACATTGACTAGGACAGAGAGTTCACGAAGGAGGTGTAACCGTTAAGTTGGAACAGGGCTATTCCTGGTCAGAGCTGAGTAATCTGTCGGGTAAATCACTGAAAAGCTGACAAAAATGTAAACCAGATATTTTCAGCTATTTCAAAGCAGGCGTTTTAAGGATCCCCAGGTCCCCTATGGCCCTCCTCACAGCCCCCCACAACTATAACCTCCATGTCAACACAGCATGCACCAGCATGCACCAGGATGCAGGGGTCCAGGCAGGGTATGGCAGTTTCACTGAACAACAGAGTCATGCAGGACAATCCAGGAAGGCTGAGGCCACTGGAACTGGTTGGCAGATAAGTAAATCAACCTGGATGGAGTTCTAGGGATTTCCAAGTCCTTGGATGAATTATGAAATGCATATGTCAGAGGTGAAACTCCATAGGCCCAGGAAATAATAACTACCAAAGAGAGATAAACACGGAAGCTACCAGCTTAGCCACCCAGGACTGGCAAACAAATCTGAGTTCAGATGAGCCAGGATTAAAAAGCTCAAAGACAGCAGGGTGGTAGTGGCACATGCACCCAACACTCTGGAGGCAGAGGCAAGTGGGTCTCTGTGAGTTCAAGGACAGCCAGAGCTACACAGAAAAATGGAAAAAAAAAAAAAGCATATTACCCACTGAGAAAATGTTGGTGAACTCAAAGAAAGTAAAATAAAATAAACTTCTAAATCAAAACACATGGGGAGGGAAAGACCAAGAAAACTGCAGAGGCTGAGTGCCCCATGAGACAGAGATGAGGAGAGAGGACAGCAGTACAGGAAGAGGATTTAAGAAACAGACTATTATCTCCTGAATTTTGTAAAAAGGGAAATACATGCATTACATGTCTATACATGTATGGTGTGTGTGTGTGTGTGTGTGTGTGTGTGTGCGCGCGCGCGCGCGTGTGTGTACCATAGGTAGAATAAATCCTGTAAGAACTACACAAGAATCAAGAGAGTAAAGTTTCTCACAACATGTAAAATGGCATCATACTTAAACTCAAGCCATGGTCTGTTAAAAACAAATTTTGAAAACTCTAGAAGAACTAATAATAATAATAATAATAGTAATAATAATAATAATAGAAAGTTCTCGATCCAAAATAATAGAAGAAAATAAAGCAGGACAAATAAACTGGATCTGACTCACTTCAACTATGTAGCTAGAGTGATAATTATATGAAATGCAAAGGAGTAAAACCATCTGTCAAAAGGCAAATTTTACCATACTTCATAGCAAAGGGAGAGGCAATTATGTACTTTCTACAAGACTTTTTTTTTAAGATTGGCCTTGACCTCCTGCCTGCCTCCATGTTCCAAATTCTAGGATTATGAGTGTGTGCCACCATGCCTGGCCTGTTATTTTATATTTTAATATTATTATTATTTTAATATAAAGGCACATCTCTTGTTTAGATATAGATTTATCTCACTACAAATTGTGTTGAAATTTGATTACCAATGTAAAGTTGTTGAGAGGTGATAGGATCTTGAAGAGGCAGTGAGGTCATGCAGGCTCCACCCTCATGAAGGGATTAATTCAGTTCCCTCAAGAGCGGGTTGGTTATTCTGAGACTGGGTTGGTTGTCATCATGAGAGTGGGTTGGTTATTATGAGAACAGGTTAGCTGTTCTGAGAACGGGTTAGCTATTCTGAGAGTGGGTTGGTTGTCATCATGAGAGTGGGTTGGTTATTATCAGAGTGGGTTAGTTATTATGAGAATGGGTTAGCTATTCTGAGACTGGGTTGGTTGTCCTTGTGAGAGTGGGTTGGTTATTGTGAGAATGGGTTAGCTATTCTGAGAATGGGCTGGTTGTCATCATGAGAGTGAGTTGGTAATTATCAAGAGTAGGTTGGTTATTTTGAGAACAGGTTAGCTATTCTGAGAACAGGTTAGCTATTCTGAGAGTGGGTTGGTTGTTGTGAGAATGGGTTGGTTATTGTGAATGGTTACGACAGAGTGCAGTTTCCTTAGCTCACACTCTTCATCCCACTCTAGTCTCATGGTCTTTCACTCTCCTGCAAGCGTGTGAAAGTCCTCACTGCTACAAAGTCCTCATCGGGTGCCTAGCAGATGACAGGAGGAGGTGTGTAGACTCCGGGAACTCTGACTAAATACCTCTGTTTCTCGGATACTTTGTTACAGCAATTGAAAATGAACTAAGACAGATATGTGTGATAAACAGTAGAAGAAGGGGCTGGAAAGACGAGTCAGGGTTTGAGCAACCACACTGCTCTTGCAGAGGACCAGGATTCAGCTCCCAGTGCCTAGACTGGGTGGCCCATAACCAACTGACCCCAACTCCAGGGGATTTAACACCTTCCAGCCTCAGCCAGCAGCCAAACACACACGCGCATACTAACACATAGACACACATACAGACACACAATTGAAAGTGAAATAAATATTTTTAGCAATTTATGTGCATTGGTGTTTGGCCTGCATATATGTCTGTGTGAGGGTGTTGGATCCTGGAGTCACAGAGAGTTGTGAGCTGCCATGTGGGTGCTGGGAATTGAACCCGAATCCACGGGCAGAGCAGTCAGTGCTCTTAACCGCTGAGCCATCTCTCCAGCCCTTTGAAATAAATATTTTTAAAGTAAAAGAAAAATATTTCAAGCAAACATTATTAAAAGAAAGTCAGAGAGAGAGAGAGAAAGAGAGAGTAGTTGGATATCAAAGTACATTTCACAGAAAAAAAATATTCCAAGAGATAAAGAGAAGTACTTTGTTATGATAAAAGGGTCAACCCATCAGGAAAACATACGGTATTCAGTGTGCAAGGTCTGGTGACAAAGCTTGACAATACAAAGAAAAGAAACTGACAGAACTGAAGAGAGAGGGCTCGAGGGGGAGGAGAGGGGAGAGAGAGAGAGAGAGAGAGAGAGAGAGAGAGAGAGAGAGAGAGAGAGAGAGAGAGAGAGAGAATAGCTGTGTATTTTAACATTCCTGTCCTAGAACTTGGAAGAACTAAAAAGACAGAAAATCACTAAGGGTAAGGAGGGCTCAAATCACACTATCAACCAATCAATTCTATTGATATTTCTAGAACATTCCACACAACCGCTGCAAGATACATGCTCTCTTCAAGGAATATTTATCTTAGAGGACACAGGAATGCACACTGGATCATAAATCAACTTTCAATAAATTTAAAACATTCAAATCATACAAAGCATGTTCTCTGACCAGAATATAATTGAATTAAGCTGGAAAACAATTACAAGAAAATCTGCAAACTCCACAAATATTTGGAAACAAAACAAAAGACTTCTAAATAGCCTACAAGTCAATTTAGATGATCTTTTGGGAAGTTAAAAATAAGTTGAGGGCTGGAGAGATGGCTCAGAGGTTAAGAGCACTGACTGTTCTTCCAGAGGTCCTGAGTTCAATTCCCAGCAACCCCATGGTGGCTCACAATCATCTGTAATGAGACCTGGTGCCCTCTTCTGGTGTGCAGGCATGTATGCAGGCAGAACACTGTATACATAATAATAAATCCTTAAAAAAAATAAATTGAAAGGCTTATGAGATGGCTCAGCAGGTAAGGGTGCTTGCTCAGCCTGATGACCTGAGTGTAATCCTTATGACTCACACAGTGGAAGGAGAAAACCAGCTACCACAGCTCCCTTCTGTCTGTCTGTCTGTCCGTCCGTCCGTGTGTGTGTGTGTGTGTGTGTGTGTGTGTGTGTGTGTGTGTGTGTCTGTCTGTCTGTCTGTCTCTCTCTCTCTCTCTCTCTCTCTCACCCATACACACACACAGATACACACAATAAATAAGTAAAAAAATGCAAAATTTTTTCAAAGAAAATATGTTGAACAAAATTACAGAAAGTAGGTAGATAAAGATGGATGAAGATAGATAGATAGATAGATAGATACTAAACTCATGCCTAATGAGAAATCTGTAACTTTAATGCCAACATTAGAAAACGAAGAATCATTTAAATTTATGATCTGTCTGGGTGTTTTAGCACACTCTTTAATCCCAGAACTCTGGAGGCAGAGGTAGGCAGATCTCTGTGAATTAGAGGCCAGCCTGGTCTACAGAGCTAGTTCTAGACCAGCAAGGTCTCACAGTGAGACCTTGTCAAAAAAAAAAAGAAATTAAAATTAAAATCAATAATTTAGGCTTAACAAAACCAACAAACAAAAACGAGGGAAAAAATAAGCAAGCTAAACTTCAAGTAAATAGAAGAAAGAAAACAAGGTAAGAAAGGAAATCTAATAGAAAACAATAAGCAAAGCTGATAAATCTAAAAGGCTGTTATTTTAAAAAATCAATGTAATAAGCTAGCAAGATGAATAAAAGTAGAAAAGTACAAAAACATGAAAATAAATGTCAATAATAAACCAGAGGGCAGAACTACAGACCCTACAGCCACTGTGAAAATAATAAAGGGACATCATTTTCCTGGCTAGGCTCCTATGGCTGGGATAAAGACCATGACCAAAAGGCAAGTCAGGAGGAAAGAGTTCCTTTGGCTTCCATATCCCAGGTCTAGTCCACTGAGGGAAGTCGAGGCAGGAACCTGGAGGCAGGAACTGAAGCAGAGGCTGTGGAGGAGTGTTGTTGACTGGCTTGCTCGGCCTCTTGCTTATACAACCCATGACCACCAGCCCAGGGCTGACATTGCCCACAGAGGCCTGTTCTCACCCACATCAATCATTAATCAAGAAAGTGCCCTACAGACTCGCCCACAGGCAATCTCATGGAAGCATTTTCTCAGTTGAGGTTCCTGTCCCCAGAAAACTCTAGCTTGTCTCAAATTGACAACAAACAAGCAAACCCAAAACAAAACAACCAGGGACAATTATAAACTGTTCAGCCAATAAATCCAAAGACCTGGGTGAAATACATAATCTATTAAAGCAATCAGGATCATTGTTTAAAATATTCTGCTAAACAACCTTCGATTGAGAATTACGAATTCAAATAACAAGTTCTGTCCAAATTAAAAAGAAGAAACAAATGCTAACCTTCACCCTAGTCCTTCAGAAATAGACAGGAAACAGTTCCCAACTTGTCTGTGTGTCTGTCTGCCTGTTTGTTGAGGCAGGGTCTCAAGCTAGCTTTGGACTTGTCATCCTCCTGCCTCAGCCTTCAGTGCTGGGATGAGAGGTTTGGATCACCACGCCCAATTTCTCTGTTCCGCTTTTATTTATTGTATGTGACAGAACTCATCACACCTTCCCTCGAGGGCTAGAATCCCCAGCATCATTGCGGCCAGGGGCTGTGTCTGTCATGAAAGATCACGGAATATGAACCCCAGGTCCAATACTTCAGAGAAACAACGAAATTTCCTTCCAGCCTTGGTATTGAAAACGTTCCAAAGTCATTGCTATCGCAAGCGGAAGTCAGTGAGCATGCAGTCAAAATGTGACCAAAAAAGTTTACTAAGGCGCTGCTGGAGAGATGGCTCAGGGGTCAGGAGCACTCACTGGCTGCTCTCCCGGAGGACCTGAGCCCGATTCCCAGCACCACATGGCAGCTCATTCCAGCGCCCATACAGTGCCTCATAACCGTCTGTAGCTTAAGTTCCACGAGATTCTATGCCCTCTTCTGAGATCTGTGGGCACAAGGCATGTGTGTAGTATGAAGGCATAACAGCCATACACATAAAATAAAATAAAAACAAAAAACAAAAAAACATGCCCGGTGGTAGTGGTGCACACCTTTAATCCTAGAACTCAGGAGGCAGAGCCAGGAGGATCTCTGTGAGTTCAAGGCCAGCCTGGTCTACAGAGTGAGTTCCAGGACAACCAGAGCTGTATAGAGAAACCCTGTCTCAAAAAATAAATAAATAAATAAATAAGATTTTTAAGAGAACAAAAACTGAAGCAACTAGAAAGATGTAAAAGAACATTTTTAATGAAAGAGTCACTAATGCTCAGCCCCAAATTGAAAATTTAAAAAAAATTTTTTTTTTGGTTTTTCAAGACAGAGTTTCTCTGTGTAACAACCCAGCTGCCCTGGAACTCACTTTGTAGACTAGGCTGGCCCTGAATTTTGAAACTTTTTAAAAAAGAGTTTCTTTGACAATCTTTTGTTTTACTTTATTTCTCTTCTTATTTTGTATGCATGTGTTTGTGTGGTGTGTGTGCTGTGGGATGGTCTGTATGTCAAATGTGTTGTTGATTGGTCAATAAATAAATCACTGATTGGTCAGTGGCCAGGCAGGAAGTATAGGCGGGACTAACAGAGAGGAGAATTGAGAGAACAGGAAGCTGGGTGAGGGAGACACTGCCAGCCGCCATCAGGACAAGGAAGATGTAAAGTACCGGTAAGCCACAAGCCACGTGGCAAGGTATAGATGAATAGAAATGGATTAATTTAAGCTGTAAGAACAGTTAGCAAGAAGCCTGCCACGGCTATACAGTTTGTAAGCAATATAAGTCTCTGTGTTTACTTGGTCGGGTCTGAGTGGCTGTGGGACTGGCGGGTGAGAGAGATTTGCCCTGACCGTGGGCCAGGCAGGAAAACTCTAGCTACAAATGGCGCCCAACGTGTTGGCAAGAGTTTCTACCTAAAACCTGAGTAAAAAGATTCTAAAACGGAGCTGAAAACAGTTCCTAGTTGTCTCTTTCAAGTTAGCGGCAGCCTGCGTGTTTGAGCTACTGCTGGCGGGTTCCTAGCCTGCGTGCTTGACCTGCCGCCGTATGGCAGGAATGAGGCCTCTGCAAGTGGCACATTAAGCTGCGTGGTGGATTTGGCCTTTGCTAGTACAAAACAAAAACAGAGGTTTCTGGGCTGCATGCTGCTTGGATAAAAGCATTGACCTACGATAGCTCCCAGAGCTGGCGGTAAACACGCACCACCGCCATGTTGGGAAGCTGAAGTGGGCGGAGCCAGCAGCCACAGTGCCAGCGCCTTTCAGGCTTAGAAGGCTGCAGTTTAAAGCAATAGGCTCAAGCTAATATAAAAAAATAAGCCACGTAAAGATGGCTACCACACAGAGAATTTGGATTATGTTCTCTTTGATATTCGTAACTGAAGAAAAACATTCGATTACAAAAGCTGTTGTGTTATGCCAAAATGTATATTTTAAAGGTACCTTGACTTCAAAGTTTGGATGTAAGGATATGTTGCTTTGGAAAAGAGTCTCTTATTTCCACAGAAAGCCAGAGGCTATGGATTTGTTCCAGATTAAGATACATCCAGTTTGACCAGCCAAGACCCCCTGAAAGGTCTCCGATGACCCCATGGCTGAGATGATCCAACATCCAGAATGGTTTGAAGGCAACTGGCTCAGACGATACACTCTCATGGACTATTCCATAATCCTAAAAATTTTCTTTGTATCCCCATAAGATACAGCGCCCCCCTCCAGCAGGAAGTAGTAAGAGAAGCTACGCCCAAATTCCCAAATATACCAAGCTGACTTTGGAGATGTGTAAAGGTTAAAACCTTCCTTTTTAAGAAAAGAAAAGGGGAAGTGCTGTGGGATGGTCTGTATGTCAAATGTGTTGTTGATTGGTCAATAAATAAATCACTGATTGGTCAGTGGCCAGGCAGGAAGTATAGGCGGGACTAACAGAGAGGAGAATTGAGAGAACAGGAAGCTGGGTGAGGGAGACACTGCCAGCCGCCATCAGGACAAGGAAGATGTAAAGTACCGGTAAGCCACAAGTCACGTGGCAAGGTATAGATGAATAGAAATGGATTAATTTAAGCTGTAAGAACAGTTAGCAAGAAGCCTGCCACGGCCATACAGTTTGTAAGCAATATAAGTCTCTGTGTTTACTTGGTCGGGTCTGAGTGGCTGTGGGACTAGCGGGTGAGAAAGATTTGCCCTGACCGTGGGCCAGGCAGGAAAACTCTAGCTACAGTGTGTGTTCATCTGTGTGGGTGAAAGTATGTGTATAGGATTGTGGGGGCCTGAAGTTGACGCTAAGTGTCTTCCTCAGTCGTCTCCACTTTAGTTATGGAGGCAGGGTCTCTCTGGGAACCCTGAGCTTGCTGGTTCCAGCTAATATAACAAACAGCACACCTGCTTTTATGTGGGTTCTGCAGATCCAAACCCCAGTCCTCACACTTACGTGATAAGAGTCTCATCCACAGAGGCATCTCCCAACCCTGAGAAAAATTTTAAAACTTGATAACAAATAACATTTGTCCATTTAGTAAAAATAAACTTTTAAGAAAAGTGAGCCGGGCGGTGGTGGCGCACGCCTTTAATCCCAGCACTCGGGAGGCAGAGGCAGGCGGATCTCTGTGAGTTCGAGGCCAGCCTGGTCTCCAAAGCGAGTTCCAGGAAAGGCGCAAAGCTACACAGAGAAACCCTGTCTTGAAAAACCAAAAAAAAAAAAAAAAAAAAAAGAAAAGTGAATATCTGTAATTTAAATTGTATCCATGTTTTTATCTATACAGTTGGAAATTACATTTAATAGAAAAACCTTTTCCACCAATATGGAGATTAAGATAATGTTAGTTCATTAGGTGACTCAGCAGGTAAGGACACTAGATGACCTGAGTTCAATCCCCAGGACCCACAAGGTGGAAGGAGAGAACCAATAAGTTGTCCACTGACCCCCACATGTACATCACACACATATACACAAAATAAATAAAATGTAATTAAGTGTTTTTTTAAAAGATAAGAATGTTTACTGATTCCCTTCTATTTAACCTGTATTCCTACTTTCAGCCAGTAAATAAATAAATAAATAAGACATGAAAAAAGAAAGGCTTACAGATTGGTCAAAGAGAAGCTAAGCTGTTTTTTATTCACACAGGATAACATTGTGTACCTATTAAATACTAATCAATTTACCAAAAAAGGATATGAGATTAATAACTGGCCTTGGTAAGATCACAGAGAACAAGATCAATACACAAAATCAATGGCATTCTGAAAGCTGGCAGCAAACAGTGGAAAGTACGCTGTGAAATGTCTTTTACAATAGCAACAACATACGGGATGCAGTACCAAGGAACGGACTCAGCAAAGCATGTACAAGACTTGTTCACTGCCGTCTGGAGAGATGGCCGAGCAGTTGAGAGCACTGGCTGCTCTTCAAGAGGACCAGGGTTCAATTCCCAGCACCTACATGGTAGCTGATAACAACCTGTAACTCTTCAGACTTCCGTGAGTACCAAGCACACATGCAGTGCACATATATGCAGACAAAACAACCCCTCCACCCCTCCCAGCAAAAAACTTAAACAAGTCTTGCTCACTAAAAACTGCAGAAGCCATGATAGAAATTAGAGAAAGCCTAAACATGGGGAGATCTGCCATATTGAGAAGCAAAACTCAGTGCTGTTAATCTATCAGTTCTCTCCAAATTGATCTATAGATTGATTGCACTTCTCATAAAAATCTCAGCAGGCTTCTCTCTCTCTCTCTCTCTCTCTCTCTCTCTCTCTCTCTCTCTCTCTCTCTCTCTCTGTCTCTGTGTGTATGTGTGTGTCTCTCTCTCTGTCTCTCTCTCTCAACTTATTTTTATGTATGTGTATGTGTATACATCTGGGTTAGTGAACAACACAAGTATGCAGAGCAGAGGCTCTTTGAAGCCAGAAAGAGGCATTGGATCCCCCAGAGCTGGAAGTACCTGCCACTGTGAGCTGAGCCCATACGGATGCTGAGAACTGAACTGAGGTCCTCAACAAGTATGGTAAGCACTCTTACCTGGAGCTGTCTCTCGAGCCCTCAGTATGTTGTAAATCGATCAATCAAACAAACAAACAAACAAACAAACAAACAAAAACAACTGTTTGGGGGCTGGGGAGATGCTCAGTGGGTAAGAGCACTTACTGTGTAAGCATGAAGACCCAGGTTCAAATCTCCATTGCCCACAAAGGAAGCTGAGGATGGCTGCATGTGCCTGGAACTCCAACACTGAGGGACAGAGACAGGAGGACCCTGAGCACTCACTAATTAATAGTCTAGCTGAAACTAGCAGGATTCTGGTTCAGTGAGAGACCAACCCCTCCAAAAAGAGGGTGGGGTGGAGTCTGATTAAGAAAGGCACCCGCCGGGCGGTGGTGGCGCACGCCTTTAGTCCCAGCACTTGGGAGGCAGAGCCAGGCGGATCTCTGTGAGTTCGAGGCCAGCCTGGGCTACCAAGTGAGTTCCAGGAAAGGCGCAAAGCTACACAGAGAAACCCTGTCTCGAAAAACCAAAAAAAAAAAAAAAAAAAAAAAGGAAGGCACCCAATATAGACCTCTGACCTCCACATGCACATACACAGCACATATACCACACACACACACACACACACATACACACGAATATACACACTCGAACTTGTTTGAACTGTAAGTAGCTGTCTTCATCTGCTTTCTCTCTTTAGTGGCAGAGCTAAGTACTTAGGACAAGGGACCAGATGGCCCAAAGGTCTTACGTAGTATCTGGTCCTTACTACGGCATTGCCTGTGTATAACACCCCTACTTCAATTCCTAGCCCACTAGGCGTGAAGCCTCCACGTTCCCTACCCCTCATTCCAGCATATTAAAACACAGGTACACCAGAGTCATTCTAGAGATAATCTTTAATCCCTTCTAATTTCTTTAAAAAACATAAATTGTCCGCAAATTATAGCACTTCATAATTAATAACAGGTTCCTTGCTACATCCTTCACAATTCTTCACAAAGCTGCCATCGGAAACTGGTCCTACTGGAATGAAGATAATTATACATTAAAGTCGTATGGTGTGTAAATATGCAAATGAGGCATCGTAAGTCTTGTTTAACCCACTTTATAAACGAGGAGGTTCGCTAACAAGTGCGTCTGCCAGAGCCTGCTAGAGGCGGGAAGGCTAACTTGTTAGGAAAAGAAAACCATTGACACAATGGAACGGACAGCTGAAAATTGGTGGTGGGTTGGTCAGGGGTCAGGATAGGAAAGCGGGTTCTCAGACATGGCTGCCTTTGATACGGTGGGGAATCTGTGAAGAAATTTCAGGCACTGTAAACAAAGACTATAAGATCCATTTGCAAGTGTTTAAAACAGTGCTTTTATTTTATTTTGTTTTATGTTTTGAGACAGGGAACTCACTGTTCAGACCGGGCTGACCTCAAACTCATCAATTCACGTGCCTTTACCTCCCAAGTGCTGGAATTGAAGGCATGTACCACCATGCCCAGGAACTGTGCTTTTTAAATTGATTAACTTAAAAGCTATCTGGTTATCTTAGTCTGTCTGGCGATGTTATAACAAAATAACCAATGCTCCATAACATTGTCTAGAAAGGCTACACAGTACAGTGCTGCCATCTGCTTCAATGTGGCAGAGCAGTGGGAAGGGCTGTGTGCAAAAAGACAGTGTGTGTAGATAGGGAGTGAGAAAGTGGCCTGTATCCAAGGCCTCTCCCTTGTGGGAACCCATTTCCTTAGGAACTAACCCAGCCCGGTGAGAGCTGCACTCATCCCACCCAGAGGCCCCACCCCGTCACCACCAGCACTACACTGGAAACAGTTGATGTTGAACCTTGGAGAGACAAAACCCCTCAAATGCTAATTCCGATGCCTTACTAGAACGCAGATTCTCAGACAGTGGTGTGGCAGCAGAGAGGCAGCAATCTACATTTGATTTTTTTTGTGTGTGTGTTCTTGTGTTCACAGGTGCTTGTGTGGTGGATGTGTGTTAGTGCTTGTATGGGGAGGGGCAAGTGTAGGTGTGTGTTTACCTGCATGTGTGCATGTGGACACAAGAGGTTGATTTCAAGTCTCTTCCTCTATTGCTCTCCACTGTAGTTTTTAATTAATTAATTAATTAATTAATTAATTAATTATCTGTGTGTGCGCATGCACTATGGCACCAAGTGCACTTGTTTAGGTCAGAGGACAATCCTTAGGAGTTGGTTCTCTCCCTCTCCCTTATCACGGCAGGGTCTCTTGTTTCTGTTATGCTTTGTACCCCAGGCTAGCTGACCCTCAAGCTTCCGGTCTGTTCTCTGGTACCCACCTCCTGTCTCAACATAAGTGTACTGAGGTTACACTCACATGTCGTCGCATTGGCTTTTTACGTGGGGTCCCGGGATCAAACTCCGGTCCTCAGTCTTGAGTGGCAAGCACTTTCATCCACTGAGACGTCTTGCGGGCTCAACTCTCCTCTTTAATGTTGAGACTGGGACTTTCACCAGCTTGGGGCCCAGCCTTTTGGCTTAACTGGTTGGCCAGCAAGTGCTCCAGGATCCACCAGTTTCTGCCTCAACAGTGCTAGAGTTACAGGTGTGAGAAACCATGATGCTCCCTTTATAACAGGCGTCACGGAGACTCAGAGTATCAAAAGCAAAGCAGTTAGTTTTTTGACCTTGCAAAGTCCAGCATCAGCTTAGAGAAAAGATATAATTGATTGATTTGCTGATTTGGGACAAAAGAGTGGTTTTTATATTCCTAGTCATATTTTCCTGAACCCTGAATTCCTCACTGGTCTGAGTTTTTCCTGCAGGTTTCTATCACTACCCCCCTCCTCAGATTCTCCATCCAATTGGTTCAGGACATAAAGCCTATATCTAATGTATATTCTGGGCTCAAGATTTCTGCCTTCTCTGAAACAGGCTCAATCACAGCAGACAGCCTGCAACTTTTCAGCCCTGGGATGAACAGAGAACACCTAGAGAAGCAGCTGCCTGCTAGGGAAGACGGGCCTAGAACCTACTGCTTATCTGTGACTCTTTAGTGAGTTCGAAACACGCCTCATCCTGAAAATGGACCATAATGCTCTTTGTCTAACAGGGAGCATCATATGTCTCTTGCCTGGTGTTCAGGATCAAACTCAGGTCCCCAGATCTGCATGGCAAGCACTCTGCCCACCGAGCCAAATCCACATCACACGCTCTGCATTTTTAACAAGCTCCCAGGTGACTGTGATACGGCTGGTTCAGGGACATTTTCTGCAGAAAGGTACTAAAAGTGACTAATGAAAACCCAAGGGTAGAAGGTGCGGGAGGCTCCTGCTAGACCTCAGCAGCTAGAGGATGGTTTGACGCGTCCAGAAAGAGGCTGCCCATCATCTGTCATGTCATGTGCTGTGGTGCAGATCTTGTCTGCCCCCTAAGGCCCACGTGGCAGAAGTTTGACGCTCATGTTGGCATTTTTGGGAGGTTGTGCAAATCTTTAAGAGGTGAAGCCTGGTTGGAAATCTGGTCATGACTCTGTGTCTTTGAACAGGATATGGGGAGCTTGTTCATTTCCCAAGAATCCTGAGGTGAGTGGGCATCTAGCATTCCCTCCTTGCCACAGTTAACTCTCCTCACAGCCCCCAAAGAAATAACGAACCAACTGTGGACTGAAACCTCTGGAACCACGGGGTTGAACCTTTCTTTCTTATAAATTGGTTACCTTAGTCATTTTATCATAGTAACAGAAAGCTGGCTCACATAAAGCAAGATAGCAAAGAGTTTACAATTTTTTAAACTGATTTTTATGTGCCTGAGTATTTTGCTTGCATGTATGTATGTGCACCACATGTGTGCAGTGCTCCTGAAGGCCAGAAGAGAGTGTCAGGTCCCCTGGGACTGGAGTTACAGACTGTTGTGAGCCGCCATGTGAGTGCTGGGAACTGAACCTGGTCCTCTGCAAGAGGAGCAAATGCTCTTAACCACTGAGCCAGCCCTGTGAGCTTACAATTTTGAGGGGGTTCTCAGTGCAGGAAAGACGATGATCCAGAATAATCAAGGACACAGAAAAGGAGCTGGGAGGGGGTGGAATTTACTGCCATTAAGTTCTGAGGAATACTTAGTTTCAAGGACAGCTTGTTGGATTCCTTATAACCCGTGGATCTGGATGGTTGCAGGTCGCCTCCCTTCTTTGTCTGCCCTTTTGCCCAGCTCCCTGTAGGCTGGAGGACTTCGTTACTAGGTCCCTTCCGAGCTTCATACACCCCTTTGCTAGAAGCTCTCCCATCACATCACCACAGGGCCACCTTAAGAGCTGAGTGTTTATATGGCTCAGGGTCCTCTCCTTGCTGATGGTTAGTCCAGGTGTAAACACCTGATCCCAGTTCAGTTCAGTCGAAGATATTTCTTCCCTGGGATTAGTCAACGGGAATCTGTCAGTGTTGAAAGTTATCAGGTACAAAATCTGCAAGTTGTTGGCAGTTGTGTTAGAAACCAACCCTGAGGAAAATTAAAGGTGGGTGATGCAAGAGAGCCCAGGTGGAAGTCCAGGCCTCACCCAACTACTCCTGAGCCCAGCTACATCCCTGCCTTTCCCATGGGCTGGCTATCCCCCAGTCTTTTCTGTGACCCAGAGAGTTCCCATTATTGCCTAAGTGAGCCTGAGTCACTGGCACCGAATCCTGAGTCAGGCCTGGCATCCCTGTCCCAGCAGTCCCTGCCCGACACCACCTGCCCTCCAACCTCCTCCACACTCTCGGCTGCAGCCTCCCCAGGTATTCCCCCAGGACCACACCAGGCCTAAACCAGCTGGTGGCAAGGACCATCAACTCTAGTGTTAGTCTTGGTGGGTGTTAATGTGTCACTGAGCACCAATGTACCAAATGGCTGTGTCATGGCAACAGCCGAGAAGAGCCCACGGAAGCCTCATCTTTGGCACGCTGGGGCTTCCACCGGCAGATTGCAGAGACCCTAGGGGCAGACGTTAATTTGCATAACTATTTGCAATGCACGGTTTCTTTTTTATTCATCCAGGCTAAATTAAATTCATTTTGGAATTCTCACGGTGGCTTGTCGACTTCTCCCATTAGGGTGAAGTCCTGGGTTCATATTCCCAAATCCTAAGCTACTTCCACCTCCAGTCCCGTATCTCAAGTCCTCAAGACTGTCAAATAGCAGGTAACCCGTTGTCCCTGTACAGTTTTTGAAGATTCACAGAAAAAAAAAAAAAAATTAACTCTTTAACTGTTGGGAATGTTTTCTTTTTTATTGTTAATCTGCTGTTCTGCAAAAATAAAAATATCACTAGGACCTCCTGTTCCCTTCCCACCTCCAGTGCACAGACATATCCAAACATGTGCACACACACACATGAACGCATGTGCACAGGGACACCCATATACAAACACACCATACACACGCGCGCGCGCACACACACACACACACACACACACACGGCATAGCTACACACAAGAGGCTACCTCCCACCACTCCTTCTGCAGGCAGAAACGCCGGTGTTCGTAGCTGTCACTCCAAGGAAGACAGCAGCTGTGTTATTCTATGATTTATAGAACAGATTTGCATTTCCTTGCCTTTGAAGCTTGCCTATAATCTGCCACATAAATATTTGAAAGACAGGGTGGTGGAAACAGACCTATGCAGCTTAATCGAACACTTGGCAGGTAGAATCCTGGGACCGGGGCTCATTTCAACCACCCCCATTGCCCCAGGTCCCTTAGGGTTGTGTGTACAAAACTGAAATTCAATGTTTAAACCCGATCCTACAGTCAAAATACCACTTGAAGGAGAAGCCAGACGAATGCCTGCTGGAAGACAGCTTTTGTTTCATGTCTGGCCTCCTGGGCCCAAAGCCTGCCTCACTCCCTGCCCTCTGTTACAAGAATTGAGAGCCCAAGTGTCTCAGTCACTCTAGATGTCCTGTATGATTGAGTAGGGATGTGACTGAGCTCTGCAGCAGACTGTCCCTAGGATGAACCAAACCTCAGTGTGCACAGGAGAACAAGGGCCCCTCTCTGGAGGCAGCCCCGTGAGTTTCCACACATCTATCCTGAACGCTTTCCAGCATGAGACACTGAGAGTGCCTTTTGCTGCCTTGGATTAGGTGACCGTAATCAGACTGTAGTATGATCTAAGTCCTACAGTGAAACGCCCATTGAAGCTGCTTTCACCTAATTATGTGAGCCAAACATATGCACTTTTATTTTTACAGACGTCCTATTCATATGCTATGGGATAAGTACAAAGTGGGAAACGACACTCATTGACTCAATTATCATTTGTTGGTCCCCCGTCTGTACTTAAAGAGGAAGCAACATTTGCTTTAAGACAAATCAAGAATGCCAGTCACAGCCTATGCCCCTTATCAGAAGTGGGGAGCAGACAGGAAGAGG
Source organism: Peromyscus eremicus (assembly GCF_949786415.1). Taxonomy (NCBI): domain Eukaryota; kingdom Metazoa; phylum Chordata; class Mammalia; order Rodentia; family Cricetidae; genus Peromyscus; species Peromyscus eremicus. The sequence continues at coordinate 74,706,424 of NC_081421.1, forward strand.
TACCCTGGTCTAGAAGACAGTTTGAAGATTCAGAACAGGAGGAGGCAAAGGCCCAGTGCCTCCCTGAACTCCAGATGAGTTAGTCTGCCCCACTATGAGTTTTGAGGTCCAAGACTTCATCTAACCACATCACCTCTGGCTTCTGTTTTCTCATCTGCAAAACGGGGCCGTTGGCCTAATGACCACCAAGTCTTTCTTGTACTAATTTCCTAAGGAGCTTGGCCAGAGCCAGGACTAGGATTTGTCTGAATGGCGGGGTAGCACCTTTCTAGCCCCTCCCCCGAAAGGTTTACAACACGCCCCCACGGTCAGGCGTGTTCGCATATGCCTGGCAGACACTTCCGCCTAGCCAGGTCCAGGTCAGGATAGCCATTTCCGGGTCAGGGCATCTCGCGTGACCAAGATCCGTGACGTTCCACTAGCCACATAGGCGCGCAACATGGCCATGTGATTTACACGCTTGCGTGTAGTAGTGACGCTGATCTGTCCACGCCCAGCCTTTAAAATCTGGCGCCATATTCCCGGTTCCTTCTTCTTCTCCACACACGTGTTTCCCGCAGGCCTGTTCACTCTCTGT